>NC_141144.1:73803060-74111949 GCF_053477565.2 Lygodium microphyllum
TCTCCAAGACATTAGTAGATGTAGCATTGAGTTTTAGGGTCTATTATTGATTTTGGATCATCTTTGAGGCATACAGAAATCCATACTTGCATTTACCATGGCTGTTACTTTTGCTTATGTAGCAGGCATGATGATACCCATGAATTTATTTTGCCATGATGAGGGCTCTTGGTTTTCTTGTCAAACTCCAGCAATCATCATTGGATGGAATGTATGTGCATATTTCATTTGTAGTATGAGCAACATCTATCTCATGCAACCATAGGATGACACATGTATGTAAGGAGCCCCTATATTGGATCTCATACCTAAAGACATGGTACTGGATGTGCCTAATGCACATAGCTTTGCCAAGAATGTATTGGTTGAAGAAAATGTAGAACAGGTTGTGAAAGAGGCTTGTGCATTCGACGAGAGCAGTCAATCCATGAGAATTCAGGATTGAACTCCTTTGCAATGCATTCCAACTTGTTGATCTCCAACCTTGTAGTAGTGACCTTGTATGTAGTGAATGTAAGAAAGAAATGAGGCATGTCCCATATGTAGACCATTATGGTAAGGCCCTTCAAGTAATGCCTCTGCCAAGATGGGAAACTCAATATTGAAGTGGGAATACTATAGCGGAGGATGTGCCTAATGACCTCCTCATTGGAACTATGCTTGTTTATGCACCTGTGGTTGTCGATATCCCTTTATGTAAGCAATTTGTGCTTGTGTTGTTCATGATCAAGATCTCCTATTTTAGTTGGTATAGAATCAGGATGTAAGACTTGTGCAAGGTCTACATAGAGAATGGGGTTGATGCCTGCACCTTGATGTATTCACTAAGATAGATGTTGCCATGATAGCCACCATGGCCAAGTGGGATGAGAATGGAAACACTGCATTTTCCAAGGTGATATTGAGGCAAGTGAGCTTCTTGCAGGCAAACCGTTCATCCTAAACGTTGTTGTTCTTTTTATGAGATGTTTAATATGATGCACGTGAACTCGTGTTGATAGGCTCTTTGAAATGCATGTTGTCGGCTTGGCTCCACTATATTGTGAAGCAAACTGTAACCTCTTTCATTCTCATGTTCTGCTTGGAGCATTGGGTCCAATGGAGAGCTTTCACGATTGAGCTCTATTCCTTTCGATGGATTGCCTATTGAGGATGCAAAGCCTTGTCCTTGGATGTGGATGTTCTGCTACTATAGCCATATACTTTAGGATCAATGGATTATGTAGGATGTCGAAAGTGAACACATATGCAATATTAGATGTAGTGAAGTCAATTCTAATAAATGGATGTGAAAGTGATCCGTCATTCCAAGAGAGACTAGAGGGTTGTTAAGAATAGATCGATGGTCTAGGATTCTGTTCGCAATTGCTCTTGTCGGTTTGGAGACCAAGATGGATGTATAAGTGATGCTCAATAGTTGAAGCTATAATAGTTTTGCATTGAGAATTCATTTTGTGTAGTCTGGTAACAATGAGACCATGTATTTGTTTATGTGTTTGTTTGCAAGACATGGCCAGCATTTCATTATCATCATGTTGACTCTGTATTGTTGGCATGTAAGTATGAGAATAGTGCTTGACAAAGCTATAAATATTTGTATTTCTTTTGTAGATGGATCGTTCTTTTGCGAGATGACAACATGATGTTGCATTTTGTGACTATACCACATGATGGGCACATTGTTAGTCTTCCAATGATGCTTTCACATTCTGTTGCCGAAGATGATTCAAATTTGTCTATGTCATACCAAGTTGCAACAAAAGAGTCTATAAGCCATATTTTTCCTGTTTCTACAAGTCGGGAAGGATGCCTTGTGACTTTATTTTTGTGTAACGCCCATTGATACTGATGAGAACAATACATTTTTATCATTCAACTACATCACAACTGTTCATGAAAACAACATGCTATACTTCATAATTTTATATTTCAAAAGTAATAAAAAGGCTAGTTTATCTCTTTTACATGTAAGAAATTTTTTTTGCTCAATAGTAGTTCTAATAAATAAATAAAATCAATAAACATGAAAAAGAAAAAAACATTAACAATACTTAAAAAACTAAATGAAATGAAAAAATATGCTATATAGTATGCCAAAGAGTTAGCACGTCTCTTCGTAATTTTGGAAGGGACTATTTGAAGCTCTCGGTACACATCTTTGTTTTTGTACACCTTATCACCCTCAAACTGATGGGCAGACATAGCATGTAAATCAGGTCATTAAAGGCATACTTAGGGCATATTGTTGCAAAGAACCTAGACAATGGATATAATATCTACCTTTGGTGGAATTTTCTTACAATGCATCCTATCATTAGAGCATTTAGATGATCCCATTTCAAGCTCTATAGGGGCAATAATACCTAACTTCGCTAAACTTCTCCGACCCTACCTTGAAAGTTGAAGCTTCTAAGAAGATGCTTGAAGAGATGGACAAACAATTCAAAACCATCAAGCAAGATATACAAGGTGCCAAGGATCGACAGAAAGCCTATACTGACCTAGGGAGAAAAGAGTGAATCTTCCAAGAAGGGGACAAGGTTTTTATCTGTGTATGCCCAAAAAAGAGTTCTTTATCCTTGGGAAAAATTCAAGAAGCTAAGCACAAGATACTGTGGACCTTACAAAGTCATAAAGGCTCTTGGACCTAATGCTTATAAGTTGCAACTTGGTGAAACCCTAAAAGTTCATGATGTATACCATGTAAGTCTCTTGAAGCCCTATGTACATAATCCTGATCATATTCTTGATGATCAACAAGTTGTAATGCTGAGCCAAGGTATACTTGAACTTCAATACGATAGAATCTTGGATGTAGAAGAAAGAATCCTTAGGAATAGGACCCTAAGAGAACACCTAGTACAATGGAAGGATTATCTTAAAGAGGATGCCACTTGGGTCGATGAGGTAACCCTTATGAAATAATACCCTTAGTTTCTCTTGAGATGAGGACATCTCGATTTCTTTAAGGAGGGAAGAATGTAATGTCCCCATTACTTAGTTTAATTTAATGTGCGTATACATTTCAAAGAAATTTGATTTACTAGCTCTAATTATAAAATTGACTCTTATTATGAAGATAATAATTATTATTAATGAGATATTATATGCCAGTTCATGGAATAAAGACTTGGGAGACCCTCCCAAGACTAGCTTATTAAAACTATGTTTGTAGTATAGAACAACAAAAAGAACTAGCCTAGTGGATAGTCACTTGGCAGTTAAGTGCACTTGGGGGACGACACTGTCGGGATAGGTGACCTCTCGGGAAGATTTTCCTACAAGCTAGTGGGAGCTTCTCGCACGTAACCAACGGCACCAACGAAGCCTTCGTAGCCCATTGCCAAGTATGCCAAGGTCTATGCCTTAGTCATCGCCTTAGTCGTAAGCCTTGGAGTGACGACCGCCCGATGACATGACACGCGGTGCTTGCCCATAGATTTGTAAATTTTTATCTTCACGCTACAAAAATGCAGCTACCCCTAAGATGTCATCAATGATGTCATCAAAAGCGCTAAAAGAAAGCATTCTCTCTTTGTCATAGATGGTGTTATCGAAAAATGCTAAAAAGCGAGCATCCTCTCTTTTACCCCTTGCAAAACTATTAATTGAGGGCTTGGGGATGACTAGGAAGGGGGATAAGAGCAATCTTGACAAGGACGAGACATTGATCGAGAAGGAGGAGACTCTATTCCATGAGACGAAGAGACATCATTTCATTCAACCCAAGGAAGGGGATATGCAGAAGGTCTCTCATCCTCTTCTACTCTAATTTGAGAAGAGAAGGCACTGAAGAGCTTTATCATATTCTATTAATCCGGTTAGAAGTCATATCTCTACTCTCATCCCTATTCCGTCTACTAGAGAGAGAGAGAAGTATTGCTCTCCACGAGGCAAGAATAACCATCTGTGAGGCCTACATCATTGAATCGCGCAATAACCATCATCATCATCAAGAGTCTTATACCCTTGCTAATTGGTATTACTACCGTATTCTTCTTCTTCTAGAATCATATTTCCATCATGGCCCCGAGGAAAAAGAATTCAAAAATGAAAATTTTGGGACACCTAAAAACGCTAGCTATAGGTGGATTTGATCTTGGTGATGTGCAGATGCGTCGGATGAGGCATCACGTGAAATTGTAAATTTTCTCGTATATGGGCGGGAGAACACACATTATGGAACATAATCAATGAATTTGTTTTATTCCGATTGTATGTTCGTGAGTAAATTATGCAAACAAACAACTGTGCATAAAAGGATTCTTTTTAATTAATGAAGTTGTTTTTATATATTTTACGTAATGTGGTAGGTAATTAGATAAGTAAGAACTTCCATAGAGGAAAGCAGGTGGATGGATTCTCGACAAATCTAGTCCTATTGCAGGGTGGTCTCGGTTAGCCAAGAGGTTTCCCCAAAAACAAATGCTAGGAAGAAATTCTAGCAAGGGTCGATTTGCTGACTTACCTAGGGTTTGGTCTCAGAACCCGAACTCTAAATTATCTTAGGGGAAATGTACGACAACTGTGCACCAGAGCATTGCGAGGGATTTCATAAATCCTTAGTCTGCCTACTGGAAAAAAGTATTATACTCCATGAACCAAGGGTAATGGTAGTCACTCCTTTCGAACAAGAAGCCTCTTGAAGGACACTTCCGTATGTGAGCTAGTTGTTGATAGGTGACTATTAGGTCAATTAGGAACCTTGAGGTTGGTCCTCCGTGGGTAATGACAGGACGCTTCCCCTGCGGGGTAGACCTAGGGTTATAAAGAGACAAAATCAGAGATCATTTTGGTTAGAGTACGGATGGTGACGACTGGAATAATAAAGACGGGTATGTTACAATAAAATGAGATTAAGATAATAAGGAGGATAAGATGTATGTAGATATGGTTAGTTTACCTTGACATGCATTCAAATCCTATGAATCTACACACAAAGCAATTGATTTGGATTGCATGCAAGAAATGAATCTAAGGATTAATTGAGTAGACAAAATCTAGGAGCTAATAACTGTGAGAGAGAGAACTAGGGAGAGAGAAGACTGCAGAAGAGAGAGAAAGAAGAGTGACGAGGAGAGAGAAAGACTAGATTTGGAGAGAGAAAGACAGGAAAGAGAGAGAAGCCATAGAAGTTGTGAGCAAGATGGGAGAGAAAGACTGAGTTTTTCTTTGATTTTTCCTTTCTTTGGGTACACTAAATCCTTATTCCCAGCTTCTTACAATCCATCCCTTCCTAAAAGTTTTTGTCCTAAAAAACAAACTTGGAAAAACTAGAAAAAGATGGATAGAACAGAGTACTACTCTGTTTTTTACAGCTTTACAAATGGGAAATGAATGAAGCATGACCAACTATATGGACTAAGATTGAAGAACGGAAGTAAGCCTCAGCTATATACATAATCTGGAGTACTTCAAAAGTATATAGAGCCATAAAGTCTTCAACAAATAATCTCAAAACAAAGTAGATGGCTTGCTGTGTAAACAGACCCTTCTGGACCAAATCTGCCATAGCTTCTAGTAGAAGTGTCCAAATGAGACGTACCATATATCAAAACGAAGCTCTTGAAGAGTACTTTAAGGCATGTAGATAGCTTAATTCTAAAAATTAGGCACGATAAAAATTATTCTAAAATAGTGTGCTGTCTTGAACTTGTCTGCATCATCACTAGCTCCATAAGCAATAGGCTTCAGCCACCAATGTATCCCTTAAGAAAGGAAACTCATCCAATATAGAATCAAGTCTCGAAGAAGCTTCTTCAGGTGGTAAAGCTCTCCATTTGATCAAATATTCCACAATAGAACGAGATCGAAGCTTCTTCTCACGCTGACCTATAACAGCCTCTGGGACATACTAAATAAGACCGTCTTCATCAATAGGTAGCAGCTCATCAACTATATCCATTGGATCACCATAAAAAGGTTTGAGCTAACTAACATGGAAGACATTATGAATCTTTGTGGAAGAGGGAAGCTCTAGTCTATATGCCAAATCTACAATTCGCTTAAGGATCTGGTAAGGGCCATAAATCCTGTGGGCAAGCTTATTACTAGATCCATCTTTTAATGTAGAGTACTTGGACTTGGGCACCTTTAATAAAACTAACTCTCCTTCTTGAAACTCTAAAGGCCTCCTCTTCTCATCAGCATACATCTTCATTTGATCTTGAGCCTTCCTTAAATTCACCTTAAATTGCTGAAGAAGGGTCTGCATTCTTTCTAACTCTTCCTTCCCATGAGGATTGATCTTTTTATTAAAGATGACTGTGGGTAAGGGCACCTTGTAACCATACAAAGCCTCAAAGGGTGAAACTCCTATACTAGCATGAGTAGAATTGTTATAAGCAAACTCAGCCAAATGTAACCAAGAATCCCATGAAGTTTGGACATCATAGCAAAAATGGCGAAGATAAGTCTCCAATCATTTATTGACTCTTTCTGTCTGCCCATCAGTTTGAGGATGATAAGCCGTAGATGGAGCCAATTTAGTGCCCATAGATGTAATTACCGCCTGCCAAAAGTTACTCATAAACTTTGAGTCTCTATCATGGACAATCACCTGCGGTAATCCATGTAGTCTAAGAATCTGCTCCATAAACTGACTGGCCACTTGTTAAATCTTGGTTGGAATAAAATGGGTTGCCTTGGTGAGTTTGTCTACCACCACATATATACTATTCCATCCCTTCTTGGTAGTAGGTAAGCCAATAATGAAATCCATAGTAATATGAGTCCATTTACTTGTAGGAATAGGTAATGGCTGTAACAAACCTCCTGGCTTATGGGTGCTGTCCTTATTCTGCTGACAAGGCATACACTTCATAACAAAGTCCTTGACATCTTTCCACAGTCCTTTTCAATAGAAACTTTTATTGATCCTATCATAGGTCTTGAAAACTCCTAAATGTTCCAGCTAGAGGCGAAGAATGTAGTTCCTCCATAATTTTCTGCGTAAAAGAAGAAGTAGAAGGAATAACAATCTTGCCTTTCAACCAAATAAGGCCATTTTTAAGCTGGTAATGCAAGTTTTCTTCCATAAGACCTTGCTGTAATTTTTGAAAAATATGGGTGAATTCTTCATCTAGAAGATAAGCCTCCTGTAATTCTTCAATCCGGTCATTATGCAATTCTGTCATAGCTGAAACTTTGCAAGCCCACATACGAGAAAGAGAATCGGCCACTATGTTATCTTTGCCCCTTGTATGAGTGATGTCAAAATCATAATTTTGTAATGTAGCTACCCAACGACATTGCTTTGGAGTAAGATTGGACTGAGTAAGGAAATACTTAAGTACCCTGTGATCACTATGTACTCTGAATCGGCTGCCATATAAGTAATGGTGTCACTTCTTAATTGCATGCAAGATAGCCAACATCTCCTGGTCATAGACATTCATGGCCATTTCTTTATCTGTAAGCTTACGGCTCTCAAATGCAATTACTCCATGCTCCTGTAGCAAAACAGCCCCAATGCCATGGCCACTAGCATCACACTGTATAGTAAATTCTTTGGAAAAGTCCAGGCATACTAAGATAGGAGCAGAGGTGAGGAGTTCCTTTAACTGGTTGAAGCTGCTATCTGCAAGAGCATCCCAAAAGAAAGCCTCATTCTTTAACCTATCAGTCAAAGGAGCTGTAATGGCCGCATAATGCTTGATGAATCGGTGATAGAATGAAGATAAACCAAGAAATCCTCTAAGAGGAGGTAGTAGTAGTAGGTGTTGGCCAATCTTTTATACATTGCACCTTCTTAGGATCAGCCTCTATTCCTTTCTCACTAACAATATGTCCCAAGTATTCCACTTCAGTTTGCATGAAAGAACACTTCTTCTCCTTAGCAAAAAGTCTATGATGTCTCAATACATAAAAAACCCTCCTCATAGTGCTAAATGATCCTGTAAAGTCTTGCTGTAGATCAGAATGTCATCAAAGAATACTAAGACAAACTGAAAGAGGAAAGGTTGTAAAATCTTATTCATCAAGCTTTGGAAGGTAGCTGGAGCATTTGTAAGCCCAAATGGAATCACTAAGAAATGATAGAGCCCACGATCAGTCCTGAAAGCAGTCTTGACTTCATCACCCTCTCGCATGCGAATCTGATGATACCCTGACCTCAAGTCAATCTTCGTAAAAAATCGAGTGTCCTTAATCTCATCAAGCAGATTATCAATCCTGGGTATTGGATACTTGTTCTTTACTGTGATCTTATTAAGATCCCTGTAGTTAATGCACATTTTGAAAGATCCATCTTTCTTTTTGACTAACAGGACTGGAGATGCATAAGGTGAAGAACTTGGTTCAATGAATCCCATCTCAAGAAGTTCCTTGATTTGCTTGGCTACTTCTTCTCGTTTACACTTTGATAATCTGTAAGGTGGCTTATTGATTATCTTTGAGTTGGGCTCCAAGTCAATGGGGTGATCTACTGCTCTCTTAGGAGGTAATGAAGTAGATATTGTGGGAGCTTTCGCTCAACCACCAAGACCCCCGGACCGCTTATCGTTTCAAGCGTTCCAAGGCGAGCACTAATGGCTATCTCTCACATAGCCGATGCGCCATCCATATCTATGGGTGTAGTGAGCTTACCTCCATGCCATTCGAGTTACCTCCTCTCCTGTGCATTTCGATAGCTCCACGATCCAAGTGCAAGCTTCAAGCAAGCTCCATCCTCAAGCTCCATGCTCCAAGCTCCATTACCGCGAGTAAGAGAAGAGAAGAGAAGAGAAGAGAAGAAGAGAGGAGAAGATGGAGAGCTTCTCCTCCCTGGTCCCTCACCGTCACACACTCACTCCCTCACACTCTCACACTCCCTCTCTCAAGCACAAGCTCAAGCAAGCAAGAACAAGAAGAAGAAGAAGAAGAAGAAGAGGAGAGCCACTTTTGGCCACACACAAGAATGAGCTTCTCATTCACTTTTCAACTTTATATACAAAACCCTAAATCCCTTTTGGGCGGTCATCCCCTTATCCCCTTTTTTACATGGCCGGCCGTGGCCTAGGCCCTTTTCCCCATTGTCCTTCTATCTTCCTAGCTTCCTTTCCACCGCCCATCTACATTTACAAATTGCACGGGTGAGAGCCCGGCGCTCCTTAAATTAAATCATGATGCACTTGCGCTCTTTTACAAAAGTATTGACTTGCGCTTTTCCTTGTGCGCCTTTCTCCCTTATTTAGGACTTTTCTCCTTGTGTGTCTTTGTCTTCCGTTTCACTTTGCCTTGGCCTTTGTCTTCTGCTTTAGCTTTTTCGGATTTTCCATCTTTGTTCGTTTGAGGGTTAACATTACCCCCCTCCTAAATGAGTGCCAGTCCCATGGCACTCACCATCGTAGATAGCAGGCTTTGGCCTACACTAAAGACGTGGATGTGAAGGGACATCGGTGGTTGCCGTAGAGGAGTGTTGGTGGTGATGTGGAGGAAAGTCATTTGGGGCACGTTGGTGGCCTAGGTGGCTGGTGGTAGGGCTATTGGAGTTGGTGGTAGGGCCGTTCTTTATGGGAATTGCACTGATGGAGTACAAGTGACGGTTTGTTGGGGATTTTGCACATGACGATTTTTGGCAAGCCTTATAGGATGATAAAGGATAGGAATTCAGAGTTGAGTGTCGATGAAGAGCGAACGACACATTCGTTGGAGTCTTCAATACCTGCAATTGAAAACCTCTCATAGGTGGTCTCTCCCTAGGGGTAGTGCTAGCCTTCTCTATCGTGCACAAGACATAGTTCAATTAGTTTGGGAGACATGTCAAACTCTAAGCAAGCTGAGAGTATTGTCCTGCACTTGAGGACCCAAACTGTGTATATATTTTGGTGCAGATATTATGTGAGTGCTCGTGCATACTTAGATATTACATAGTTAGAAGACCACGGGCTGGTTTCTCGTAACAATATGTGGATGAAGCAAAGTTGTCCATGGTGAGAAGAAGTACACGTGAAGGTGTATGAGACATCATTTGCATTGTGACCGCACGACGTAGCATAATTGAACACAAGGACACTGCACTTTCGGTAGTTGGGAGCTATTGGACTTGCTTGATGAGGATGGTGTACTTTTCATGGCCATTCGTGCAGTGCTTACCACAAGTGATTGCAATGGTATTAAGGTAGAGTGCAAGAGGGAGTTGTGCAAATGGGTTAGGGTGACAGGTCTAACCATAGGCGAGACAAGCTCCCTAGGTATGTCCTACCCTTGATGTGCCCTGAACAATTGTGGGTGATGCTAAAGGGCTAGGGGACTAGGGACGGAGACAACCGACCAAGGTCATTGGTCGTACCTAATTTGAGGACCCCTAGGTGCTGTGCTGTGATCGTGGGTGTTTCGTATGTTTTTTTCTTTTCTTTTCTTTTCCTTTTTTTTGTTTTTTTTCTTTTTCTTTCCTTTTTCTTGTTCTTTTTTTTCTTTTCTTTCTTTCTTTCTTTATTATCTTTTTTTTTCTTTTTTTTTGGACTTGCTTGAGTACAACCATTGCAATATGTTGAGGCTATCAGCCTTTCAATGGATTGGGAAATGTTAATCTTTGAAGGCTCAGGAAATGGATACTACAGTGATGATTGTGTCCTAGCCTCGTTGTTAGAGAAGCAGTTGTTGAGATGGGGAGATACACTTGAGATATTACAAACCTCTTTGCGACATGCGATGTCGGTATAATTGAGGTAACAATTGTCATGAGCCAACTGTAGAGCTTGACCTAGAAAAAGAGTGTAGCCCATGACTATGCTTTGGGTCATGCGATGTGGGCACTCGTAAGGGTGATTTTTCGCGTTCGGCAGCGTGGTTTTGTCGTAGTTCTTTGTGAGGTTGGTGGTCTTGCAGTGACTTGGGCATTGAACATGTTCGCACAAAGACCTGCGTCATCCTGCATCTATTTGTCACTTCATGAGAGTATATGCAAGTCGCATGCGTCAAGTACAACGAACAAATGCAATCATGTCAAGATATTACTTTATCAAAATCCTATGATGTTGACTGCGATGCCTATTCCGGTGCTTGTTAAAGACTTGGCATATATTAGCAATAGGTGAGGAAAGTGTGTACAAGTGGGGAGCCTACCCCTTTAACCATCAAAAGACAAAAAGTTATGGCAGGATGGCCTTTGCTAAGTTGGGAGCTACTCTATTTGCACAAGCGGAGTGAGTCTGGGTGGTCAGGCAATTGAGGCTCTGCTAGTGAGGGGCTCCTTTGAGGTTGGGCAGGGAAGATGTCGACCGGGACCTGAATGGTATAGTCTCTGGCTGCAACCGTTTCCAAAATGCTTTTGAACAATGCATCGAATTCTTCCTTGTCTCGAGCTACCCTCTCCGCTTTCGAGCACATGGTGCCCGAGCGTTTGTTGGGGACCCACACATCCGGTGTTGCCATGCCCTGTGTGCTCCGGCCTGGGGATTTTTCGATCTATGTCCGGGGCGGTGTCGCTTGGGACCTCGTTTCTTTGCATACCTTTTGAGGCTAGGCACGTAGCGCACCGGTGGAGGAGCTTGTGCTGCATGTTCCCTTCGACGACAGAGAGCGTCTTTGCAAGCCAGTTGCCCTGGGTGCTCCATGACTTCCATGTAGGGGGACCTGCGAAATGCGAACCAAGGATTAGGCCTTGATACATGATAAAACCATTCGCATGAAAGGGATTACAGTGTGGGTTATCAAGCGCATATGATGAGAAGGGGAGGGGTGAGGCATGCAGTGTTTGTTGTAGAGGGATGGCCCCCATGATTATGTTCATTTGGCCTCCAGCCATTAGCAGATCTTGGCTCGTGTTAAGTTACGTGGATTGGTTGTCATGGAGTGGGGCAGGGATCATCCTCGGAAGGATAGACCGGAAAGGGAGAAAGGTGTATAGAAAGGGATGGTACCTTGTCTACACCATCAGAGATGTTGGTTAGGGCTTTCTATGGTGGTAATGAGGGTTGCATGCCCTCCACCTAGAGGTGGGAATGGTCACACAACTTCTAAATGTGTGGTGAGAGGAGAACCTGAGGAGCTTAGCCTGTTGAACCCGACTCTTCTCCCTGCGCTTGACTATTATTGCTTATGTGTGTTGATAGTGCCTATACAAGGTCACAAAAGTCATTGTTTATTTATATACATATCCATGAATCCATGTCACTTCACGAGGATAAAAGCCAATTGTAGAACTCCGGATTGTATTGGAGCGTGGCACACGCATCTAGTACTTGTGGCAGCTTACTCAATACTGATAGATATTTTGCAACATCGAGTAGCATGGAACCTTGTCCGAGTCTACTGGCAACATGTAACTCCTCCTCAGTGAGAACCTTATCAGATAGAGAGTTCTCTTGTCTAGTTTTAGCTAAGTCCGTACCTTGAATGGCAGTCAGCACTCGAAAGGAAGTTGGTGCCACATAGGTTGGGTCTCTTTGAGACCGCCATTTGGCCAATCGCTCCTCTGAGATTGTCATGATCTGGGTTCCTAGTTCGGTCATTGCAATGCGGTTTTCACACCAATGTTGTTCAAATTGACTTTGACCCTCTGATAGTCGCTTTAGCTGCTCTATCTCTAAGAGATTTGGTTGGCAGAGCACATCATTGAATGTTACAGTTAAGCGTAGTTCGTCGGCTTCCTCGTCAGAGATGAGTCGCATGCGTTCATACAGGAGCCTGTTATAGTGCTCGTCAAGATGTTCTTGCTCTTCCCAAGATAAGGGAAATGGCAAGTATTCAAGCTACTCTTTAGGGAATGCGCCCATGTCTGCCAGGATGTAGACACGTGCGAACACTTTGAGCTTAGCATCCAACCCGGTTAAGCATTCTATGACACTTCTATGTTCAACGAGGGCTTGTTCGGTTGCTATCTCATGCAAGGTTCTAGGAGTTTACCTGGGCTTCAGCATTGCTGGGGGCTCAGGCCTAGATGAGCAAGTTTGGCCAACGCTAGGATTTCTTATGCTCTTGGGGTTTCCATGCTTCTCCTGAGGCTTCATTATTGCATCATGGTTCTCCTTGGATGTGACTGGTATAAATTTGTCACCCTGTTGTGACAACATTGTATCCACTCTTGATTGGTCAATGCGAGTTCTATTGTCGGTGGATTGAGTGTTGCAAGCAGTCGTTGATGGTAATGACTGCTTTGATTTTTCAGAGCACACGGATGTGTCTGAGGTTTCACCGCTATTAGGAGAGGCATCAATGGGGTCATTGGTGGATGGGCTCGATACTTTATTCCTGAGCTCTCCAGCGCTCTTGGTGTTAATGTTCTTGGGATCCCCAACCACCTGTGACTGCTGTTGTCTTCGTTGTTTTCTCCTCTTTTTCTTGGTCAGTGAAGGTACATCTCTCAACGACTCAGGACCCTGGACTAGGTCAACCGTTGATGTGCTTGGTTGGGCCTCAGCATTCTCTTTCTCTAGTGTGTCCTCATGGGACATAGCCAAGGCCTACTGAATAGCCTCGCTAGGTTGTGGGGATACAACTGCCTCCCTTTTTGGAGAGTCTATCTCTTCAGCCAAATCCCTTGTGTTTAACTTCTCCAGCCTAGGCTTTAGGCACTTTGGAAGTGCTGGAGTTGTCAAGGAAGTTGGTTACAACACCTCCTCTATAGGTAAACTACTAAGAACACGTTCCGCAAGGGGCATTGTCACCGCCAAGGGCTGTGACTGCTGTGATCCTTGATTGGAAGTAGTAGCGGCTAGCCCAGTGGGTTGGCTACTCTTGGTGAATTGCGGTGTCAGGTCCCTAGGGTGATCGGAAGTGGTCATGTCTTTTGTTGCCCTTTGAGCATTCATTTGTGTAGATCGAGCATGAGTTGATCTAGTCGCATTAAGTTGCATAGGCATATCCTTGGGCCGAGAGCTACGGCTAGTGTCATGTCCCACCTCTTGGACATTTGGAAGCTTTGATGGAGATAGAGATTGGGAGTGAGCAGCCGCCATTGACGACCGCTGTTATGCTTCCTGTATCCGTTTGGAAAAAGAGGGTGTAGGAGATCTAGGACTCTTAGGTGGACCTGGCATTGGCTGAATGATTTGCTCGAGGTTGTTAGACGATTGTGCCATTTTCTTTGTTGAGCGATCAGCCTTACCATGAGCAATGTTGTGCCTATGATGCCTGTTATCCTCTTGGGAAATTAAAGGCTCTTTGGGCACTAATGGCTTTTGTGCATGCTCAATGGTTACATATGACATCTGCTTATTAAGCATGCTAGGCTAAGGCTCTTTCTTTCGAACACTCATGTTTGCTTTCTTGTCTCGAGACCTGGAGTTTCTCTTAGGTTTCCTCTTGTGCCTCATTGCTTTTGGTGCAATTTGGCCTTCAGCTGATAGAGGTGGTTTAGCAGGGGGTTTTGGTATCCAAATCCATTGAATACCTGCGTAATACCCTTGAACACGTAGTAAGGCTTTGGATATCCATCGCGGCATTGTGCTAACCCTTCATCGGTGCCTTCGTCTATAAGGCTTGGGCTTCTTTTGGGGTCTTCTATGATATTTGTAAGTCCAAAGCCCGTCCTTGGCATCGTCTCTTGACCTTCTTGTTTCAGGCATGGTGTCACTCATTGGTTCTCGTTGTTTGACCTGTGCTTGTATCAACTCTTCCACCAAGTCCTTGCTCTCGTTAGCAGGCTTGACTGTTATGTTAGCACCCTCCTTGCCTTTCCCTCGAGGTTTGATGAGGTCACCCTTGCTAAAGGTTGTGACTATCCTCACACCCAGTAGTGTCAGGTGTATCCTCCGTGCTACATAGTCGACCTCACACTTAGTCATCCTTTTGAAGGGTTTTCCTAGGAGGGTTTCTTTCCCGCAACTAGCACTATTTAAAGGAACATGAAATAGGATAGGCAAGCTTTCCGTTTCAATTGTCGCAAGGATTTTGCACTTCCCTATGAGTGCTTGTGGGCGTCCCCCGTAAGGGCTAAGAGTTGCATTAGTCGGTGTGAGCTCTGGTTGGCCTAATAGGGTCCATGCTTCATAGGTCAAGATATTAAAATCTGCTCCTTTATCAATCAGAGCATCGATAGTATGCTCTCTTTTCGCGGTAAGTTTGACCCTAAGATAAGCAGGTGGTACTATGTCTTCGTCTTCTGGGCCTTGGCTTGTAAATTTAAGCCTTCTGACAAATGCCCTTGAGTCTCCAACTGCACGACCGGATGTGGATTCTCCACTGATGTCTTGGATCGTCAGTGCAGTGCTATTCAAGGAGCATCTATCATCATGACTATCATATCTAGTCATTATAGCTGTTGTAGCTTGATGTTGTTGCTTTTCACTTTGACTAGATGCAGTCTGAATGCAACACGTATGTGTTTTTGCAGTGTGGCCTTTTTGCCCTTGTTTGCTAGATTGGCCCATTGAGGTTCTAGGGTCTCTGTTTATCTCTATTCGGGTATGGGCTTTTGGTTGCTCTTTTGCAAGTGAGAATCCATGCTCGTGTAGAGCCATTACTACACTAGGGTCTAATTTGGAGGACCTGTCACGGCACGCATTTTCTCTCCAACCTACTTGGGGGAGGTGTGGAGGGGGTAGAACCCCCCTCTACGGGGGTTCGGGGGGCAGTCCCCTCCGGCCCGCAGGGCCGTTACGATAAATACCATGTGCAATTTGGAGGACCATTTATAGCCAAATTTTGATACTTGCTCTAAATTTCAGCCCAGTGATGGATCTGTGATGTGCCTTTAGCTCTACATAGCCTTTGGGATCAATCTCGGGGTTTAGATGCATCAAAATTTGTGTTCTAGATGTTTGTCTGAGTTTTTTGTCCAATTCTCAGATGTCTGATTTTCAGGAGTTCGATTATCAGAATCAAACGTCCAATTTTAGGTTGGTCTGATCGGCCCAGTGGTCCGATTTTGGTCACGTTCGATTTTGATAGGTGTCCGATTCTGAGTGGTCTGATTCCTTATGTTCGATTTCTAGGGTCCGAGTGTCTAATTTTCAAAATCGGACGGGCGAGTGTCCAATCAGTCGGACAAGGGTGGTCCGATTCTGGACTGGTCCGATTCTGGGAGTGGTCCAATTCTGGGACTGGTTCGATTTTGGAAATCGGATGGAAAAAGTGGTTCGATTTTCGGAGAGGTCCGATTTTTGGAGTCGAATGGTCTGATTCCAGAGATAGGGCAATCCTATTCTGGGACTCAGATGAACTAGTCTGATTGCGTGGTCGACGGCTCGCGAGTTACACGTGATGCCTCTAGGCTGACGTCTACTTCACCGAATTGTGCCGTGCTGCCTAATTAGATGCAAAGCCATAGAGGGAAATGCATGGCATACCTAAAAATGGTGTGGCACTCGAATCGATCAGCACGTTGACGATCTCCCCGCAGCTCTCTCTCTCTTCTCTCTCTCCATGGCTCTCAAGCACACTCTCTTCTCAGAGGGCAGGATGTCAAATGTGACCTTTCCTGGTTCCCTGGGCCTCTTATTGCCCCATCCCAGCCTGTTGTAAACTGAGAGGTTAGTCCCTCATACTCTTCCAACCAGAAATCTGAATCTATGCCCCTATTTCCCTGTTTCAGCCTGTTATACAGCAATAGAAAACCCTACTGTTTTCCTTCTTTTTTCCTATCCTAACCTTAACCTAATGCAACAAGAATTAAAACCAGATATGGAGATGGATGGTCCTACTCTAATATTCAACAATAAATCAAAAACCTACTTGCTAAGGAGATCGAATATCTCTTCAAACTCCCTCGCTTCCTACCTATCTACCTCAAACACCGGTTCGGGGAAAACCCTACTTCAATGCTCGATTCGAAGCACGCAAGCGCTCAAGGCTTGAATCTGTTGGTCTCGACAATGGAACCAAAATGTGGGAGCTTTCACTCAACCGTCAAGACCACTGGACCGCTTATTGTTTCAAGAGTTACAAGCCGAGCACTAATGGCTACCTCTCACATAGTCGATGCGCCATCCATATCTACGGGTGTAGTGAGCTTACCTCCATGCCATTCGAGTTACCTCCTCTCCCGCGCATTCCGATAGCTCCACGATCCAAGTGCAAGCTTCAAGCAAGCTCCATCCTCAAGCTCCACGCTCCAAGCTCCATTGCCTCGAGCAAGATAAGAAAAGAGAAGAGAAGAGAAGAAGAGAGGAGAAGATGGAGAGCTTCTCCTCCTCCGTCCCTCACCCTCACGCACACACTCCCTCACACTCTTACACTCCCTCTCTCAAGCACAAGCTCAAGCAAGTAAGAACAAGAAGAAGTAGAAGAAGAGGAGAGCCACTTTTGGCCACACATAAGAATGAGCTTCTCATTCACTTTTCAACTTTATATACAAAACCCTAAATCCCTTTTGGGCGGTCATCCCCTTATCCCCTTTTTTACATGGCCGCCCGCGGCCTAGGCCCTTTTCCCCATTGTCCTTCTATCTTCCTAGCTTGCTTTCCACCGCCCATCTACATTTACAAATTGCACAGGTGAGAGCCCGGCGCTCCTTAAATTAAATCATGATGCACTTGTGCTCTTTTACAAAAGTATTGACTTGCGCTTTTCCTTGTGCGCCTTTCTCCCTTATTTAGGACTTTTCTCCTTGTGCGTCTTTGTCTTCCATTTCACTTTGCCTTGGCCTTTGTCTTCTGCTTTAGCTTTTCTAGATTTTCCACCTTCGTTCATTTGAGGGTTAACAGGTACCTCAAACAAATCTCTATACTCCTCAAGAAGAGCTGTCAAGGCTGGATGGTTTGCTGAATTATTGGGCTGATCCTATATTTCTTTATTCAAATGCAAAACAAGTATTTGTGAGCACCTCTTATACTCCCTTTTGAGTTGTTGAATGGTAATAAGCTGAAAATCTGATCTACTAGGAATTCCTTGTAAATGGATAAGCTGTCCATTGAAGATAAACTCCATATACAACTGTGAGAAATCCATAGTGATCCTGCCTAATGTCATCAACCAATCACAACTGAGTACAATGTCTATAGGCCCCATTTCCAGAGTGATCAGGTTTACCTTTGCTTCAAAATTTTCAGCCAATTGTAAAGAAACATGTGGGCATATCTGTGTGCTGATTTCCTCTTCACCATTGGCCACTTGAACTCTAATGGGCTGCTGTAAATCTGTAGGAACATATACTCTGAACTTGGGTTTGACATTTTTGTATACACACTTTGAGGCATGATCAGGTGTATACTTTTTCCCACACTTGAAACATAAGCCTTTCTCCTTTCTTTCTTTATAAAGATCCATAGGAATAGATTTAGGATTTGTATTGGCTGAAATAGATTTAGGCTTGCTGTCCCCTTATTTGAAATCAACTCTTGGACTGTTTGCTGTCTTGAAATTACTTTGAGGTCTAGAAGCATTAAATGGAGGATAAGTTGGTACCCGTAAGCTCCCATTTGGCACATGATTGTTGGCATAAGTGTTATCAACTTGCCCCTGCTTAAAAACAATCCTTGGCTGTCCAAAACCAGGCTAAAATAAAGATTCTCTTCTATACTTTCTTCCAAAGTGCTTCGTAAGCTCAATAGCCCTAAAGAGGGAAGTAGGATTTTGTGCCATAACATCAGTTGATAAAGATGGCTCTAAACCATACATAAACTTATGGAGCTTAGCCTCATCACTGATGCTTTCCACATACATGGTCAGGTTGAGGAATTGGTTAGTGTACTCTCTTACACTTAGGCCTCTTTGTTCCAAACCATACCATCTCTATGCTAATTTCTCTTTCTCAAGAGGGGAGACAAATACTTTAGCCATAAGTGGCTTGAAAGCTTTCCAATTCTCTACAAGTATGTTTTCTTTTTTTATATACCTCCACCAAGTATGGGCAAATCCCTCCAAATGCAAGGAAGCAAAATGAATCTTCATGTCATCAGTTTTAGGGAATATGTCAAAGTAGGATTCCATCTTAGAGGTCCACTCCTCTAAATCAGATGGTGAAGATGACTGAGCATTAAATTTAGCTAGAACAATCTTGTCCTTTAGCTCTCTTTCATGAAATGGTTGCTGTTCCAAAATAGGTTGATCATGATTATCATGTATGGAACCCCCAAATTGAGACGGAAATCTCCAAACAGGTGGCTGAGAACTACTATGTAATCTTCATGTTGGTAGAGAACCCCTAGGAATTTGAGTATTCAGCCCAAAAGCTTGAGAATTAGCTCCATTCAAATTGCCCAAATAGTTATCATGCCGTTGTGAAGCCTCTCCTACTTCATACTGGCTATTTGGGATGCCTCTTCTTCCAATAATCCCATGTCCATGACCATTTTGGTTAGATTGCTGAAGTGGGACTGAAGGCTCACTATTTGAATAAGCTTTCTTCTTAGCTTCTTTTGATCCCATTTGCATTTGCATCCATTGGGAGAATTGTGCCATAAGTTGAGCATTAGATTCCACTAACTTATAAATAGAAGCCTTTGTTTGAGTCATTGAATCCACCAACTTCTCAATGGAAGACTTCGTTTGATCAGTAGACAAAACCATTTGCTCCATTCTTGATAAGATAGCCTCATGTCGTTCCCTATATCTTTGTTCATGGACGCACAAAGTATTATTGAGTATACTGACTTCCCCTTGTTGTGGACTCTCTTCACGGCTCTCTTGAGATGTATTATCCAACATGGAATCCCTGATTTGCTGAGCATACTCTTCCTGGACCTTATTTTTACCCTTATGTCCTGCCATAATAGTGCAGTCCTACAGTATCCCTTGTCAGAAAAATGGCTATAACTTTTGCTAGGGAACTTCGATTTCAAAACTTTTTAGTTCAAATCGAAGCCAAGAATGCCCTCTTCGAGATGAGCTATAGCACACTATAACATATTTAGGACATAAAATTATGTAGTTAGATTTCTGGTAAGGCAAGATAGTAACCCCAAATGGTTACCAAACCTTGTAGAAGGCTGGATAGGACTTGTGGGTACCCTGTAGTACCTGCACCTAGGGTGTACCTGTAACCACCTGTAAATACCTTGTAAGTGCCCTGTAAATTCCTTGTTTTACCCTGTTTTGAGCCTGTAGGTACTTGAGCCTTTGGAAACGGGCTCCGAATCACCAGGAGGTGGGTAAAGTTCCCCCCGAGTCGATTGGTTGCACCCCTTCAGGATCTTTGATAGTGAGGGAGGGTCACCTCTCTTTTGTCCCACTATCTCCCTCGGCATCCACCTTTTTCCTCGGTGGGTATATCAATATGGCAGTAGCTAGTAATCTAATCAATCAGCATGAGATGCATTTATGAAATATTCATTCAGCCTTTCATGAGATGCAATTGAATGGAATCTTGAAAGTTTGGATAGGGGAAGGGTCTTACCAATGCAATTTAGTGACTCACTGATTGCTAGTACTTACCCTTTTACAATATTCCAACTTGGGTAAAAAAATTTCAGCCAATCAATGGATTAGAGTGAATAAGCTCATCAATCAATAGATTCAATCAATGGGATTCAATTGTTATGCTGGAAATTTCAGATTGAAGCCTCTAATTCACTGATTGGAACTAGTATGCATAAAGCAAGCATTGCATTCATGAATCGATTGATTCAAGCAAAGGTTGGCTGAAATTTGATGGATATTATTCAATTCTTCAATCTCTCAATCAAATGGATTAAGCTTAGCAATTGGATTAATGAGAGAGATTAAGAATTGAAGAAGAGTACCTTTGACATGGTTGACGATGACTTGATCAATCTTCATATGCTTGATAAAGCCTCCGGTTGTCCAATGTTGCTAAAATAATCCCCAAGGCTTGTGTATTCAGTACTTAAGAATAATCTTGAAGCTTCAAATGCTTAAAATTGAGGCATTAAACCCGTTTTCCCCAATTTTTTGCTCCATGGAAGCTCTTGAGCTTCAATCTTTGACCATTTCGTGCTTAATCCTTGCAATTTGTTGAAGAATCCTTGTTGAAATGATCCCACGGGATAAAAAGATGAAGAATCTTCAAGAAATTGTTGAGAAATGAAAGCTCGGGCTGAAGCTTTCATGGCTGCCATGGACTCTTTATCTAGGGTTTAGGAAGAGGCTGAAGAATCTTGAATAGGGCTGAATCCTTCCATTTCACTGATGATTTTCACTTGCCAAAGATCAAGGAGAGTGCCAAGGGCTGAAGAGGAAGTATCCACAGCAGGGAACAGGCTGGAATCAACCCGAAAATTGCGCCGCAATTTTCAGGGCTGTTCGTGGCTCCATTGCTGAGCCAATCTGAAGCAAACTAGTACTCATTTTCTGATGAAGATAATGAAGCAAGGGATCTATTCCAGGAGGTGCTTGGCCAAGAAGATTAGAGGTTTGAGAGATATGAGCAAATCTTGATGATGAACTTCCATGAAACTTGCACGAAACTCCAAGAAAGGGGAAAGAGAACTCCCTCTTTTCAAAGTAACCACAGTTTGTTCCCAAACTAAGCCTGGTTAACTCTCCTTTACCCTAATTACCTCCAATTTTGCATAAAATTTGATGAAGACCTGTCACTTAAGCCATCCTCCACCATATTTGACCTTGGATATCTCCAGATGTAGTCTCTTACTAACTGTAGATGATCTGCAGCACTCCACTAGTCACTGTCTTGTACAATTTTTGTCTGAAATTGATTTTGATAGAGGAAAATAGGACTGAAAATAGAAGAAAAAGAATGGATCAAAGACCAATGCTCTGATACCACTTGTCAGAGAGAGAACTAGGGAGAGAGAAAGAGGAGAGAGAAGACTGCAGAAGAGAGAGAAAGAAGAGTGACGAGGAGAGAGAAATACTAGATTTGGAGAGAGAAAGACAGGAAAGAGGGAGAAGCCATAGAAGCTATGAGCAAGATGGGAGAGAAAGACTGTAATTGTATTAATGTGTCAAAAAGATATGAAAAATTACATGTCCTCTCCTTTTATACCAATGTCAGTGTGACATGGCATAATATCAATATTATTTACACTAAATCCTTATTCCTAGCTTCTTACAATAACCTAGGCCCTTAGGAGCTTAGGGTGCTTTGATATTGTATTGTGAAAGTGATGGTGAGAGAAAGAGGAAGAGACAATGAGACAATGAGATGGAGAATGAATCACACACTTGTATTTCTCACTTTCATTGCAATAGTTGAGAGTACACATATATATACAAGAAAGTTGTGGATATGGTAGGTCTTCTTTACTGAAGTATCCTCCACATGTTCTAGATCTATCTTATGTAGTTCTCCTAAATGTCTAGATATTGTCTTCTTAGATGTTCTCTAAGTACATGTATATGAGTACATCCCATCATTCTAACAATATGAAGGGTGCCTTCGGCTAGCACAACATGACGGGGGCCCTTGAGACAAAGTTGGGCCCCCCTTGCATTGTGCTAGCTAGCCTTGTGCCAACATAATACGAGGGACAAGGTGTCTCAAATGGTCTTAGGGTTCCCTCTCATGTTGTGTTGGCCAAGGCCCCCCTCCCATTGTGCTAGCCTTGGGCCAACACAATGCGATAAAAATTATACCAAAAAATATCAAAAATTTCAAACAACTTTGTATCTACTTGACATATTGTGATCTCATTTTTAAATCAATTTAATACATATGCACTCGTAGTTGTATTTTTGAAGGACTAGTCTCTATAGTTTAGCAAGGAAATAAGGTTGAATCTAAAAGGCACGAGTTCCTCGATTCCTTGCAAAATAGTTTGTATAGAGGTTGGGTTTTAGAAAATTTTATTACCTTTGTGACCCTTTGCGGTTTCCATAGGAGTAGTCTAATACTTCAAAGTGCAAATTGATGGGTAATGAAAGATTGATGGAAACTATAGGTTGAAGATTTGTGACCTCGGTAGAAGAATTTAGGATTAAGGGATTGGAATTGGAAGTACAAGTCATTAGAGATGTTATTGATGGATGAGTCACATGGTTAAGAAGGATTCTATCATACTAGGGAAGATTGAGTCAACAATTTAATGATGACAAAGCTCATAAAATCTTAAAGGGAGTAAAACTATTAATTAGAGTATCTTTATCCATTAGTACGTAGAGAAAAATGAGTGTTATGTAGTTGAAAAATGGAACAAGAGTGTTTTTGGGAAATCTATAGTGCTTACATCTTATAGTATGTGAATGGTGGGCTAAGTTATTAAGCTTAGAATACCCTCGATAGAAAGCAAAGAGGAAAATAATGGAGATCTTGAGAGGAGAGGCATCATCTTCTTGTTGTGGCTGTTTTTGGACAAGAGGAAAGGCGCCATTGAGAGAGAGAGAGAGAGAGAGAGAGAGAGAGAGAGAGAGAGAGAGAGAGAGAGAGAGAGAGAGAGAGAGAGAGAGAGAGAGAGAGAGAGAGAGAGAGAGAGAGAGAGAGAGAGAGAGAGAGAGAGAGATCATTGTATTGCTTTTCCTTGGTCATTGCCATTATATTTCTCATGTCCATCACCATCAATGCTCCCATGAATGATTGCTTGGCTTTGGATGCCCTCGTGCCCGTGAATGATTGCTTGGCTCTGGATGCCCATCGCCTATGACACACATGATCATTGCCATCATAATGATCATTCGGTTCATCATCCTTGCCACTTTCCATCCTTTAAAAAAATCATGGTGACTATTTTACTTCATTATGTAATAGAAAATATGATAATTTCTTATCCTCTTTCTAAACCTTCACCCATCACATGGTTAATTAAAAGAACACAAAGACTAGTTTGTGCACTAGATAATCAAGATAATTTTGTGGAGTGTGAGAGGCCAAGATTGGGCTGGAAATTTGAAATGATTGTTATGTGGGCTAAGTAGACAGATATTACTTTGCTTGATTGTGGAGGTGGACTTTCAAAAACACGACTACGAACGTGCAAATTCCAAGTAAGTGTGATACTTATTCATTGGTTATGGATATGAGAAGTTTTTAATTTTCCATGCTTAATTATTTTTCAATCATCACATGGAAATTTGATTTTGAACTTATGTATGCCATATGATTTTTTGACTTTGTTGAAAATTTTAGAAAATGGAAAAGTGATAAAAATACATTAAAATAGGTTTAAACAAATATTTGGAGATTTTTAATAAAAGACAAAATGCATACTAGTTAAGGGCATATTGTTTTCACCTTTAGCATATTGTTGATAATCTTTGTAAATTTTTGGAGAGTTTTAAAAACTTGTCTACTATTTCTAAAAAATCATAAAGTAAGTTTTTAAATGTGATTATTATATGTTTTATCATATAAAAATGATCAAAATAGCGCATAAATAGTTTAAATTTATGAAAATGATAAAAAAATATGATTTTCACTTTTTTGTTTTATTATATTTTTCTAAGATAATAAAGAGTTAAAATTAAAATTTTAAGTAAAATAAAACACATAAATCTTTAAAACAAGGAGATGTAAATATTCTCAATTGCATCATTGTGTATTCAAATAATGGAATTTGAGGGTTAAAAAGGTCTCAAATGGGTTTTATATTTTATTAGATAATCTTATTTATAGATAACAAGTAAAAAAATGTTTTAAATATTAAAGGATTTTCATGTGTGTATTTGAAACATATTTATAAGAAATAGAGCAATGACACGAAAGTAAGCCTCAGTAGTACTAATAATAAAACTCTATTAATTAGTTTATATCAGATAATCATTTTATTGTTTGAGTAATATGAGAAAGAGAGGGAGGACAAGAAGACTAAATTATTAATTTAGGGAGAATAATTTGGGTTTTAAAAATGAATTTTGTGTATATATGTGCGAGAGTAGGAAAGAAAATTGTTTTACTTTGCTTGCCATTTAGTTGAAGGAAAGGAAATAAGAACGTCCTTATTGAAATTCAAATTAAACACTTAATGTGCAATAACAAGCTATCTTTTTCAAAGAGGGATTAAATTTTAAAAAATGGATTAAGATTATAAATTTTTGGATGTTAGATTGATTCTTTTGAATGCTTTACTTTCAATTGTATAAAAGGAATCAATTTATAAAAGACAGAGGTAGAAACATTTAAAAGATGTGCAATTGGGACTATATTTGTTAGTACATGGATGTGACTGAGGGCTGCTCCTTAGGATGTCTACCGATGGCACCTATGCCTTATTTTGATGATGTAGCTGTGGCTTCACTCCATGAAATGATGGATATTTTGAGTGACACATCTAATAGTGGGTCTATGACATCTTATGTGTCTACGCGGTAGAGGCTATTCAAGGGCATCCAATATCTAGTAGTTTAGTTGATTGGTTTGATTTTGATAATGTAGATGATTTTGGGATTCGATTATTGTTTGTCTTAGAGGATTTTAGAGAGTCTTATGACTTTTACTTAGATATTTTGTTTTCTTTAGTTGTTTAGTGTCCACATTAATCTAACACAAAAAACGGAAAGAATAGAAAAAGAGAAAAAGAAAACAAGAAACCACACAATGATTCATTCCTAATTTTCTACTCATTTTCTCTAAGTAAAGAGATTTTTAAAAATAAAAGATAAATTCGAGAGAGTACATATATTTATTTTTCAAAGGAAAAAAACCATAAAAATAAAGGGTTAAAAGAAAAAAAGGGGGGAAAAAAGATAAGCAATGTCTTTGAGATCTTGGTAGGCTATAGGGATTTTCTTGAAAGGTGCCTTGTATTTGGTGGCTTGTATCTCTTTGTGGTGGGACCTTTTGGGATGGAGAATAAATGTATATACTCTTTTGATTCAAAAGGCCGAGAATGAAAGGATTTTTAAAGAAAAATTGGAGTTAGGGACCATTTACTTGTTGTTCTAGTAGAACATGGTAGGTCAACAGTTAAACCATAGGTGTCATATTTGGTATTGTGATATTAATTTGCCTTGTATGGGTTCTTAGATAGGCATTATACTTATTTGTGATGATATTTCAAAAGCCATGTTTTTGGTAGGAAAGTAGTGTGGTATTTTATTACCTAGAGGGATTCTTGTTGCTTAACGACTCTAGAACACTTCCTAGTTGGTATACTCTATGCAGTGGATAAAACTATGTTATGCAATGTAGTGGAGAGAGTGAGTAAGGGGAATGTTAAATTGCACCAATTTTAAATACCCTAAGAGAAATATCTATCATGCTCGCTAACTTTATCATAGGACACTAGTAACTACCTTTCTACCTTTTCAATGTCTACTAGTCTTCTATGTGTGGTTTTGTAGGTCTTATAGTTGTGCTTGCGAGACACTTTGTAATTAAATGGCGAAGAGTATGTTTTTTTTTTTGAAGATGCATAGCAATATTTGTGATGCTGAATGTTCAAGTTGTTTGTGGTAGCTCTGCTCGTGATGAGGACACTCTACATCTAAGTGGGGGAGAAATAATGACACATAGAAATATACTAAAAAATAGAAAAAATTTCAAACAACTTTATATCTATTTGACATATGATTATCATATTTTTAAATCAATTTAATGTAGATGCAATAATTGTTGTGCTTTCAAAGAAGTTGTCTCCATAGTCTGGCAAGGAAGGAAGGTTGATTATTGCTTAACTCAAGCCAAGGTTTTTTGTGATTTAAGTGGTAGGGTGTGAATCTAAAAGGCATGAATTCCTTAAGTCCTTGTAAAATCATCCATATAAAGGCTGGGTTTTAGAAAAGTTTATCACCTTTTGTGACCCCTTGCAGTTTCAATAGGGCTAGTCCAATACTTTAGAGTGTAGATTGTCATGTTATAAAAGATTGATGGAAACTCTAAGTTGAGGGTTTCTGACATTGGCAGAAGAACTTAGGATTAAGGGATGGGAACTAGAAGTACAAGTCATTAGATATGCTATTGATGGATAAGTCACATGATTAAGAAGGATTCTATCTGACTAAGAAACATCAAGTCAATAATTTAATGATGAAAAATGTCACAAAATGTTAAATGGAGTAAGACATGTTAATTAGAGTATCTTTATCCATTAGTACGTAGATGAAAATGAGTGTTTTATAGTTGAAAAATAGGACAAGAGTGTTTTCAAGAAATCTATAATTCTTACATCTTATAGCATGTGAATGGTGGGTTTAGTTATTAAGGTTAAAATAACCTTAATGAAGAAAGAGAAGATGCAAAGAATGGAGATCTTGGTAGTTTGAGAGGAGAAGGCATCATCTTCTTGTGGCCGTTTTTGGAGAGGAGAAAAGGCACCATTGAGAGAGAGAGAGAGAGAGAGAGAGAGAGAGAGAGAGAGAGAGAGAGAGAGAGAGAGAGAGAGAGAGAGAGAGAGAGAGAGAGAGATGATAATTGTAAGGTTGTTCCCGAGTCATCACCATCATATCTCTCACGTTGATCACCATCAATGCTCTTGTGAATGATTGTTTGGCTCTGGATGCCCATCGCCTATGCCACAACCAAATCATTGCCATCATTGTGCTCATTCAGTTCATCATCCTCGCCATTTTTCCATCATTTAGAATGATTATGGTGACTATTTTCCTTCATTATGTAATAGAAAAGATGATAAATTTTAAACCTCTTTCTAAACCTTTATCTTTGCACTGTTAATTAAAAGAATTCAAAGCCTAATTCACACATGGGATAGTCAAGATCATTTTGTAGAGTGTAGAAGGCGAAGATTAGGCTAGAAAACTAAAGTGATTGATTTGGGGGCTAAGTATATTGATATTCCTTTGCTAGATTATGGAGGCAAACCTTTGGAGACACTACTAGAAACACACAAATTCTAAGTAAAAGCAATACTTATTCATCAATTATTAATATGGAAAATTTTTAATTCTCCATATTTAATATTTTTTAATTACTACACAAAACCTAATTTTGCACTATCTATATTCATATGATTTTTGGACTTTGTTGAAAATTTTAGAAAGACCATTGGAAATTTATAGTAAAAAACAAACTACATACTAGTTTAAGATCATATTTTTTGGATATTTCAAATACTATGAAAAATGCATTGATTTTTAAAGAGAATATTTGAAACTTGTTTACTATTTCTAAAAAATCAAAAACTAAGTATTTCAAGTGAAAATTATACTTTTTATCATATAAGATTATTAAAATAGCTCATCAATAGTTAAAAATTTGTGAAAGTGATAAGAAACATGATTTTTATTTTTCTGATTTTATCAAAATTTTCTATAATAGTTAATAATCAGATTCAAAGTTTAAGTCAAATGAAATACATAAATCTTTGAAATAATGAGAAATATTCTTGATTGCATTATTATGTGCTCAAACAATGGAATTTAAGGGTTAGAAAGGTCTAAAGTGGGTTTTATATTTTATTAGAATATCTTATTTGTAAATGAATATTAATGAAATGTTTTAAATGTTAAAGAATTCTCATGTGTTTATTTGAAACTTATTTGCAAGAAATAGAGTGGTGACATGAGAGAGCCTCAACATTAACAATAAAATTATATAAATTATTTTATTTATCTAATCATTTTGTTGTTTAGGTAAGATGTGAAAGAGGGGGGGCCAAAAGACAAAATGATTCATTTAGGGGAAAGAACTTGGGTTTTAAAAATAAACTTTATGTGTGTATGCACAAGAGCAAAAAGAAAATTATTTTACTATGCTTGCCATTTAGTTGAAGGAAAGGAAATAAGGATGTACTTATAAAAATTTAAAATAAATTATTTTTAAACACTTAATGTTTTTCAAGACGAGTTATCTTTTACGAAGAAGGGTTCCATTAAAAAAAAAAGGATTAAGATTATGGGTTTCTAGATGTTTGATCAATTCTTTTGAATTCTTTACTTTCAATTGTGTAAAAGGAATCAATTTATAAAAGGCTGAGGTAGAAACATTAAAAATTAATTGAAAAGGTGTGCAAAGTAGATCTACACCTTGAAACAACTCCTCAAAGTTCAACAAAGCAAACTCTTGGATAAACTGACATATAAAGAGCTGCCCCTAGAAGATGGGGAAAAGCCATAGTCAGCTTAGAATTAGAGTTCTAGTGCCAAGTCAATGACTGATTTGTGTGTTATTATGCAAAGTAGAATGTTGATACATAAATGCAAATGGAAATGGAATTGAATAGGTTTACTTAGTGCACAAATTGTGTATTGTCTCTTTGACTACTGTTAAATGGTGTAGTAAATGATTGGAAGGTTAGTGAAAAGGGGTGATATTAATGTTCAATTCCACCTATCTAGTGCAACAACTCATATGAGTATTAACATTTAATTCCATCTATGTTGTGCAACAAGTCATATGAGATTGCTTGAAAAGTAGGTCAAAAGTGGCTTGGCATTTGGCTAGTCATCCTTCCCCCTTCACATTTTGCTAGCCCAAGGCTAGCATGACATGAGAGGGTGTTGTATTATCTTGGTGTTTGAAATGTGATTGCACGTGTCTCTTTATAGATAGAAATAATTGAGATAGGAAAAAATTTCTCAACAATCTAGGGGAAATAAGGTAAGAATACATGAGAAGTTGTTCCATTTATTCTATCATGTACGATAGTACCATTGCCATCTAGAGGTGTCTTGGCATATCATGGTACGTTTTGATAGGTACAAATGTCAAGGATAACAATTTTCATTCTAATACAAGGGCCTTAACATATATATATAATGATGTACCTTGATATGATATATTAAGGCAAAGTTTGAAATGATGTAATGTAAATTGAATATTTCTTACATGGTAAGAGCCCTTAACTTCTTCATCCATGAAAGTTAAGGAATGAAATTCCAACATGGAGTGATGGTTTATTTGTATCTAAGAATAATCAAAATGTTTTGGTATAATTAATTGTATTTGAGTTTGATATCCATGGTACAATTAAGCATAAATGTATTAGTATCCATAAAGCTTATGAGAAGTTCAGAATAGTTTTAGTATAATTAATTGTTTTGTGATTTTATAGCTTATGGTGTATGATGATTCCTTTATTGGATGTGGAATTCACCCATAGAAGAGATGTTAAATTCACTCATGATGATCAAGCACATTGTGTGAAGATGATGAACAATTTTCCTATGTCCTCTAAGACCATCTCCTCAAATGTCTATGTATATCAAGCTTGACATGGAGGTGATACACATCTTTCTTATACCTTTTTGATGATGATTAGGCCGCACTCATCTCCCTATGTAATGTTGATTGGGCCCAAGCCATCCTCTTAAGCTTCTCTCTATTTTCTAAAGTTGCTTCAAGAAAAAGGAGAATAGGTCAAAATAGAATGTTTTAATACATAACACGTCAAAACATACTCGAGCCTTAGCATGATATTTGACTCGATTTTGATGAAAAGGAGTGCCCCTTAATTCAAGTTAATTTAGATATGAGCCGTCAAAATTTGAATATTAATCAGTCTATTATGTATATGAATGTTTAGATTCTTAATTAAGGATAATTGACAACTTACAAGCTTTCATGCATTTAAAAAAGCAAAAATTTAATTAAATTAAGTTTTATATTATCCGAATGATTTTTGAACTACCGTTGACTATGTTGTGATGGAATTACTTTATAAGGCCCAAACTTGAGTCCAATTTTTCGCTAATGTTTTGGGTCCTTATCACCCTCAAAGAGCCTTAGATGAGAAATCGAAAAAAACCAGGGACTAGACTTGACTATGGCACACTTGTAGCCTTGATTAGAATGTTCTCTAGAACCTTCTCTAGCACATAGAAGCTTACAGGGTACAACCTTAGATTGTTGGATTTCATTTGGTAGATTTAAAATTGATCACTTGACTCTAATTTAAGATTATTTCAAAGTCTAGTATGGAATATAGTGGAAAATCTAAATAGCAGCCATGAGGATTATAATAACTTCGTTCAAATAGTTATGTGGTATTGATTGTAACCAATTAGATCACATTAAGGATTCTCTACTTAGTCACATAACATCATTTCAATTATCCATTCAATCCTTCCTCCATCTCTCTATCTTCCATATGCATGAAATTCAATGAGAAGAATAAAAACTGGCACTTGAATCTCAACTTGAAGTTTCATTTCAACATGGGTCCATATGTTTCAAGCTATCCTTGTAATCTTCATTGTATCTTGTCTCAATTTTAGCTTTGAAGAAAAAACTCTTTTACACCGAGATGGTTTGTAAGAAAACAAATTAATACCTTAACCAATATTTAGCATTAGGTCTAGGGTTAGATATAAAAGGGCTATTAATCAAAAGTCATTTACAAATATCCTTGATAAAAAAATTTAGACAATACATTATGGACAATCTAGACTTAAACAACGCATTATGCACAATTTAGGCTTAATTGAGAAATGGAATTGTCTTTACTACATGCGTTTGGTTCTTATGAGAGTATTATGAATATTGGTTTCCATAAGATCCATATGCAACTTTTAGCATGTAATGAATAGCTATATGTAATCTAGCCTAAAAATAGAAATCTGGGGTTCCACTTAGACTTACTAAGACTACAGGTCTATTATGAATATCCAAATTTGAGACAATCAAATATAGACCAAGGGTCCTACTAAGACTTACTAAGCCTCTAGTGAGATGTCTTAATGAAAATGAACCTTGGTTTCTAATTTTCATTTGAGGGCTAGAACATTTCATTATAAGTAGGTCTTAACCTATGCAATTGAAGACCATCTTGTGAAATTGGGTATGCTAGAGCTTTTCTAAGAACTCTAGGCTCCTTATAGATTAAAGGACTCACTTATGTTCTAAGAGACAAGGTTGATAAATAGGTACTTATGAAACATAATGATATGACAAGAGAGTACCACAAGGAACTTGATTTATGTGTTGTGTGCATTAGGTGTTTGCTATCTTATATTGACACTAATCTTTCATCCATGCATATGTAGCCTTAAGAATCCTAGTTGAAGGGTAATTGTGAGAACCCTACATAGATAATAAAAAAATAAACCTTACATCTTGTACAAACATCCTTGAGTAAAATGCTCTTTTAAAAAGTTGATAAGTGGGTAGTCCCCCAAAGATAAGCTAGGGTTTGATTGTGATTCCAAGTGGGTAGCCTCACAAAGATAAGGCTAGGGTTTAATTGTGATCCCAAAGTGCAAAGACCATTCCATCTTGCCAATTGAACATGAAAAACCAATATAATATTATGCATAATGTTTTCTATAGAATAATCCTACTTCTCCTTGTAGAACCTTCTCATTGTTTGCACCTTTAATTCAATCAATATGGTGTTCCTAGGATTCTTAATATTCAAATGCTTGCATTGTAGTTTAATTAGCTTCCTAGACCTAAAGGCATAAGAGTTGCTAAGTTATTAACTTACATGTGGTACCCTAACATCTAAATCAAATAGGAATACTATTTTATAGTGCTAATTAAAAGTCTCAATCTAAACAAATGAGATTTTCTACGCAAATAAAGAAATCAAGTGGAGAATAACTTTCTTTCTAGATTGGGGTCTCCATGCAACCCAATCCTCTTTGAATCTAACTTAGCTTTCTTTGGGTGTAATTTTGAAGAAAGTTAAAGTGGGAGATTAGAACACATTCACCCTTATGAAACTCTATTTCATAGATATCAAATTCACATCAAGTTCTACCCATACAATTTAGTTTGTATATGTGTCCTTGTTGATGAGTATTGGCATATATCATTAGCTTTATTCCTTATGAGCAAAACTTAATACTTAGATGAGATTGTAATAGGTTATCAAGGAGTGTGTATGTGATCATTTGAAAATTTGAATACAACCATAGTGCTACCTCCAACTTTCAATATAAATGTCGTCTATTGAAATGTAAACAAAAATATACATTGTCTTGATTTTTATAAGAGTTTTATGTTCTTTTAAGATCTTCCTTTTAGGGAAGAAGACCATGTCCTAACTCCCCATCAATCTCATGGTGATAACATAACACCTTACTCTTACATCCTTTTTCATCTCACTTTGGTCACTTTTCCTTCAATCAACAACCTTTTCTCATCCATTCCTTGCCACTATGATGAGTGCACAATGGAATTGTGCAACTATAAACATTATTATATGTATGTGAGCCCATTCTGCTTGGCACACCATAGCATAGCATGATGGAGGTTGAAAAACCACAAAATACTGTATGAGATCTTCTCTTCTTTACAACCCATCCAACCCTTCAAGAATGCCCTACTTACATAGGCCTAATAACTTTACGTTGAGGAGTTCACTAGCACATACCCATCTAATGTGATAAGAGCACCCAAAAAGTTAGGTTTGTCATGATATGACTTTTAAGTGTCCCACCAAGACATAAAAATAATATGCACCCAATATATTTTGTTATTGGCATTCAAGTGAGGAAACCTTCAGGCGCTCACAAAGTTACATACATAGTAGGAGAAAAACCTTGTTGCACAAATTGTCTCCAAAAGGGTGGGAAATTTAAAACTTAAGTGCATAAGAGATTTGTTTATAATCAAGTGTATTTTTCATTTTCTCCTCATTTTCATATGTAGCTAGTTTTGACTTCTCTTGTTTCACTTTTTTTAACACTCATGCTTCTCTCTTCTCCTTCTCTCTTTGCTACCATAGCCATGATGGTGGTTGAGAGGCACCACTCTCTTCACTTTGGGCATTCCTCTTTGCCTCCTTTCACTACACTTCTCTTCTATCCATTGATAATGGATGACTGTGAGCTTTTAGATCTTTATCATTATGGTGATATGTCAATGGATAGTCACTTTGCAGAATAGTGAGAGTGAGAATGATTTTTTTCTTTTTTGTGTTGAGTCTATGTCGGTAAAAGCAAGCGTGGGAGATTGTGGATTGAGAATTTCCCATTTTTCCCTCCATTTCTCACACGGCTTCCTATTGTTATTTATTTTGAGTGAAGTAGTTGATGGTAAACCGTGATTGTATTTCACATCACATACCAACTAATTCCCAAAAAACATAAATTTGCAAGTAGGAGCACCATGTAAGAGTAGAAGCTCCAAAAGGGCGCCTAGGCTAGAAAGCGTTCTTCGGGTCCTCCCAAGAAATAGGGGAAATATCATTCATTGAAACATGACCCTCATTTCTTGAAAACGTTTGAATAGAATGTAATTGATTCAAAATTCTACTGATTTCTTCCTCAATATTTCTAGCACCATTACTTCTATAAACACCTCCACAACATTAGAACGATCCTCATAGATCCTCATATGCTAACATAGTTTAAGTTCTTGTGTCAATGGGTTTTTTATAGATAAATGTGATTTATGGTAGAACATTTTCCCTATCTATAGATCACATCAATCACACTAGTAAATGGAGAGGTGCATCTTTTGAGAAAATTGCTCATGGCATTGATTTAATTCCTAAAGCTAGTCTAGTTTGATTGAAAGAACTTAAAAGATGTCCTTTTAAAGCCATTTAACTTGGGAGTAACTCAAGTATTCCTTCACGAATTGAGGAATTGACGTATCCAATTGATGTATCCAAGTCCTTTTCCATGGGGAGATCAAGTACTTTTCCAATATAATTTCACCCTTCCTTCATGACTAACCACTCTTGATGTGACCCCCAAAAGGAAGTGGTTTTCTATCACATAGGGGAAGGGGACAGAGGGGTGGGTTAGAGAGAGAGAGAGAGAGAGAGAGAGAGAGAGAGAGAGAGAGAGAGAGAGAGAGAGAGAGAGAGAGAGAGAGAGAGAGAGAGAGAGAGAGAGAGAGAGAGAGGGAGGGAGGGAGGGAGGGAGGGAGGGAGGGAGGGAGGGAGGGAGGGAGGGAGAGAGAGTTTTGGGGAGATAATGATGATAAAATTATGTAAGACCTATTGCTATCATTATTCACTTTGAGATTGTTTCAATTTTTTGCCTCTCCAAAATTTTGATCTATAACTTATGCTCTCTCCCAATTATTCCTTAGCTTTAAATTGTTTATCTATAAGCACAATCTTTAGAAGGTAAATAATACAAAAAACAATAGATCTTGTCCAACAACGTAGCCTTTGGTTTAAAAATCCATTGCCATCCACACATAGTATAGAACTACTTGCATAATGAAAAGTCACATTGATAGTTTTGGTGCGCATTTATGGTTTTGATAGTTACAAATTTAGATCACCTTGCTAAGTAAAACAAGATATCTCAGAGTAGTCTCTTGACCAATTTGCTTAAAAACCCTAAAAGATGTTTAAATAATTTAACATCCTTTTTCGAAGAATCAAACATAATAAATTTGAAAATGCAAGTAGACACATTGAAAATTCTCGCTACCACCTATGTGAGTCCTAACTTACCAATTTGTTCAAACTTGCAAGTTTCCACTTGGGCAAGTTGCACGAAAAAGCATTCTGCCCCTTAGAAAAATCAGGTATAAAATCATGTCAAAAACATTACACCCCACAAGTACAATCATGTTCTTAGGAAACAAGAGAGTGTATATGGAAAAAACTATAAATGTGCATGTTTTCGATGCCTATATAATAAAAGTAGTTTTTTGCAAATCAGTTTAAATTTCTAACACTTATATTCCTAATTATTTGATAATGTGTTTAGACTACTACTAAAGATTAATGATTCATGAACATGGTCTTTTAAAGAACATGTGGTTGATAATCATATAAATAGGCGAAAAAGATAAATTGATATGAGCGGATGAGTTTTCAAAGATAATATGCACAAGGTTTCATGTTTTCTTCCTTTGCAAGTTGCCCTCATAGCATGATAAACATGTTTTGAATATATATTGCATGTTTCCTTGTTTGAAAGTTAATATGAGGGAAAGGAAGAGGATATATTGTTTTCTTTTCATTGATAGAAAATCTTTAAATTTCTAACACTTATATTCCTAATTATTTGATAATGTGTTTAGACTACTACTAAAGATTAATGATTCATGAACATGGTCTTTTAAAGAACATGTGGTTGATAATCATATAAATAGGCGAAAAAGATAAATTGATATGAGCGGATGAGTTTTCAAAGATAATATGCACAAGGTTTCATGTTTTCTTCCTTTGCAAGTTGCCCTCATAGCATGATAAACATGTTTTGAATATATATTGCATGTTTCCTTGTTTGAAAGTTAATATGAGGGAAAGGAAGAGGATATATTGTTTTCTTTTCATTGATAGAAAATCATGAAGTTTCAAACTTGGAGGATATTGATTTCAACTCTTGGACATCAAGCATCCATACACTTTTAGGGACATAAACAATGGTAATAACATTGTTGTGGATTGCAAACATGCATGAGAGAGAGAGAGAGAGAGAGAGAGAGAGAGAGAGAGTGTGTGTGTGTGTGTGTGTGTGCATGTGTGTGCATGTGTGTGTGCAAGATTTGTGGTTGAAGAGTTTGTTCTCTTAAAATGTTATTAAACTTGGTACAATTAGTTTAGCACTTGTCACCTAGGAAAAGTGGACTAAATACAATCAATGTTATATAAAAGTTTTACATTGTTTGTGCATGTCAGCTTGTGTGAAGGAGACATGAAAAAAAGCCTTAGAAAAGAGAAGTTCTTTTAAGCATTTCAATAGTATTAAGTGTGATGCATTTATTAGATAATATATGTTAACTAACCATATCTATTAGAAATCTGGCATTATCTAATTATGGAAGCTTAAAGTAGAATAGTTGAAAATTGACCGTTTGCTCTTGGGCTAAGAAAGTGAAGCATTAAAAGTATGCATAGAATTTGATTGGGAAAAGTTAAATATGTGACACCTTTATATAATGAAAGACGCCTCCTCATGTATGCATCCATGCAACTTTATGAAACACACACCACATGCATATGTATATATACATACTTATTTATTTATATATATGTATATGTGTGTGCGTGTGTGTATATGCATGTATGCATGTGTAGCATACATCAACATGCATGGATTTTGCACGTTAAGCATGCTCATATTTTTGCATGCATGCATGCACGCACGCACGCACGCACGCACACGCACGCACGCGCACACGCGCACACGCGCACACGCACACACGCACACACACACACACACACACACACACACACACATTTCAGAATAAAATCTTATGCACTCAAACTTAGTTGAATATATGATCGAAAAAGAAGTTTCATTAGTTTGGGGCTACCAAAGTCCAGTTTTTGAGCATTTGGATAGCCAATGGTGGATGGATTTAAGGCAGTTTACTGTGATAGCCAAGAGCATTTGGATAGCCAAGAGTGGATGGATTCAAGAGATTTTACTTTGATTTTAGATTACTTGGCAAGGGATTTGGTTCATGTACTTGATATATGCAAGCATGAGGACTACTTAAGCATAGGGGGAACTTGCTATTGAAAGTAAGGGGATGCTTGCAGAAATCAGGGGGACTGCTTATACTTCAAAGGTCGGGGGTTGCATTTCACTATCAGAAATTGAGAGAAGAAAGAGATTGATTCTTTGTCAATTGTAGCTTGATTAGTGAAGCCTTGGGGTCTTTGGATTTAGCCATTGCTTGAGGATATTCTTTTTCAAATCAATGATCTAGAACATACTCGTGTCATGTATCATCGTGGTTGTTTTCAAAATGATGCCATAAGCCCAATAAGGCCTAAAAATTCAACTAATTAAGTCCCATTCACATTGGGAGAGCTAAACTCATTCAATGTCAAATTGCTTTTCATACTTGGCACATTCCAAAATGATTATTTTGGACTATGTTCACCTTATAGATTTTGGAGAGCAGCTTTTACACTTATATTTCTTGAAGTGGATCAAATATTGTCGACTTGATAGAGGAGTTTTCACACTTGTAGACGTCTAAGCTAGCTATTTTGAATCAACTTGGAAGAAAACAAATTTCATAGTATGATTTGGGTCTATGATTTGGATGTAAGAAGGTTAATATATATTAAATAGCATATCCCTGAAGATTTCTATGTAGTAAATGTTAATAGCATTTTTACTTGGTCAAAAATTCCTTTTGAAATTATATTTCATTCACCATACCTTTCCTTGGAGGCAAATTTAGTTAAAAGCGTTATAAATCTCCCATGTTCTTCTCTATGTGTGTGTGTGTGTGTGTGTGTGTGTAAGAGCAAACTACATCTATTTGTTGCAAGCAACCAAGTCATGTGTCCACTAAATGCCCATAGAAATAAGAACCTCTTGGGGACAATCAAGGTAGTCCCATCAATGCCTCTAAGTCTTTTCGGTGTGGAGATGATCAATACATTGATACCATCCCAATCCTTGTTAATCCCACCACAAGAGTTTAGAGAAAGAAAGCAAGAATTAGCATCCCTAGCCCTTCGACTACCAATGGAACAATGATAGGAAATGAGAGTTCAAAAAAGAGAAGGAAGTGCATGAAATCAAAGTCACATGAAGAGTGACAAATTAACAATACTTCTAGGGCACATGCTTGCTTTGAGTTTAGAAAGTGCCACTACTACAGCCAACATTGAAAATGCAACCACTACCAAAGTAATGAATATCATAACCTAGAGCATCAACTAGAGACAATTGAAAAGCTTAATCTGATGCGCAAATCGGATGTTGTATGCACGCGTAGTGAACTTTGGAAGGTCCCCAAGAACAAAGAACTCTACAAAAGCTTCATAAAAGCAAGAAGAGAGTTTGTACGACATGAGACAAAAAGACAAATTGGGTGCAATCTCACCCCATGCCTTGTGTGAGCGCTTCACAAGGCATGTTTTTATAGATTTATTTATCTCCAAGCTCAAAAATAGCCCACTTTACAATTAGCATGCTTTTTGTTTGCTTTTGCCTAAATATAAAGTAAGGTGTTTGGGCATCCAAAAGTTGGGTTGTGCCCAAATACAAATACCAAATAATTGAATATTCAACCGAGCGCCTATGCGCATACAAAATAATAAATGTTTGTCAAGCACTTTAATAAATAAGCATGTCTAAATAAATATTGGCACAACACCTTTAGTGATAAGGAGTGCGCCCATCAAAAATAGTAATTCTTCTAGGTATTTTGAATTCACGCCATCGCCCGATGCTTCCCAACGCCACCACTACCTGCTCTACACATCAATTGAAGCATTCACAATTGTTAGAAAATAATAAGATAAAACCCACGAAAGTGAATACCTAGCAATCTTCAGCTACAAAATAATTAAATAGGTTGGAACTCTGTCCTAACCTTAATTTAATTCAACTGCGCACTCTAAACTCATAAACGCCCATTAATTTGATGTGTATTTTGCGGAATCACCCACTGTGGAATCACCCACGTGTACATTAAATTAATCTGACACCTAAAAAGGACATGTGTCAACTTCTCACACAAGGAATCCACCTTGTATACGAGCCCCGTCAAATAAATATAGTTTTACGGAATCCACTGAAAAACCTCATAGAATCCACCATGGAATATGCCTCTTGGCATCATAATCATTTGTCCAAGGAGGTGCAAGCTAAATTACAAGATGGAGATGTAGCAAGAGGCATGAGTGCACTTTTCTTGTCTAGCATATCTTCTTTGTCAACCCCCATTAGTCCTCACACCTTTTGAAGTCCTGCCTCAAATCCACCTAATCAAGATGAAGATGGCATACCCTCACAATTTCATGGCCATGATGCAAGGATTAGGAGCTTCTATGTTAAGGAAGTAGTTCCAAGTGTTAGCATGACCATGGCCTCTACCAATGTGACAGTCCCACTAGGAACCTTGGTAAAGGGGAGGCCAATGCTCTAAAGAATCTTCAAAGCTTGGGCTGAAGGAAGAGAAGTGGAACAAGCTAAAGTTTCTCCCTAAAAGCCTCAAAAAGGAAGCATCTCCAACCTAATTCTGAGTCCAATATTAGTAGCACTAAGAGTTAACACATCATAGGAAGGAGCCATGCATCATGTTGCACAAAATATTGGGCCAATTTCCTTATAGAACTCAAGTGCTTAATAGATGTATGTCTCTTGGGTACACATGCCTTGATTGCAAACAAGGCAATATAAAAGGCCTCATTGGATAAACACATGCAATAGAGAAACTTTAAGAGAGATGATGTAGTGTTGTATTCAATCAAAGGCCATAAGCAAAAAAAGAAGTTCAATGGCCTTAAATGTTATTGTGTTATTGTTATCAACCAATCAAGCAATGTAGAACTCAATACCTCGTAGGGAAATTTTCGATTTCTAAACTCATCTAGGTTGCACAAGTTACGAGCCTCAAAATAGAATTTAAACTTCCATGTAGGGCTATCACAATCACTAATCAGGACTTCAAGGATGAGCTAGTAATTCCACCTCCATACCTTCAAGTCAAGAGAGGTTAGTATGATAACACTTTCATAGATGACGGCTCCGACTCCAACACACTTCCATACTACTTTGGGGAAAATTTGGCTAGCCATAACTATTAGTAGGAACTAGCCATAGCTAGTGCCCAATAATGGCACTCCATACACCTTGCTAGGAAAATGCAACCCTAATGATAATGGTGGCATTAAATTGAGCCACACTCAATGAACAATCCATAGGATGGCAAAAGACTTGGCTTAGAACATGAAACTTATGATGATGAAATGCCTCACCTAGCTTCATAAGATGTTTGGAGCTCTATCAAGAAAAATGATCGATATGGACATCACTAAAATGATGATATGGTCAAGGGGTCATGTCTCATTGGCATGTCATGTGGAAGAAACAAGAACACATTCCTAAAAAGCATCTCAATCTAGGATACAATTTTAAAGACCCTAATAGAGAAGGACCTGAAAGCTATTTGACTTATACATCTTATGCAATGCCATGAAAATTAAGGATGATTTTGAAGTTAACAATCTAACAAGATCAAGCTAAAAATGACTTCACATAGTTCCTTCCTAAGAGGATGGTACATGCACATGGTTGAAATCACTTTTATCGGTAACCATCTCATGTCAAATTCCAACAATGATGTGCAATCACTTTTACTTTTATACATTGACATAGTGCCATAAATCTCTCAAAAAGAAGATTGGCCTAGTGCCAAAAAAATATTTAAAAGCATATTGTATTCTTCCACATAGGTCAAAAGGAAGGTTCACTTATCAAAACTATTAGATACCAAATTAAAGGATAAGGGTGTCTTCAATTATAGAACAACAAAAACAATTCAAGTTGAATCCACAACTTTGGTGCTTTGCATACCTAAGGTTCAAGGTCATGAACAACATTGATAGAGTGATTGAGAGCAATGCCTTACAAAGAGGCTAGTGATGTAGTGTGGTCTAAAGTTGTACACAAGATTGATATAAGGAAGCTTATCAACATTCCCTATTGGGTATCCATGATTTTGCCTAGTCTAATGGAGTAGGCCCTAGGAATCATGCATACATGGAAAAAAATGACCAAAGCTAGGAAGGCCACAATTGCCACAACCAAGCCAAAACTCACCAAAACAACTTTCTAAGTAGTGCCATTATGAATGGGGATCTATGCATCAAAGCTCAAGCCTTCAATACCATGTTTACATGGATCAAATCGAACATCTATGTTAATAGGGGATACTGAGGTAGAGCTTGAATGACTTGTGGATTGATTTGTCCCATGTCAACATGGTGAAAGCACAAATATACTCAATAAGGGCCCTAATGAAGCAATGATACCAATAGAGGTCTAAGGAGGAATGATCTCATTTGGAAGCACTCTCACCAAAGTTCAAAACTCATACAACAAGTCAAGTGCCCCATCAACCAACAAGAGGGGAATCCCATCAAAGCCACCTTCAAAAGAATTGGTCTTTGCTTTTGATCAAAAAGAAGAAGAAGAAGAAGAATAGAAAGGAGACTATTAGGGGTGAGAGGAAAGCGAGCAACAAGAAAGAGAGAAAGGTGATCTAGGGATGATAAAGAAAACACGCAAAGATACTCATCTAAGAGAAAACAACAAAGGAGCAAGAGGAAAATAAGAAAAATTCTTGCTTTAGAAATGAGATAGAAGAGGCCACACTAGAAGGATATAGGGAATAGTTTGAGACTAGAGAAGCCACTTATGCCAAAGAATGTGAAGATACCCTCATGGCCATGTGAATGTCGTTTGATGAGGATATGAGAAAACCAAAGGAATTCATGGTGCAATAGATAGAAATGGAATTGGCCAAGGCTAGACAATGAGAGTTTTCCAACAAATAAGAAGAAGCTACAATATGAGACACTCCTAGCCATTGCTTAGAGCGACATGCAAAGGTTGCTAGCAATAGGATCTGAAATATGACTTGAGATGATTGAGATGAAGAACAAGAAAGCAATGGAAGATGTGATGATTGATTCTCAAATTGGGTGGCTTGTAGAATCAACCAACAATTCTCGAGACATTTCATCTTTACCTCTTGCTTCCAATCTCTTCTTCCCCTCTTACTTCCATAGCTTGAATGGTAAGGAGTAGATTGAGAGGTAGAATGTGAGCGAGTGTAAGAGACAAAGTGAATGACCATAGAGAGAATATCTTCTCCAACCTTTCCTTCTCCTTATTCTTCTCTCAATATTGGAGCCATACAAATCTATTGCAAAGAAGTAGAGGAGGTAATTTGGTGTGCAACAGATACATCATGAAACCATTAATGAACCTTTGATTCACATTCGGACTACAACCCAACAAGGTAAATAGGTGAGTCCACTACACCTCTTGAGTGTTTTCTTGCTTGCATGAAGAGTGTGAGAGGGAACTAGATAGTTTTAAGCTAGAGAACAAGCCAACTAGGTGAGAGGTAGTTGAATTGATAGCGATCAAACTCTTGAAGGAATAAGACTCTCTGTCCAATGTCCTTATTATTGAGTTTTCATTGAGCCTAACACACACACACATGCATATGTATACAACCACAAGGGAGAGAGAGAGAGAGAGAGAGAGAGAGAGAGAGAGAGAGAGAGAGAGAGAGAGAGAGAGAGAGAGAGAGAGAGAGAGAATGTGTATCTGTGGGAGAGAAAAAATGAGAGAAATTCATGAGAATAAGGTGAGAGAGAGAGATGGGAGATCAAAAGGAGAGAGGGAGTGAGAGAGTGCATGTGTTGGGGAGAGGAGGGAGAGTATGTGTGTGCATTGGGGGAGGGAGAGAGTGTGTGTCTATGCATCGAGGGAGAGAATAGTAGAGAAAAAATCCTAATGTCCCCTAACTTCAAAGTATGGGGGAAGAGGAAGTAAGGGAAGCAAACTTGCCATGGAAAGTTCAATTCCCTCCCAATGCTGCTTCACAATAGCTTTGTGCAATAGTGTGAAAGAACCATGAAGTATCTTAGTGTACCTTGCTATTTAACCTTATTGAAAACTATGCAAACCCTCTAACAAAGGCAACAATGGGTTGGTTCTCATGACATGCTTGTCTCTTCACATGAAGAGTTAAGATTTTACTAGAGCCATTCAATATGCACAATTGAGTTTGCCATCTTTTAGAAGTGACAAGATGTAGATCACAATAACCTACTTGTGATTAAGCAACACATCGATGCTAATTGAGGTCAACTTGTCATTTTGCAAATCATCTACACCATGCATTTGCAAATACATTCATTGATAAGTGAAGCATATGAGAAACGAGCTAAATCCAAAGCAACAATTGCAAAATGGCTAGCTTTATGTGGCCTCTTCTTGGATAAAAAGTTAGTTGACATTACAAGTTTTAATAGACCAAATCTAAATATGAAGCATCAATTGAACAATCACAAAATAAATCTTCTTACAATACAAAGAATCCATTACTAACATTTGACGACCTAGAAAGGGGAAAGGGGGAGAGAACATGCTTTTGCAAAGAGGGGGAAAAAATCTAGATGAGAATGATCAACATCTAGATGTCCCATGATCAACATCTAGATGTCCCATGATCAACACCTAAATGCAATGCTACTAGCTCTATTGCGATGAATAATGAGAATATATATTTTTTGTTTAGAAGCGGACCTTAGAAGTTTGGTCCAATGTTACTAGCTCTATTTTGATCAATAATGAGAATATAAAAGTTGTCTAGTTGACTATGCATATATTGCCCCTTGACATCACTAATTTACAAGTAGAACTTAGAAGTTTTGACGAAATTGACTATAGGAATATATTGCCCCTCATATGAATCCTATCTTGACACATCATGTGGTTATAGAACTAGCTTGACATGGATTTTGATGTTGTGATATTAAATGAATGTTGTATCATAGGCCCAATATTGCCCATGAAGGGCTAAAATATGAGGACAAAGAACCATTTCAAAGAATGATTTTAAGATATGCTATCCCAAAATAGCCAATAAAAGGCTAAAATCCAGCGTCATAAGCTACCTCAAAATTAACAATAAAGGGTTAAAATATGAGGACAAAAAACCATAATGGAGAATCATTTTGAGATAGCTATAATCTCTTAATGAATGATATGCATCTATCAAAGTAGAAAGCCAAATGTAAAAGAGAAGTGCATCGTGCCTCTAGTTTTTAAAGGGTTTCCCAACATTTCATTTACAAGACATTTGAGTAGCTCCCTTTTTGTTATAAATATACTAGAAAGGCATATATGCATTTTCAAACTTATTGCAATTGCATTGAAATGTAATATTTATGTAATGCTTTCCTAGAAGGCTAAAAGCTCTTCGAAGGGTGCAACAACCTTTACAAGTCTAGGCTTGCTATGGAGCATTTTCTGCAACAAAAACTTAGTTTTGAACTACATAATTTAAGTTTCACATCTTTTCACAGTCCAAGAAAACAAAGATGATGTCCCAAGCTTCTATTTTGTTCATTCAAAGGGGGGGGGGGGGGTTGGTAGATTTGGAGGGGTGTGTGCCTAGGACCTAGGATTGATGTATGATAACTAAATTTAGGCTACGGTTTTTCAATTTGAGTCTCTTGGAACATGCCATAAATGAGTTGAATTTTTTCCTACTCCTTTTACTACCTAAGAGTGGTTAGGAAAATGAGATCTTGGGTAAGGAAATATTGAGCCTCATCTATTAACCTAAGTGATAAATTGACATTTTTACTTGGGTCCCTTCCTGTGTTTGCTCATGATGTTGTATCTACATCACCTAAATAAGACTTAGAAGCCAATAGTAGCTTCTTTAGTTTTGATCTTTGTCCATGAGTGGATTGTGCTCATCTTAAAGTACTTCTTAAGTCATGAAAAGTATTAATTCCAATTCTATAATCATCAGACCCATTGGATTGGGTTCCAAGTAATTGTCACACTCTCAATGTTAGCTTCTTAGAGACCTAAGATTGAGACCATCTGAATCAAGGCTTGAAGGTGGTGCCCCTAGACAAATAGGTGGAGCTTAGTGGTGAACATCTACAACATTTCCTCTTCTTGCCCTAGTGAGTAGCCAAATTTCTATTTCTCTTTTAATTGGATGTATAGGTGCCAAGGATAATGTCTTTCCTTTTCCCATAAACTCCTCCTTTATCTAAAGATTATTTCAAAGTAGTACACTATATTAAGTATTACAAGAAAGCCAAGAGGTTATAGGAGACTTGTAGAGATTGCTTTATGATTAGCTAAGCTTAAATCTTGTGTAGAAATGGCTTGGTTTGTGCTAACCTAAGAGTTTCTTATCAATGTTGTGATGTATGTGCCATGGGACTTTTGCATGCTTATTGCTTGCATACCAAATTCACACCTTAGATATCCACCTAAATCTTCATGAGTGTTGGCTACCCTAATGGTGTTTGGATAAGATTTTAGATTTCTCCAAATGCTATGTATCACATATTAAGATCATTTGCATGGGTTACAAGGTCTCAAATTTGTCTAAATACTACTATTTCAATAGGAAATTATGGCATGATTTGGGTCTCCACTCACACTCAAATTGTTGCTTACACATAGATGGTCGTTTCTTGGTCTTAAATTGTGGCACCAATGGCCCTAATCTTTGGCAACCCTAGGATCGTCATGGATTGATGGAACATGGGATCAAGGTCTAGTGAGGGATCAAAGGATTCGAGGTTAGGATAGTGGTCCCTTAACATGACTTCCATTACAACATGGACTCAACCACCATCCGTTTTCATTCCAAATTGCCCATGTGAGATAGTCATCACATCATATTAGCCTAGCCCTCTATACTCGAGCTCTAATTTTTGAACCTCAATAGAATATAGTAAGAGTAGGTCACCAAATAGGAATTGAAATTGGTTGACATGTTTGTCAAACCATTGTTTTCACCATGTCTATAGAATAGTGAGCATGAGGATTGTTGACAATCAACTATCATTCAAATACTTTAAATTTATCAAACTATTGCCTAATAATTGCCTTCCCACTTCTCTTACACAAGTAATTTTAGCTACGAATGAGAAATTCATGTAACATTTTGGGCTTTATTTCATAGACATTATAGCAAGATAATATCTTAGTCTTGATGGTAGGATTGTCTAGTAATTAATGGAGATGGTTGTATCTTAATAAGTAGCCTCCTCCTTGTTTATGAGCTTCTTTGGCCAATCTTTCTCCAAAGAAACAATTATCTATTTTTCCCACTAGAGTGCCAAGTCAACGTTGAAGACATTAGTATCCATGAGAGAAAAAGGCATGCATTAGGACATACATTATTCACTTCTATAGGGGCTTCTTGATGTGTAAGTGGTAACAATTGTCTACCCTATAAATGCTTATGCCCTTTGTAGATAACTACTAGAAAATAAAAACATGTGTTATGTGACTTTAGGTTTTATAAACAGGATAGAGTAGGGTATATAAGCATCATAAAAATCACAAAAGGGTAGCTAGAAAATAGTGGAGCAATATACTTGATCACTACTTTTGTATATTGCTTGCCCCACAAACTTGATAGATAGTCAATACAATGGTTTTATTCTTGATAGAGGGTCACCATGATGACACACTCAAACCCATCAATATGCATGTGAAAGATGATAGAAAAATAATGGGCATGCATGATAGCTATAGTAAATGGATCCCTTTTACAAATTTCTCACAGGAGAGTGCAAAAAAGATAGCCCTTTTTAAATTTTATCATAAGCTTATTAATATTATGCAATATAAGCAAAGTGAATGAGTAGCTTGCAAAGAGCTCTAGCCAAGAATCCAAAGCTCAAAGTTAAGCATAATACCCTACATGACCCATCAGCTATTAGAACTACTCATGGGTCATAAGAGGATGCAAATTACAACAATTGGATCTTAGCAAATCCTATATATATGCCATATCTTAATCATAGCATTCTAAGATTATGACATGCTAACCTAAATTAGCATTAAAAGAATCAAACAGAATTTCAAAACTCATGCATCTTTTGAACTGAGATGTTATTCCTATTGGTATGGACACAAAGGTTCTGCATAAATATCTCAAGAAACTTATGGAGCATTTGCTTGAAGATGTTGCACATAGTTGTTGAAGAGCACGTGTATGTGTGTGTGCATGCACACACGCATGTACTCATGCTAATGTGCATGTATTATGTCAATATATGCATACACAAACGTATAACAATACATATGCATAAATGGCACTCACATTTTGTCTAATGAGTTACAAAATTGCATTTATAGTCCCAAGAAAGCGACTCCTTATTGTCTTAGATTATCACCTAATTACTTTTAAGATAATGAATGAAGCATTTAGGGTGGATTCACAAAGAACAACCTAACATTCTTAAGAAGGGAAAACTTTTCCCCACACTTAAAATTTTGGGGTTGAACATGTCCAATCAAACGCTTCACACTAAGTGGTGGACAACCATAGCGACACACAAGAAATGCAATTTTTGTGGTGATTGGCTTCTTTTGTCTTATCACATGTCCTTGTGAATCTATTTAGTGCATGACATAAAAAAGCAAGGCATTTCATTGGTTTGCAAGTTGACAAACCCTAAGACTTTTATAAAATAGGCTTTTGTAGGTGGTATGCCACCTCAAATCAACCAAACTTTCATTTGCAAAAAAAAGAAAGTGGAAGTACTTTATGTCAATTGCTTGACAATTTTCATACCTCATGTCCATCCACTCATATAAACCTAACATTGATGTGCCTTATTGCATTTGATAACCATTTAAAAAGCATGTAAACTCCAATTTGGATGGTCAAGGCCAATCCTTTGAAAGCATAATGTTCCTAGGTTGACTGATCTTTTTATGTTGTCCCTTTCGTTTTAGTAATCATGTTAGTTAACCTTGTGCTATAAGGTAGAACCATAAGATTATTGCATCTTAACTTACTTTTACTACCTAGTCAACACCTTTTCATTAATAAATAAATTCAACGAAGAGACAATCATCTTACCTCATATTGAAAAAGAGAATTAAAAATTGGGCATGATTCTTCAGGTCTTTTCACATTGCAAACGCAACAAAGTGGAAGAAGCCAATAATATTCAAAAAAAATATTCCCATTGAAAGTCATTAATCAACATTCTAACTTATTCCCAACATTAACAATAATTGGTTCATGTCATGGAATGTAACGCATCATAATCAATAAGATTAGACAATTTTCAAAAGAGGCAACAAGAAGTTTAGAAGGTAAGCTCTTATTAATCAATGGCCAATTATACATTGAAGATGGAAGCTAATCCACAAGAATAGTAACAAGCATTATTGATCATTGTCCTACATGCATACGAAATGGATGGATATCACAACCATCGTCATGTAATGTGAAAGTTCATAGGCAATTAGATAAAGGTTGATTTGTGGTTCTTTGAGTCTTGAGATGGGCATCATGTTGATATGTAAGGATACCATCTAAAAGAAGCCAAATACATAAAATAAATCCTCAAAATATTATGTGGGCCAAATCAGGTGTGCTAGTCTTCTTATGAACTGGCCTTTATTCTCAAGGCAAATGGACTCAACCTCCTTGTGTAATGCACTTACAACCTTCTTTTGTATAAAAGCCCTTTTAGGAAGTACAACCTAACCCACGATACTATGAGCTAGCCCTTCTCAAATGAACCCTTTATTTCCTAATATATGCTCAAACCCTTTTAATGCCATCAAGTCTTACTAATCACATGACATGTTTTATCTATACAATACATTGTTGGTCTATTCATCATCTTCTTTGGCATTTGGACAATCTTCTTAGATTCCTTTCAATAAAAATTTCAATATATTTTTGGTCTATTCACCATCTACTTTAGCATTTGGACAATCTTAATGGATTCCTTTCAAGAAATTGTATTTACTATCTAGAATATGTTAGTAATGCGCAGGAGCAAACTTATAAGTCAACACTCACATCAAGTCAACCATCCCCCACTTTTCACACTTAAAAGGCCTCGGTATCATTAAGCCTAGCATCAAATTTTTGCAATGGTTAGTTATACCCATCAATCAAATGAAGTATTTTATCTTTGCAATACTCATCCAAAATCACCTCTCATATTCAAATAATCCTCTTCTAGTCACATTAATTGGACACTCAAAACTTGAGAGTTTAGAATGCATGAGTGCATGGTCTAATCAACATAAGAACTTGAGAGTTTAGAATGCATGAGTGCATGGTCTAACCAACATAAGAACTTGCTAATTGAAATTCACGATAAGCAACTTTGCCTACCAATATAAAAACCCTAAACTCACAAACTCCACAGGTGTGGTCCAAGGCTTTCACACAAATATAACTTCAATTTTTAAACCTTCTCTTGAAAGATTTAGAGGCTTGGTCATAGCATTTCAAGGCAATATAAATATAGGTTCACTTGCTGAGCCTTATCTTAAAAGATCTGAAGGCTATTGGTCCAAATTTTGCAATAGTCTTGGCTCTAAACCTTGGTTTTTCGTGAACATTGCTACTACAAATGATGAACTCCCATGGTCCAAGAACGTTTACTATCATGGGCCCAAGGAAGTCCCTAAACCCTTAATTTTCACTCCCTAACCGAGTTGGTCTCTCTCTTTTTTGGTTTGCATGTAAAGTTAGGACATGTGTTTCTTTGTCCTATCGCCATTGAGGCATCTATAAGGATGCCAATACAACTGTCTTTATTTGTCTCTTTCTTATCTCTCCCTCTCATACACACACAAATTCAGAGAGAAGTCTTCAAGGCCTTCAAACTCTCACACACATTAAAATCAGCTTCTTCATATAGGCACAATGCACATAGAACTTACATAGCATACACAACTCATATAGCAATCCTGTAGTGAATAGTTTTTGACCGCAGGCACTGCAAAGACAGCAGTCAGTTCCCCAGAGATGCCATATTCATAGCCTCATAAGATCACATTACTGATTCGACAGCATCTGTGTTCTTGGCAGAGTGTACATGAATCCTCACCTCAGTACCCATGGACTCAACAACAAGAAAGCATATTATGATTACAAATGCATGTTGCCCACCAGTGCAAGCTTTATAATCTCCTCCAGAGGGTGCATTGAGCCCAAGAGCAAGCTTAAGATTCATCAGAAAGACCAACTTACATGGTACAGACTAATCACCTCATCGTATATGGACATTACTAGCTCATCATGTATGGACACTATGCTAGCTGATCATGTATAAACATAACTACCCCCATTGGATCGGTGCATTAGTTGCATCACATGCAGAGTGTGCAGGTACAAGGGATCACTCAACCAGAACACATACTATACAGGCAGATGAATAGATTGATCTTCTAGCCATGGATGAAAAAGGAATCCTTGATTTGGCTTGAAAGGAGAATGACCCTGGCACTCTGGAAGGGGATAACCTCTGAGGAGCTTCTCCTTGAGCTAATCTATGTTTGACAAAAACGTTTGATCCCATCACCTTAATGATTGGCCACACAATCAAGATCAATGCCAATTTTTGCAAGCAAATTGAAGGGCTGTAGCACTGCAAAACATGTCTACATCGGCATCATCCGGACGGAGCAAGTACCCGTGCCAAATGAGATGGCATAAAACTGATGTCTGGCTTCATTGCACAAAATGACCAGACTTCAAATTTGAGAAAACAAACCATGAAGAACAAGAAAGATCGGACCTGCTACAAGAGCACACTCCCATTCTGATGGTGATGCTCATGTCTAGCTTGACGTTCCAGTATCCGAGCAAGCGACTGCAGATTGTACCTGACAATGGTGTCTGCGAAGACCCGCGTGTCCTCTCTCGTGTTCCCCTCTGGCACATCAACAACGTAAGACTCCACCACAATGGTGGCTGGCTTGCCATCGGCCTCGAATTCATGCAGCGTCGTCACCGACCGGTAGTTGTGCAGTCGATGCTGGCCGCCTACAATCTTGAAGCTCAGTATGTGTCTCTCCTCATCCAGGACCTCTAATCTCTCTGTGCTACTTGCAGCTGGCAGACCAGATACTATCTCAACCTCCCTTGTGCTGCCCACCTGGCCATCCCCGTGCATATAACAGTTCCTGATGAAATGCTTGTATGCCTGAGGGTTGTCGAATCTGCGCACTACCGACCAGACGAGCGCGACTGGGGCATGGATCCGCTGCACCACCATGGAGGAGCATTGGTCTGGGTCAGTGATGTGGGTGTGGTACCTCCATATCAGGTCATGCAAATGTGCAAGCTCTTCACTGTTGAGATGCTGGAGACCGGGAGTCCGGCTGATGATGCCGGTCTCGACATCCGCTCGGAGCGTGGCCAGATCCTCTGTGCCTCTGGGAAATCTCCATAGCTGGTGCACAGTCATTGGGAGGGGGAGGGGGGAGCAAAAAAGACAGAGTAGGAGGCTGAATGTAAGAGGGAGATTGGGAGCCAAGACTGGCTTCAAGGGGGGGCTCACTCAGAGAGAGAACTACAAAAGATGGTCTGGGTTTATGCGGGTGAAAGAAAGAAGAGCTGATGTGAGATGGATCTCACACACAGTCTATGGATGAGACCAAAAGGGGCTACATAGGCATGTTGAAGAAGACTGACCCAATTCTCCACACGAAATTTCACCCCAAGTCACAGTCCCTAAAAGGGGCAGGAACAGGTACTGCAAGAACCCACAACTAGCCCCTCGCCCCAACAGGCCAAAAGACAACAGAAAAAGACCAATATCTTTGGGAAAGGGACTTCTTTCCTAAGAAGATAGGCTCAATGGAGAGGCAGCGAGGTCTCCAACAACAGAATTGGGCTTAGATGGGGCGGAGATCAAGGCTAATGGAGGGGGGTAGACATGAGGGTAGGGTCAAAAGCAGCAGGTTAGATGACCTTTGGGTTAAGGGGAGGGAGACACTGAGACTGCAGGCAGCAGGAGAAGAAGCAGATGCACAGAAAAAGAGGGGAGCAGTCAAGTGGGCAAGAATCTATGGGGGAGGGAGGGGGGGGGGAGAAGGACAGCTGGGTGATTTAAGGGAAGGCTATAGAAGGAAGGCAATGAGGGGAGCTATGGAGCCGAAGAGAGAGGGAGGGAGGGAGGGAGTTTACTGCAAAGAGTAAGGGGGGTTGCAACTTGCAGCTATGCAAAGGAAGAAGAAGCAAGGATGGTGACAGGATGAAAGAGGAATGTTGGATAAGAAGGGAGAGAGAGAGAGAGAGATTGAACAATGATGATATTCACAGCAGAAAAGGAAGGTGAAAAGAGAGAGAGAGATCGCAGTGATAGCACACCCATTGAGAGAGAGAGAGAGAGAGAGAGAGAGAGAGAGAGAGAGAGATGGATGGATGCAGACTCCAGAGTGCTATTGCGCTTTGATTGATATTGTTAAAAGACTCTGAGAGGGGGGGGGGAAAAAAGATGATGGTGATGATGACCTTCCACTTCTTTATTCAAGAAATTCCCATTTCTTTAATCAACAATTCCCCTTTTTTAATTTAAAATTATCATTATCCCCCCACCTTTTTTCCCATCTTAAAAATTTATTTCCCACCCTTTTTAAAAATGGGTTTTGTAAGGGCATCAACTTGTGTCGTTTTTCCTTCGCTTTTTTAATAAAAAATAAATTGAAAAGATTTTATCCCTTTTTAAATAAATTGAAAAGATTTTATCCTTTATTTGACCACCCCCCTCCCTTCCTTCTTCTTCCTCGGTCCTCCTTTTTTCTGTGGCTTTGAGAGATCTTCTTGGCCCGTGTATCTCCGCTCGTTCCATAGGCATGATCGTTGACCCTGAGGGACTCTTCACACCCAATTCCCGGACCTCAGAGTCCTTTTTCTAATACTGATGTTACATGTTTTACTTAATAATAAAATCCTAACATTTCTCTATAGTATAATTCGAATTACAAAAAATAATAAAATATTTACATAATCTAGGATTGTTTGGATTCTCTCTCTTCTTCGAGACTAAACATGCATATTAAAGGAGACACACATATTAGTGTTATCAACATTTGTATTTTTAAAAGGTCCTAAGAGCACCTTCACATGTCTTGTGCACATTTATTAAAGGAAAAAAAGAATATTCAAGCCTTATTAATACATTGCATTTTAAAAGTCCTAGTAGAATTTCACATGTCGGGGCTTACTCACACTTCCGATTCCCTAAGGTGTGGATTGTGGCCCGAGCCACCCATGTAGTCTTCTTCTTTCATATGTCCCTTTGAATATGCTCTCTCTCTCATGGATATTCTCTCTTGAAAGTGAATGAAGACCATGAACCTATAAAGAACCATCTCCTATTATAGTGGAACACCAGTGGAGGAGCCATTTTCAAACTTGTGCTATTGCCATTATCTAGAGTTTTTAGCTTTATGTTAAGTTGCTCTAAACACTTGTATTCATGAAAGAAAACCCCAAACCTTAAGACAAACCATTTTACCTATATCATCTCAACTTTCTTTTTCTTTTTAATGGTTATGTATTACTCATAAAAGGAGAAGTCATAGTTACTACCCCTCAAAAGGAAGCAACAATACTAGTAGATAGCAGTAGCTAGCAATGTTTGATGGGATTTTAGCACGGGCCCTCTAAGACTAAGATGGCCTATGTCAATTGAGCAATAAAAATCCCTTGTTGTCCCTCTCTATAGTTCATGATCTGATAGATTTTGACCCAATGTTGTCCTTGCTTTGTGGATGACCTTCACATTTGCTACATCTTTCATTCATGGATCCTAGCATAGACATGTTCCATTGGTCTTTGACTTCTTTCCCAATTTTACTCAAGTTGCCTTCGATTTTCTTTATTAGTATATCATGACCAATTAGATTTACATAAGACACAATGTCAAAGAAGATGTAATTAGTACTAATGTGTTTATAATTCATACGACCCAAAGATAAGTTGCTGTGATAGTACCGGTCTTAAGAGTACATTTTGATCATTCTAGATTTTGCCTCAAATATTAATGTGAAAAGTGTTTGAGATATTTGCTTAACTCATTGTTCATGGCCTATGGATTCCGTTTCCCTTAAACACAGTGGACACTACCTATTTCCCATCCCTAATAGGCTTATTTTTCATTAGTCCATTCATGTTTCCTAGCCCTAAGAGACCACTTTTTCATTTGTCCATACGACTTTATGGAGAACAAGAACAAAGGACTAGGATTTTTGAGGTCGTGCATCACAACCTCGAGGTTGTGAGTTCAAGCCCCACAAGGTGCAACACAAACAGGGACACTATGTTCACAAGGAGTGTTCGTGCATTCGGGACTCTTATCCTTTGAACACTTGAGTGAACCCTCCTCCATGGTGAGTTGCCCAAGGAGGAGGATCCTATAAGTTGTGATCAAACTCCCTTGTTCACTTGGCTCATGAATTATCATTGGTGTCCATAGGAGATGCTTATATTGTTTCATGGCTAATATTTGGAGGGGAGCGTCCCCCCCCCTTTTGTGGGTGTTCATAGGTGCGTGAGTCTAATGGGGAAAAGAATACTAAAATCTTTGATGGGGATGTGGGGTTTGCTAGATATTCTCAAAAAGCTTATACCATCTTTTGTGAGATAGAGGTGCATGGTAGCTATCATTGTTTTTTTAAATTCATCTCTATGCTCCTATAATCTAGGGGGTATCAAGACAATAGCCCTTTGTTGCTTCCACCTATTTTGCCTAAGGGATGGCTACCCATAAATTGGTAGAAAAAGTGATGTATTCTTTGGCTAGCATTGATTCTTATCCTTGGTCTATTTTGCTTGTCTTTATTATATTCTAAAATTCCTTTTAATCTCTTCCCCTGAAAGCCACTCTTTTGATTGGATAGTAGAGATTGTTTAAGTATGTAGACCCTTTCTTACAAAGTCTCCTTGCTTGATATCAACCTTCCTTAGGTATAGAATCTCCTAGAAGATGGAGAACCATGGTGGTTTTGATTGTGCTTCATTGCTTATTTAAAAATAAACCCTCTCCATTCAAGCTCTAAATCTTTATGAAACAATCTCCCCAAATTTTTTTTGAGAGCTAGGTGCCAATCAAAGTGACTAGTGTAGGGCCCACACTCAACATCCAATGCATCAAGTTTTTCCATCTTTTACACACTGTTAAACATAGTACTCAACACTGTGATGGATCTCAACTTTCAACAAACCTTCTATTTCTCAACTTCTAAGGTTGGTCCATCTAGTATTAAGTGGAATTTCATGAGCACTCAACTTGGGTTAGTTAGGGGTAGTTTGTTGCATCCATATGGGTTCTAATCATTGTCATTCATTTCTTAATTACTTGCTTTTGTGATCATTGTAATAGGTTACGATGCACATGCAATCAAGCTAGTAGAACTAGTGATCACTAGGCAAGCTAAGGGTATGATGGCATATTGTTTTTCAAGGATTGTGAATATAAAAAAGTTGCACATATTTGTAGCACCACATTAGCACTAGTACATTCACAACAACAATGTCATGAGATCTTCCTTGTAAGTTATCACCGCATCCCCCCTTTTTAAGCATTCAAATCCAAGCCATAATTTAAGCAAGATGGACTTTGAAAGCCTATCGCAAACATCCCTTGTTAAGGGGGAGAGGGGCTTAGATATTGAGGGGTTCATGATCTCATTGCAAATACCACGAACTCTCCTACTTTGGTGATTCCTCAAGCATAATGCCAATTCTCCACCTTCTCTAGAGAAAGATAAGCTTCTTTACTATTCTTCAACCATTCTCATTAGTAATTAGGTCTATCTCCTTTCTTGCATTATTATCCATTTGCTAGCAATATCTTTACAATTCCTCAATTTCCTATAATCATCCAATCACATAAGAAAAAATGATAGGTAATAGGTAATATGGGTTCTAAATAAAACCTCCTTATCCCACATTTTCTATTCATAAATTCAATGGACATTAAAGTAGAAATGATATGTGAAAAGAGATCAATGGCGTAGACATGCATCCCTAATGACATCCCCTACAATAGCACACCCAAAATAAAGATTAAAATCTCTCCACTTGGGCAACCCACAACAATAGTGGCCTTGTTTTGAACTCTTCCTTATTGCCCTTCAACAACTCCCTTATTAGAGGTTTTAGACAACAACACTTGCAAAAAGAAGTGTATGAAAATGATTGAATGGCTTATCATTACCTCGCTCACCTAAAAAGCATGGAACCCCATGTTTCTTTGCCCACTAGTAGCTTTCTCACATGCACTCACAATTGGCAATGAATGTTGAAAAGCCATGCAAATAAGAATGATTGAATCTACCAACCATCGGTCTTGTAATTTTGGCTTCGACAACTTGTGATGAAATCAACCTCTGGTCAAAAGCTTTATGAGAACTCTCCAACTTACCATCTCTATTGTTTTTACAAGGTATATCATTATTACAACCTTGTTTATCTTTTGCATGTCACACATATTTGGGGTACTTTCAACAATTATGTTTGTTTACCCCTCTTACATTTTAATCAAGCCAACCTGTCCAACTATGACACTATAACTAGAAGTGCAATTTAGTTCATTAAACATTTCATCTAAAATATAATAGTAGGAGCTCAAAAGTTAGAAAAACCAAGAATGAATCAAACAATTCCATTGGATTCTTTCTTGCACTTCTTGGAAGGTCAACCTTGGGTGCTTTAATGTAACTTGCAAGTTTGCTTTAACATTAAAAAACCCTTCAGGGAGGAAGACCACATCAATATCAATTTCAAGCTATCTTTTATGCTGCAGTTAGCAGCCAATGTGTGAAGACCTTATGGAAAGACCAATTATTGCACATTGATCCATACAGATCAATATTGAATGCCAACATGCACATAAACCCCTTGCTTTAACAATTTATTTCTTATCAACTTATGACTAAAAAAGGTAATATTAGAACCTTGCAATGGAGTTAATCTTAGAAAAGGTGTGCCTAAATTTAGCAAAAGGCATTGCCTTTACTTGGAATAAGCAAAAGTCACTACATTTTAGAACAAATAAAAGAGACTCCATAATTGGAAGTGGAGCAACTCTTGCTAGGTAACAACATAATTGGAAAGAGGACACATTTGACTCAAACTTCCATGCCCTTTCTCGCCCCATAGGGTCAAAGAATGCTTTACTTTATCACATAGAAGCCAACAATGAAACTTACTTTTTAGTCATGTTATGGCCAATGTGTGTGTGTGTGTGTGCGCGCGCATGCGTGCGTGCATGCATGCACGTGTGTGTGTGTGTGCACGCATGTGTGATAAAGTCGCATGGATGCATACACAAGGAGACACCTTTCATGATGACTCGTAGATATTGAGAGTTTAGCCCTTTTATGAAGAAAGTTTTTGCATCGACATGGGTGTTGCCCAATCCCTTGTTGATCCCTTGTTGATTAAGACCTATGGCCATCGTGCCATAGCATTCAATAATTGGAAGAAGCAATTGAACTTGGTTTAGGAATATGAAGCTTCAATACGTTTATCATTTTAGCTACAAACCACACCACAAACACAACCATTTTAGCTACCCTTTCAAATTCTTGAATCCATTTGAAATGAGGAACTTGGTTTCAAAGCTAACAATTCATGACTCATTTAATCCACTTTAAAGTTTGATACTTATAGCTACATAACAAACCTAACTAATGACACTTTGTGTTACTTCTTATCCACTACTTGTATCAATGACTCTAACTTAAAGGCACCACATATTTAACTTTTCTCAATCAAATTCCATGTAAACTTTGAATGCTTAACTTTTTCAGCACAAGAGTGAACCATCAATTTTTTCAACAATTCTACTTTAAGCTTCCATAAGGAGATACAACCACATTTCTAATAGATAAGGTTGGTTAACATAAATATCTAGCAAATGAATCACACTTAATACAATAGAAATGCTTAAATGTCTTCCTTTTTGCCTCTCTCCTTCACAGAAGCGCACATGCATGCGCAAACATCACAAATTACCTTTAAAGCTCTTATATACCATTCATTGTATTTGGTATATTTTCCCCTATGTGAATGACAAATGTTAAGCATAAATCTATGCTTATCCCAAGGTCAATAACATTTTAAGATAATTAATGCTTCAACGACAAAGTATTGCACATGCTTTCAACCCCCCCCCCCCCCCCACACACACACATGTGTGTGTGCGTGCGTGTGTGCAAGTGCGTGTGCACGCATGTGTGTGTGCAATCCACAACAATGTTATTACCATTTTTAATGTTTCTAAAAGTTTGCATCTCTATGTTGTATGCATGCTTGATGTCCAGGAGCAGAAATAAGTATCCTCCAAGTTTAAAAGCTAATGATTTTGTGTTAATAGAAAAGAAACAATATATCTTTTTCTTTCCCTCATATTAATTTCTTAATAGGGAAACATGCAATGTAGATTCAAAACATTTTTAACGTGTTGTGACAACATGGTGCAAAGGAAGAAGACATGAAAGCTTGTGCATTTTATGTTTGAGATCTCATCCACTCACATTAATTTAGCTTTTTTACGTACATGCAAGTTACAAAACTTTTGGTATGATTATCACCTAGTGTTCCTTAGAACACCATGTTCATTGAATCATAGGCATTCAGTAGCAATCCGGGCAGGTTATCGAGTATAATTAGGATCATAAGTATTAACAAATTAAACTAATTTGCAAAAAAAAAAAAAGTCTATTGATCATATGGGCATTGAAAACATGAGCCTTTATAGTTTTTCCCACACACTCTCTCTTGTTTCCCAAGAATATGATTGTACTTGTATGGTGTAAGGTTTTGGCATGATTTTTAACTTGACTTTTTAAAGGGGCAAGAATGCTTTTTTGTGCAACTTGCCCAAGTGGACACTTACAAGTCTGACACAGACTTGGCAAGTTGGGACTCACATAAGTGGCAACTAGAATTTTCAATATGTCTACTTGCATCTTCAAATTTATTCCTTTCAAGTCTTTGACAAAGGCCTTTTAGGGTTTTGAAGCAAGCCCTTAAGAGAATTCCATGATGCATCTTTTTCTATCTAGCAAGATGATCTAAATTCTTAGCTTCACAGTTTTGTGATACTTTTACATATATAATCAATAGTTATGAGTTTAGCATTTTCCAATTTCATACTTGAAGATGGCATGTGAATGATAAATGCCTTGGCTACTTTCCACATCCTTGAAAAGAAAGACTTGTGTGCCACAATGTACCTAGTTGTCCTTAAATTTGTTTCATTTAAGGTGTTAGCATCTAAGGAGAAAAAGATCCTCAAAAATGATAGCATCATCCATAAGTTGTCATAACTTTATCTATGTCCCTTGTCCACCATCTATCCTTTTGAGATTTAAATGATATTTACTAGAAGGTTGTCCTAAGGTAGTGCACATAAAAAAATACACTAGTAACATGCACACCAAAACTATCAATGCTACTTTTCACAGTAAAAGTAGTTCTATAAATATATGTGGATGGGAAGGGATTTTTAAACCAAAAGCTACCTTGTTGGGCAAGCTCCATCAATTTAATTAATTTGATGTTTATATTTTGTTATTTAAATAAAAATGTCAATTTAACATTAACACAATCTCAAAGTGAATAAGTATAACCATAGGTCTTACACAAATTTTACAAGTCTCAAAGTGAATAAGTATAACGATAGGTCTTACACAAATTTCATCATCATTATCTCCACAAAATTTTCTCTAGATCTCTATGTGTGTGTGAACCCCCCCACCCCACCGCGTATAGGAGAAAGCCATCTCCTTTTGGGGTCACATCAAGAGTGAGTCATGAAGTAAGGGTGACATTCTTTTGGAAAAGGACATAAGCTCCCCATGACAAATGACTCGGCTACATCAATATTTCCTAAATGAATAGTTAAATTGCTCCTAAGTTAAATGGCTTTAGTAGGGACTTCTTGTACATTCTATCAATCACTAGACTAGCTCTATGAATATAATCAATTCCATGAGCAATTTGCTTACAACTCCTCATCTTTGTTTAGCAATGGAGGGGGATGTGGTCCATATAAAGGGAAAAAGGGGTAAAAAAGGCATCAATTAGTACTTAAACTATGTTAGTTTATGAAGATGGTGCCAATGTTTGTGGAGGTGTTTGGAAAAATAATGGTGTTAGAAGGACCCATTGAGCTACTTTACTCAAAATTAAGACCAATGGGAAGCCATAAGAAATGGAGGGAAAATTGGAAAGTGCTCAATCCACAACCTCCCATACTCTCTCATCAACTCACACTCAATGCAAATACAATGTTGTTCTCACTTCCACTCTTTTGCAAAGTCCCTTGACGTACCACCTTAATGATGAAGAGCTTAAAGTTCCCACTCATCCATTGTCAATGGATGAGTGAACATAAGTGCAGTGAAAGGAGGCAAAGAGGACTGTCCAAAGTGAAGCTAGTGATGTTTCTTGCCCACCACTAGAGTCTTGGTAGCAAAGAGAAGGAGAAGAGGGAAGAAAGAGTGCAAGAAAGGGGAACGAGAAGAAGTCTCACTCGCTAGCTACACAAGTGAGAGCAAACTTAAAATGAGAGTAAACAAATCTTATATGAATTTGAGGTTTAATTCGCCACCCATTTAGAGTTGATTTCTATTACAATGTTTTTCTACTACTCTATAGGCAGCTTTGTGATCACCATACATGAAGGCCTCCTCATGTGGGAATACCAATAACAATATATTTTAGGTGCCTATTATCCTTATATCTTGGTGGGACACTTCAAAGTCATCATGTCACAACTGACCTACTAGGTGCCCTTGTCATTATTGGATGGGTTTGTGCTAATGGTATGCTTAACCTATTTGGATTTATGTAAATCGGCATCCTTAAAGGGTTGGATGGGTTTTAGAAGTGAAAAACTCATATAGTTTTGGTCACTTTTTGCAACTTCCATCATGCTAATCCAAGAAGACGAGGCTCACATACATATAATAATGTTTGTGGTTGGACAATTCCATTGTGCACTTATCATGGTGGCTAAGAATTCATGAGGGAAGGTAGTCTACCAAAGGAAAAGTGACCATATTGAGAATAAAAAGGATGTAAGAGCAAAGGTGTTAGGTTATCCACCATGAAATTGATGGAGAGTTAGGAGAGTATCTTCTTCCTAAAAGGAAGATCTTAAAAGAACCCAAAACTCTTATAAGAATCAAATCAATATATCTTTTTTCTTACATTTCAATAGACTTGATGTTTAAATTAAAAATCAAAGATCCAAATGTCTTAAATGATCACATATATGTTCCCTAGTAACCTATTATAATCTCATCCAAGTATCAACCTTTTCTCACAAGGAATAAAGCTAAATGAAATAAATCATATGAGTAGAGTTTGGTATCTATGAAATAAATCATATGAGTAGAGTTTGATATCTATGAAATAAAGCTTCATAAGGGTGAATGTGTTCCATTATAAAAACTTTAAGCTCTTACTTTAACTTTCTTCAAGCTTACACTTGAAGAAAGTTAAGTGGGTTGCATGGAGACTAACCCCAATTTAGAAGGAACTTTCTATTCTCTAATTGATTTCTTAACTTGTGAAGAAACACTCATTTACTTAGAGACATTTAATTAGCATGATAAATAGCATTGCTATTCAATTTGGATGTTGGGGTGCAACATGTAACTTAATAACTAATCAACTCGTATGCCTTTAGGTCCATGAGTGTAACGTGCCTGGCTATCGGTTGTCCAAGCACGTTTTTAGCGGTCCATTGAGAAACAAATCTAAGCATCGCATCCCGACACTCCCATGGAATGTTCCGAGGTTTGTCACCCAGGGTTTCCCGAGTCTGCCTCGCAACAGAACATTTGCGGCGGCTTAGCCCACTTGGATTGACCTGAAATCTAGGCTCCTAGGGGTCAAGGTCTCCTAACAATATTCTAGCGTTGGATTCAAGATATCCTACTTTACGTAGAGATACCCAATCTGAAGTAGACCCACACAAAACTTGGTTCAAGGAGAATGGGAAATGAGAGGGATGCGCCGCTCAACCTCTCTACCCGTAGGGCATAGTCCCATTCTGATCCCCTAAAATGGTATGAATTGGGTTCTAACTTAACAATACCCAAAGGTCATATGTCAATAAAACCCTGTGAGAAGCCTCCCAGTTCTTTGGGACCACCCTGTTGTAGGACGAACCCATCGGGGATTCCACCCACCCGCTTCCCTTGACAGCTTTAGTTTTCTAATTAGGTCCTATCATATTTATGTGTGACATTCAAAATTAGCTTCCTTAATTAGGCCTTTTAGGGAACATGGTTCATTCGCGTAGTTTACAACATCGACACGAAAACAAAACAAGTAGTCCTTTTTATAAACAAGTTCCTTAACTTATTTTCCAGTTAATCTTTTTCTCTTGCCCATACAGGAGAATTATGTATTCCTTTTGTCCAACAGAAGTACCTAGTCCAAATCACATGGCACAATAAATTCCATCCAGTATCTAGAATAGGATCTTCCAATACCCTAGACATTGGGCTCACGGCAGTCTATAACTCCGTTCCGAACTCGGCAAGGGGTGTCCAGAGCTCCACTGACCTTGAGCGACCTAGGAGTGAGACACACTTTCCGTGGTTGGCCTTTTCACCACTCAACCTTCAACCCGTGAATCAAGCAGTGCCCTCTCGAGGTAATCTGCGATGTGATCTTGGAGATGATCCACCTGTGCAAATATCCTTCCTTAATTAATCCAATTGCGTGATATCATCTACTAAGAAAACATTCCTTTATTTCCCATGCCAACTTGTCATGACAAACCGCTACCATGCATTGACCATCAAGCACAAAGCACTTGGAATAATCATCTAGATCACATTCCAACAATCAGTTTAATGCAAAAAGCATTCAGGACGTTATTTGATCAATCAACAAAAACAATGGTATCCTTTTCCAAACATTGCAGGAATAGTTGCGATAACCTTTCCATTGCGTGTTTGCTCTCCCCCTTTGGACCAAGAGCGGTTCTAAGTAAAATTTACTTAACATACCCTTCTATCACTAAGGCATATGTTAAGGTTTCAAACACTGTACAAGACATAAGTTCTATTAATCACTTACATTGATTGATAACCCATCCCTCTTCCCAATAGGTACAAAAGCATCTGTCTTTCCTTCGACTAAGGGTTTCCCAATCCCTAGAGCTCTCCTCTTGCCTTTGAAGATTGGGATTGTAATTTGTACCTAGCCCAATCCTCGAGCTAGGTTGAAGGTAGTTGCTAGACGGACCCCAAGGCATCTTAGTTTTAGCCCTTATGATTGTTTTTTGCACTAACGATGCATAATATCAAGGTTCCAATCTACCAAACATGAGCTATTAGTTCACGTTGTTAGCAAGAGCTTGCGCAAAGCCTAACGCTTCGAAAATGAATTTCCTTAGGCTAAATCACTTATCACGCCTTCCATTAAGTGTGCGAGCTACATCATACCAATGGTGTGGTGGAAACACACCTATTGTTGTGAGGACGGGAGAATGGCAATGCTTGAAGCCTTACATGTTGTTTATAAGTTTATCATATGGCATTAGAATACAATTAACTTTTCTTAATACACGCATTTAGGGAATTCAATCCTTCAAATACTTACGATGCAGTTTATCCTTTTCAAAGTCCTATTCTTGAATGGCATAATATGGCCCTAATGTATCTCATGCGATAATCGAGCAAGCATCCATTAATTCAGAAATACATTACTAACAACCGGTATCGCATGCAGATTGGCAGTGATGCCCTTGCTCGAGGCTTCGTTGCTTGTTGAGGGACTGCCATTTGGGTGCGACAATTTCCACTTGGGTGCCATCTTTGATCTCTTTTCTTTTAGATGTGCTTCACACAGGACTTCCACATCTTGTGCTCGATTAGTGAGGGCCAATTGGGGAGGGAGATGAGCTGGTGGTCGAAGGACACGCGAAGGATGATTCGCATACTTGGGGAGGGCTAGTTGGGCCAACAGGAGAGAAGGAACGTGTGTGTACACCCTCTTTCTCTTTCTCTCTTCCTCCCTCTTTCTCACATTCTCTATCCTTTTCTCTCTCTCTCTCTCTCTCTCTCTCTCTCTCCCTTCTCGTTCTTCTTCTCTTCTTCTTTTCCTCTCTTTCTCTCTCCCTTCTCTCCTTCTTCTTCTCTCTTCTTCTTCTCCTCCTCTTCTTCTCCTCTCTCTTCTTCTTCTCCTCTTCTTCTCCCCTCTCTCTCTTTTTCTTCTTCTTCTTCTTCTTCTTCTTCTTCTTCTTCTTCTTCTTCTTCTTCTTCTTCTTCTTCTTCTTCTTCTTCTTCTTCTTCTTCTTCTTCTTCTTCTCCTATCTCTCTCTTCTACGGCCCGATAGTAAGGGGAGAAATAAGGTGGCCTCCCCTAAGGCTTCCTATCCTCATTACGATTGAGGGGAATTTATATAGGCGTTTGGGGGTTCATTATTGGGGGGGGGGGGCGTGGTATCTCCCCCACCCTCCACCTGTCCTTGTGGTGCATGGTGGTGGCCTGCAATCGACTAATTGACATCATCATCTGCAATTCCTTCTTGGCTTCCTCCCCTACTGTCGACGTCACATTGTTTCCTCCTCCTTTCCACGTTGATTGTAGCTGTCCTCCCTCATCATCTCTCGTTTGCCGACTCCACTCCCTCTTCCTATCATCGTGATGATAGAGGGTGGTAGTAATAATAATTTTTAATTAAAATAATTAGGGGAGGCATTTTAGGCGACGACGTATTACAATGAGGCAAATCGGACTGCAACACAAGCATTTGACAATAGGAATCTTAGGACCATCTTGTTGATTGAATCAAGATGTTGATAACTAGGAGCTTACACATAAGGAGAATTAGGATTGGTCTATTAAAAAATATGCATAATATTAGATTGACCTCAAATGTTCAAATGGAATGATGAAGCTCATGTATTAAATTCAAAATTTTACACCTCGGAATCACAATTAAACAGTAACCTTATCCTTGTGAGACTACCCACTTATCAAATTTATGTAAAAGGGACTTTTAATCAAGAGTGTTTAGTGTTTATACAAGATCTAATGTTGATTTATTTATTATCTACTCAAGGTTTTGCTTAAAGCTACATATACATGAATGAAAGATTAGTAGCAACATAAAATAGCAAACACCCAATGTGGGTGATGCATAAATCAGGTTCCTTCTTGTATCCCCTTTTCATATCATTATGTTTCATCTATTGAGGAAGTTTCCCATAATATAAGTTAGTATGTTGATACCTAAGGAGTCTGTATGTGGTATTCTCAGTGCTAGAAGATGGTCTTCAATGACATAGGCCAAGAGCTACCTCATAATGCAACACTCTAGCCACAAGGATGAAAATTAGAAACCAAGGTTCATCCTCATCAAGCCACATCTCACTAGAGGCTTTGTATGCCTTTGCAGGTCCTTAGGTCTTTATTTGAATTTCTCAACCGTGGTAACTTAATATTTTCACCTTTGAGTGACCACAACCCTATTCATGAAATTATAAGTATATATAAGGTAAACTTTTGTAGCACTCATCATTGTTGGTTTCTTCTATCTTTAGAGTGGATTAAATATCATTATTCCTCACATGCTAAGAGTTTCATATTAGTCTTAACCAAGATCCATAATACTCTCATAAGAACGAAAAGATGTAGTAAAGATAATTCCATTAATTACACCTAGATTATGCATACTGGATCCTTTAAATTCCAAAAGATGTAGTAAAGATAATTCCATTAATTACACCAAAAGATGTAGTAAAGAACCTTAAATAGTCAATGAAAGAAAATAATTCTAAAGTGAACAATAAAATGAAATCTTGAGATCTCCCAAAATGATTCTTAGAGTTCAAAATAGTAGCTCAAAAAGGTAATGATGTACCCTAAGATAAAAGGCAATAGAATAACAAAGCAAATAAGCAAAGATATGAAAAGGTGGAAAAAGTAAAGAGAAGTGCAAATCAAGCGAAGGATGCAAGGTGTACAATGATTTTTTATCAAAGTACATAGTTATATAATTAACTATAATATTATATTGAAAGCCATGCATAGTGCCTATGCAAGGTGTAATAATTTTCACCAAGACAAAAAACTTGTAGCTTGGAAAGGGTTTGGGAACTAGCTTTCATTCACTTTTGTGACAGTTGGTGGTGTAATCTAAATATGTATGCATAAAATAGGGAAGAATGGCCAAGAGCCAAATAGGAGGGATGGATACCCAACTTAAATAGAAGCCCAAACTCAAAACTCCATGTATAACATTGGAAAGTGAATGGATAAGCTCATTATTGTGGCGTGCAAACTTGAGAGAAGGCTTCTCCTTCTTGCTTCGATTCTATCTACTTGTGCTCCATCTTGAGAGTGAGGGAGAGTGAGAATGTGAGAGTGAGGGAGAGAGTGAAGGACTTGAGAGGTGAAGCTCCTTCCTTGCACATGTTTTTCTCTTCTTTCCCTTCTTGGGTGAGAGGCAAATTGGTGGAGAGGTTGGGTTGCTTCTCTTCTTCTTCATGTTTCCTCTCATAGATTAGGTGCTTGAGGATTGGATTAGGAGCCATGGAGTAGAGGTGATGGATTGAGTACCATCACATGGATCATGGAGCCATCATCGAGCTTTCACTTTGTGGCATTGAGGAGAAGGTAAGGTGATGAGTTCAATACAGAATCGTTGGTTTGTTCATTCTTCCTTTCGTGTGATTTGGGAGAAGAATGGATAGATCAATGAGCATGGAGAATGTATAGGCTGTGTGAGAGGTAGTTGTTGCTAAATCAAATGAAGCACTTGAAATAATAAGCGTTTTGTCAAGTCCAATGATTAAGCTTGCAAAAAGGATGATATTTTGATTTTGTTGCCAGGACATGACAGAATCATCCATGAAGGCAAATATTCTCTTCATCATGCATTGGGATAGAAGTATTACTCTAAAACTAAATAAGAGTACATTCTCCAAAATGGATTTGGAGGGGCTCCGAAATAAGTGTGAGATAGGATAGGGTAGATGGACTAGGAGAAATGAGATAAAATTTGGTTGAAAATTTTGATTTAGAGTAGATTACCAAGTTAGGACAACCTTGGCAACAAACCTTGGATGATAAGAACCTTTTTATTTTAAAAAAAGCTAACTTTTGGTCTCTATTTAATACTTTGTGGGATTCAAGGAGCTTGCTTTTGGGTGTGAAGCAATGATTTTATGAGAATATGTAGCTTTTTGCTCCATTCCTCTATGTCCTCAATCTCATCTCTTTATAGGATTTTCCTTGACTCTTCAACTTAGCAAAAGGCTCAAAGCCTATCAGGAATCAAAGGGCCGACAATTTTTATGTAGAGGCTCAAAGGCTATTAAGAATGAAAGGGCCAACAAGTCTTATGTAAACGCCTCTGCCTTTTTGTTTGGTTGAACAATCTTTGACAAGGCCTACTAGGCATTGTTGGAAAAATTACGTTGAACAACAGCCTTAAAAGGCCTTAAGGTAAAGCCTAAAGGGCTTTAGTGCAAGGGCTTGACTGAAATGATGCTAGATAAGCTTGAAGGCCTCTTCCTAAAGTGCATTGCCTTGTCTTAGGCCATAAGGCCTTAGTCAAGAAACTAAGCGATCAATAGCCTCACAATAGGCCTCAAGGCCTTAAGATAGACAAAATGGCGTTACGACATATATATATGGCTTAAAAGCCTTAATCAAAGACAAGAAAACTAGTAGGCATGGCCAAAAGCCTTCACATCTAGGATTAAAAAATGGCATTCATATAGGCCTTTCTAAAAAGCACAAGGCCTTTAAAAAAGGGTCAAATATATGCATGACATTCAGCCATCTTCGTTTTCCTTGGTGGCTACCTCTCCTTCTTCTCTCTTCTCCCTCCTTGGCCACCCCTTTCTTTCATTGGCTACCCTCTTCTCCTTACCCCTTGGCCTCTCCCATGTGGCCACCCCCCACTAACTAACATCAGCTGGCCAACTCCATGCTTCCCCCTCACCCCACACCAATTCGGTCAGCTAGCTCATGTCTTTGGCTACCAATTCATTCAACTAAAACCCCATAATTCCATGCTCAACCTAATTCATTTGAGACCTTTCCCTCTTCGTCCTTGACTTCCAACATTGGCCAATTAACCCCTCCTCAGCTCCTGATCTATTGCTATTGCTGTAATCGGCCATCATGCCACCCTACAATGTTTTTCCATTAGCAAAGGCTTATACCTTTTAAGATTTAAGCTTAAAAATAGATGAAAAATGGAGGCATGGTACTTGGATGACTCTATCGATATACCACCAAAACCCTCCCCTTGTGCATTGGTACACCCCCAACAACTAGCCCATGCCCCGTGATCATATGCTTAGTCAGTCAACTCACCCTGAGCCTCATGCCCACAATGTACACACACCCATGCACATGTTTCATTCACCCATGTGATCCATGTGTTCATGGCATGCTTGCTAATTATGGCACTCACAAGACCATATGACCACATATTAAGTCTAGCAAGCACTCTAGCTTCATGCACAACTTTGTAGGCACACTACAAGAGCTACACATTGCATAAACTTGCCACAATTAGTAGTACATTAGTTGCACAATCTTTACACATCATGTGCATGCAATCTTAAGGCTAATCCACATGACAAAGGAGGAAGTCCTCAAATAGAATACCTCATCTCATTTAAGACACCACACTAGGAGCAAGCACGTAGAACCTATACATCCTTGGCCCATTTATATTGAAGAGTTTCTAAGACTTGTCAAAAGAAGAGTGCATCATGCCAAACAAATTATGGCACATGAAAGTCTTGCACTAGAGCCATCAAGGCATTTCACCTAGAGAATGTCCACTTCATGTCTTGACACTCTCTTGAACACTAACAACCAAGCACTCGTGTCCATAAACAATTGAGCGCAAGAAGAGACAATCACATTTGCTAAGGTAAAATCTCCAAGGTAGGGCGACCAAATAAAAGAAAAATGAAAAAGAAAGAAAAAAGATTCAAAGCCCCTCACTTGTGGTAAATGCACCCAAAAGCTCAATGAGAGAATATAAGCAACTCCATCAAAAACCTTGTAACTAGGGTTTCTTAAGCTATAGACATGCATCCCCGAAGAGAGATCCTTACAACACATGCATTAGATAGTGCGAGAATATTAGCAAGTTGAACATCTGAAGGAGTCATAGTTGTTAACTATACACCCCTCAAGAGCTCAACCATGGCACCAATAACCACACTTTGGAAAGTGAAGTCACTTGTATTGTAGGTGTGAGGTTATCTTTTTCATTTTATTGACCCATGGCATGATTGGAATGGAACTCTTGAGGTGTTGGTTCTTGGAATCCTATGGGGAGGGAGTATTTGTCTTTGGGAAACTTCAAGTAGCTCACACATTTTAGCCTAGGCCATGCATGGTATGACTTGAGGGCTTCATTGAAGGATCTAATATTCATTTCACATGCAACAATAATCCACTATGGTTTTGGGAGGCATCAAAAGTAAGGAAGAGGGAAGTAGCTATATGAGGCCACTACTTGAATCCTTGAGGGAGCTACAGGATTTGAAATGCACATTAATAGTAGGGGGACTAGTCTCGTGAGTAAGGATACTTGCAATCATCCCCATGAAGAGTAGTTATCTAGTTGCACAAGACCTAGCCTTTTGTGTAGTAGTCTAATTCCAAGCTCCAAACTTGGAGAAAGAAAATACTCTCAAGCCCACTTTGCATACAAGTGTCATCTAAAAGAGAAATAGAGTCTATTGGGTATCTTGTCCACCTTAAGGATTTAGAATAATTGGTCACACTCATAGTGTGTTTGAGGAGATCAAGAACAAGCAATCATAAGCAAAAAGGAACGGTCAAGAAACAACGGATACTAAGCGTGGGCCCACTCACTCCTAAGAGCTCAACTAAGTGCATGCTTAGATTGTGAGGCTATGAGGACTGGCTTGAAACTAGGTCTTGACTTTTGTATCAAGATTTCAAATATCAAGGAAGGTGAGGAATATCCATCTAACTATTCCAACCCAATATGTATCCAATTTGACACCTTGAATTGCTCGCCTCATTGGAAAATGTTGTAGAATTATTGGGTGGGATCAAAAGGCATCATAACTTCAAATATCCCTCAAACATGTGGATAAAATGCATGTCGTCTCTTGGAAATGATCAACCATAGTTGAGCTAGACCACACCACTTGACCCCCAATCCATGTGCTTAGAACTTCTCATTATATAAACCTCAAAGTACTGGAATTGTTGAGTTAAAAAGTAGCATTCAACCTCACTTGGGTGGTTCCTATGCATCATTGCAAGTGGACAATCAATGACTGACTATATACAATAACCATGCATTGCCTCTAGTGGGCTTAGCTATTGGAGCTAGGGACCACACATCTTGGCCTCAAGAGGGGCTTGATTCGTATTTATTTTTAGAGTTTTTGTTATAACCATACACCCTCTAGAGTCTTGATTATCTCTATGTCGAGAAAATAATGAGCTCTCCAAAATCCTTGATCTCAAATTTAGTCTTGAGGAGACCCTTCACATGGCCAATCTCTTCACTATCACCCACAATGATCAAATCATCCACATATATAGTAATAACCACAATATCTACATCACTCTCATAAACATAGAGTGAGTGATCATACGCTTTGTAAAATCCAATGTTGATAAGGTATTTTGTACTCTTATCATGCCATGCCCTAGGTGCTTGTTTTAGATAAGGCCTTACAAAGCTTGCATACATAATCTAGATGATTCTCATCTACATAATCAGGTGGCTGTTCCACATAAACTTCCTCTTGCAACTCCTTGTGCAAGAATGTTTTATATCGATTCGGTGCATGATACAACCCTTTGATGTAGCCATTGCTATGAAAGCCCTTATAGTGGCCATTTTAGCCATTAGAGAAAAAATATCCTCATAATAAATACCATGAGTTTGCACATACCCTCTGGCAACTAGTCGTACCTTATAACATTCAATAGATCCATCAGACTTGTTCTTGACCTTGTAAACCCATTTGTAGCCAATATCTTTCTTGCCTTCAGGTAAAGGCACCAACACCCATGTGTTATTATCCATAAGTACATCCATTTCTTCATCCATAGCACGATCCCAATACTCATCTCCATGCATTCTCAAAACAAGTAGGTTCCACATCCTGCACAACCTTAGCCATGTGTGCATAGTGATGAGCCACATAGCTATTATATGTCAATCATTGCGTTCTCTTACTTGCTCTATTTGTCTTGCTTGGACCTGGATCACTACTAGGTGTCTTAGCCTTCCACACACTTAGTGTTTGGATGGACAGAATCCCAAACTCCTTATCCAAGCTCTGCTCAGAGCATCTGAATTAGTAGGAACATGAGAGAAACCTGATGATACATCTATCATAATAGGTGGGTTTCCAACATTCTCTTTACCTTTTCTTAACATATGTGTCATGTACTTGGTGGAGTAACCTGTGACCTCAATCTGCCACTCCAAGGTCTATCAAACAGAACCATGATTGGGGGACTCTTGTGATCCACTCAATGTTTGTGACATGCTATACTCTCATGCCCATCAATCCCAACTGCATTTTTCACATTACTATGCCAACTACTCATTTCATAAAAAACATCCCTGCTAACTCTTAGCTATGTGTAATAGGGTTATAACATCTATATCCCTTCTTCTCAAGAGAATATCCCACAAATACACATTTTTCTATTTTGGAATTCGATTTACTATGCAAATCATTATCAGAGATATGCACATAAGCAATTTATCCAAATACTTTCAGATGAAACACATTTGGCTTTCTATCTATAAACTTGTCTTTGGGTATTATACCATGTACTGCGGTAGTGGATGTCCTATTCATAATGTATAATGGCAGTGGGTATAGAGTAATAGCAACCATTTCTATCCAAAAGTAAAGGGGCAAGCTTCTTTTTGACATCAATGCATGAGCCACCTCTGCAATATGTTTGTTTTTTTACTTCAGGAACTCCATTTTGCTACAAAGCATGTCTACATGTATATTGCCTTTGCATACCATTTTTTTGCAAAAAAACATAAAACTAGATATTCTCTCCCTTCATCTAACCTTAAGCATTTAATATGCAACCCCATCTTCTTTTCAACCAAGGCCTTAAAGCTTTTAAAGTGAGTGAACACCTCACTTTTGTCATGCATAAAGTAAACCCATACTTTGCAAGTATGATCATCAATGAAGGAAATATAATACTTACAACCACTCAAAGTTGCAATTTTTGGGGATCCCACATATCATACTGTATCAATTTAAGTGGCTTCTTGTATATATGATTTTCATGTAGAAATGCATGCCTTGCTTGCTTTTGAAATTGACATACTTCACATACTTTACGTATCTCATAAACTTTAAACTTAGGTAAGCCATCCACAATATGTTTTGACTACATGTCTTTTAGTCGCTGCACATTCACATGACCAATTTTATCATGCCAAATTTTAATATTAGCCACAACACTTGAACCTTATGCAAACATGGTAGCATCCATTTTAGGTAGACTTACATCAAGAGTAAACAATCTACCACCATGTTTCCCTTTTGCAATCAACATGCAATCATTTTTGAGGTCTTCCACATAACAACCATCACATGTGAATCGAACATGCAATCCTTGTTCTACTATCTGACCTAAAAAAATCAATTTTTTTTGTAATATTTGGTATATGTAGCACATCAACCAAGTACTTAGTTTTACCATTCTACATCCTCAAAGGAACGTTTTCAATATAAGTAACGAGGTGAGCTGTATCATCCCCTATCTCCACATAGCCTAGAGACTTTGGATTGCACATCTCTCTAAACCACTCTTCATGAGAAGTCATGTGGTTAGAGGCACTTGAGTCTACATACCACACATTATCCTTTGATGAACCATCAGTAGTCACAGTATTCATAAAGTGTAGCATAACAAATAACTATTCACTTTTGTCATCATTATTTCTGCTGCTAGGGATACATAATTGTCATGCTACTTTTTTCCATTTCTAATTTCAGCCTTCTTTTTGAAACAATTTTTAGAAAAGTGGACTTTCTTACCACAATTTGAACACTCTCTGCTATCACTAAATTTTGTTGCCTATTAGAATCTTCAACTTGCCCTCTTTGACTTCCCCTTTCTAGGGACTAACCTTCTCTATTTTGCTATGCATCATAACCTTGACCATGACTCGTTCTTGCTTTGAGAAGAAGAAGAGAAATCCAAGCCAAGGTTCTTCTCCTCAAGTATGAGTGTAGAAATCAAGTTTACAAAGTCAGGGATATCATCCCTTGTATTCATAGATGACATGAAGCTCTTGTATTCATCTCCAAGTTCATCTAAGCATATATACACAAAAACATCATCATCAACTATGATACTGATAGATCCAAGATCTTCCATGACATTCTTGATCTTCAAGGCATAATCATTAATGGACATGTTTCCTCTTTTCACTTGGTTCAACACCACTGACTTGAGCTGTAGCTTTTTAGTCTTTGTGTTTACTTCAAAGAGCCTTGCTAGATTCTTCCATGCAATAATGAGGGTATCTTATTCCTACAAATAGCCCATCATGCTATCTATAACACTGTCAGATAGCCAATATATTGACTTTACTCCTTGTTTTCTCCCAATCTTTCTTGGCCTTTACCTATTATGTAGTAGTAACATTTTGAATAGGAACTTTGGGTGCTACTACCACATCTTCTTCAACATAATTCCAAACACCTTTGCACTCAAGAAATTTGCCATCTTAAACTTTCATGCATGATAATTATTGTTATCAAGCTTCTCACTAACAATCTGATTGAAATTGTCAGACACTTTGACAAAACAAACAACTTGCAAAAAATTGCAATCTGCAAGCAAGATGATACAAGGTGCATCATAATTAAACATGCAGCCTTTTTCATTGACTACACAACTATAATTGCAATCTGCAATCTGTATGTAGATGCCTTCTTTGCCTGCAACCTAGCAAACACTTGAAACTTTACAAATTCGAGATCTATAACATGTGCATTTATAAAGGACTAACATAATCAAAACTGTAGTATACCCAAAAATTATTGTGGGATCACTTGTAGGTCCCACAATAGAGGCCGAAATGATATCATATGCCAAAAGTAATAGTAGGAGTCCCTAAAGGGCAAATACATAGTATATACATTGTTATTTTTGCTCACCTAGTTTCATTACAATTGGAGATTGTAGCCTTGCTAACCTCAAATCCTTTGAGAAAAGTTCTCGGCCAATCGGGACCACCCTTCCGTAGGATAGACCCAGGGTCACATCCACCACACTTTCCTCGGGTTACTTTAGTTATCTAATTACCTACCACATTTAGTTTGACAAGCAAAAACAACTTCCTTAATTAACCAAATTAATCACTGGTTCCTTCACGTAACTTAGGCACTGACATATAAAAACAATGTCAAGCAAGTTCCTTTTCAACATTTGATCTTTATTTATCAGTCTTTGGAATACATCATATAATCCGCCCGAAGGCTAATCCACCAATCCTCAGGGATCGCTTTTCCAAGTTCCGCCCGTTGACTAGTATGCGGGCCTTGAGATCCCATCTCGAGTCACGTCAGCCTCTTGTGCAGGATCCGGAGGCAAGGGATTTATGGCCAGGGCCTCCCCTGGCACCCAAGCGTCCTCCTGCTCCAAGTAGCACCCACGGAGAGACCTCTCACGACGGGTTCAGTCCACGATACCCGGCGCGGCTAACAACCCCCTTGGATAGGGTCAAGTAGACAGTTGGAGGTAACCAAACTGCCTCTCCCTCCAGGCTCTTAACTGAAGCATTAGATGTATTTTTCTGGCATTAGTTCCTTGATCAAAGAAGTACAAATAGTGCTCCTAAGTGTACAAACACAAGCACTCCAGTGGTCGTCTATACAGCCAATTGCTAAGGTGTGATTCATTCTCCCCGAATGCTTCCAGCAATCGATCCTGGATCAATCGCGACTTGGCAAGATCCCAAGGGTTTCGTAAGTTGAGTTTGCTTGTTTATCCTGTTTCCTCGGGTTAGGGTTTATACCATGTTAACCCAAATTGTCACTACCTTAGGTATCCTTATATCTCAGTCAATAAATCCTGGGCAACCTCGTTAACCTAACTTAGTTGGTCAATTGCTTTCTTGGAAAATTCGTAATTCCCCTAACTTGGCAAATCAGCCCAAGGAAGAGTGATGTAGCAGGATGACTACTCATCCTCTAGAAAATTTGACTTGTCCTTAGAACTCGCCAACTTGGTCCAAGAAGTGGCAATACTATTCTGTGATTTAGACACAAGATCATACGGTGTTGCAACTTGTGTTAGTATTTGACTTGTGGGATTATATCTTTCTTCGTATGGTCTTTCTTGATCAAGAATACCTTTGATCAAGATAAGGACTTGGGAGTCCTCTTGACCCAACCCAACCTTAACCCTACTAGGCTGATAACACTTTGGCCCTAGGGTTCCTAAATTTATACGGAAGTCTAGTATTTGGTCAATTGATCCTTAGGGTGAGAACCCTAGATCATTCTTGCATGGGTGTTTAGCTAACCCTAACATTCCATGAATGTGGGTAGGACCTTTGAGATTGGAAGTATTAAGTCGGCAACCCAAGTGCGATACTAGGTAAAATTTTACCATAGCTTAACCCTACCTAGCACATTGAGGTGATTGTCATATGCTAACTAATCATACCTTTTTGATTCTCATGTAAGCTATTCAATTTTACACGAATTACTTAGTTGATCTAACCAACCCACGATTAAAATGATCTTTCCTCTAAAGATGCAAATGCTTTCTTCTAGAGTTCGCAAGACTTTCCTTAAAGATGGAAGTAATAGCAAGGTGTATCATTCCATGCGAATATGCAATTTCAAAACCATAGACCTTTTCCTTCTATGCAACTATAAGACCTACAATGATCTTTCTTTTCCTTGCCCTAAACGGTATTAGTTGACATTCAGAACTACTTCTTGTAAATCCCACGTATATGCATCAAATTCAAGGCTTTAGTCTTTTAATGGAAATGCATCCTTTCCCAATTTTGAATTTTGATAAAAGAGCTTCTATGCATGGATGCATCATTATTTCGTGACGAGATGCTAATGAATACATGGTTGATTTAATCCTTCTTCTACTGCTTATCGCAACCTAAATTGTAACTAACGTTGCATGCGAATTGCATAATATCAAGTTCATAAATCTTTTCCTTTGGGAGATGCACAATTTCATCTTTTAACTTATGCATCATATATTTAGAATTTCAGCTACCCTCGACCATGGAAGTGCAAGCAATTGCAAATACAACACATGCAACTAACTTGTAGATCGAATGAATAAGTAAATTTCCTAACGCATTTAAACTTCCCTACGAGAATTTAAAACATACTTAATGCCTCTTTTCCATGCGGAAATATTATTGGAACTTGGGCATTAAGATTCGGGCATTGTCCACTCGTGTACTTGGGTTGGAAGCTCCCGCATGTGCTCCTCTATCCTTTTGCTTAGGAGCCATTGGTGTAGTGGACTTGGATTCCGCGAACTCTCCTTGCCCTTTTTTCGATTTCCAAGCCTGCCTACTAGGCCAAGATTTCTCCCCCGTGCAGAAACTGGGGGCCTTGCAGTCACGGTTTTGAAAACCCGAAGGCACGGGGTGAACAAGGACTAGGGAAGCTTCCAATAGAAGCTTCTAAGCTTCTATAATAGCAGATGACGTGGAGGTGGGGAAATGATTGGGAGATGATGACGATGAGGACGAAGATGATAATGATGATGATGATGTTGATGAAGGCGGCGGGGCATAGCAGCAGGCGGCGGCTTCCACAGGGCGACGACGGGCACAACATGACAGCACGATTCCTCTTCCCCTCCCCCTCCAAGTTTGGGGAGCGGGTGTTCTTATAGGTAGAGGGGGGGGGGGGGTAGCCACACACGTGGCAGGCAACATGTTCCCCTCCCCATGCTCCTCCTCCACTTAACTCCTTCTCATACTCATACTCCCCGTCCCTGCCATGCAACGGCTGAAGGGGAGGGGAGTTCTAATAAAGAATTTACCAAAAAATTATCCATTATCTCTTTTTCCCCCTTGAAGGGGTGTTCCCATGTAGGCCTACGGCTTTTGGGCCACGGCTTCCTATACGCGACACGGAGCTGGAGTTTGCTATTGCGCGAGGGTGGAGCACTTAGCCCAGGGTCTTTTTGTTGCGGGCAGTTGCTTTGAATCCCTTTTGCGTGAGATTTAGGATCTTCAATATTTCGTTGCGGAAATATTACATTCTCTCCCCCTTAGGGGAATCGAGATGTCCTCATCTCGAGAGGATCTGGGGGTATTGTTGGTTGAGAGTACTTTCATCCATCCAAGTGGCATCCTCTTCGGGGAAATCTTTCCACTGGATGAGGTATTCTCTCAAGGTCCTGGATCTCAAATGCCTCTCCCTAACATCTAAGACCCTGTCAGGCTGTAGCTCAAGGACTCCTTGGCTTGGCATTACAACTTGTTGATCATCAAGCACGTACTAGGGTTAGGCACATACTTTTTCAATAGGCTGATATGGAATACATTATGAACTTTTAGGTTTTCGGGGAGTTGTAATATGTAAGCATTAGGCCCTAGGCACTTGAGAATCTTGTATGGCCCACAATACCTTGGACTTAGCTTTTTGCATTCACCCAAGGATAGGGAACTCTTCTTTGGACGTACGCGAATGAAGACCATATCACCTTCAACGAAGGATCTGTTTTGACGTTTGAGGTTTGTGTAAGCCTTTTGTCTATCCTTGGTAGCTTGGATGTCCTGTCTTATTGACTTGATTTGGTCATCCATGTCTTCCAGCATCTGCTTTGAGGCTTGAATCCTCAAGGTTGGATCCAAGAAGCTCAAAGGACTACGAAAATCATGCCCATACAATGCTTGAAAAGGGGTCATCTGAATGCTTTGTTGGTAAGAAGCATTGTAGGCAAACTCAACCAGTGGCAAATATTGAATCCACTTTTGGGTTTGCGACAGTAGTGTGCCCTAAGCATATCTTCAATGACTTGGTTGACTCGTTCTGTTTGACCATCAGTTTGGGGATGGTAAGCTGTACTGAAACAGAGTTGAGTCCCAATGGCCTCAAAGATAGCCCTCTAGAAGTGTGAGATGAAGAGAGAGTCACGATCACTGATGATTCTTCTGGGTAAACCATGCAGTTTGAATATTTCCTTGATGAATAACCTTGCGATGTCTGAGGCTTTATAGTTTGTCTTAACAGGGATAAGATGTGCAACCTTGGTGAGCATATCCACCACGACCATAATGGAGTTGTATCCTCCCTGAACTTGGGGCAAACCAACAACAAAGTCCATACTAATGAATTCCCATTTCATTTGGGGAATGTCAAGTGGTTATAATTTCCCTGGCATTTTGACATGTTCAGCCTTAATGCATTGACAATACAAACATCCAATGACATATTTGAGAACGTCACTTTTGAGCCTCTCCCAGTAATAGCTCTTCCTGACTGCATCAAGGGTCTTGGCATAGCCAGGATGTCCTGAGAAAGGGGAGTCATGGGCTTTCCAAAGTATCTTCTACTTGAGTGATTGGCTTGTAGGAATACATAATCTCATCCTATAGTAGACAAGTCCACCATTGATGAGAGAGAATTCTTGATATTTTGTTTGTAGCTTCGAGCCTTGACCCTTGATGGGGATCTCCCTTAGCAATTTCTGATAGGTTGGGTCATGGCATGCCTCTTCTCTAGCTAGCTCAAGAATTGGGTTGTTTGGCATGGATACCTTTGTGGCTAGAGATCTTGCTGTTGATGGATCTTGAAAAATCAGAGAATTTAGAAATGCCTTGCGTGACTGAGTGCATCGGCAACTACATTCTCCTTTCCAGGCCGGTATTTGATTTCAAAATCATATTTCTCCAGCACTTCATTTTCTCCTGCGCTTCTTTGCTTTTGATATACTCTGTAGTTCAACTAATAGAGGTGGTTTAGCAGGGGGTTTTGGCACCCAAATCCATCGGTTACGTGCGTAATGCCCTTGAGCACATAGCAATGCTTTGGATATCCATCGCGGCGTTGTGCTGGCTCTCTATCTATTCCTTCGTCTATAAGGCTTGGACTTCTTTTGTGGTCTTCTACGATATTTGTAAGTCCAAAGCCTATCCTTGGCATTGTCTCCTAACCTTCTTGTTTCAAGCATGGCCTTGCTCACTAGTTCTCTCTCTTCAACATGCACTTGTATAAACTCTTTCAACAAGTCCTTGCTCTCATCACTAGATTTGTATGGTATCTCAGAATGTTCCTTGCCCTTTCCTCGAGGTTTGATGAGGTCACCCTTACTAAAGGTTGTGATTATCATCACACTCGGTAGTGTTAAGTGTATCCTCTATGCTACGTAATTAGCCTCGCACTTTGTCACCCTTTTGAAGGGTCTTCCTAGGAGGGTTTCCTTTCCACAATCAACACGATTTGAGGGAACATGGAATAGGATAGGCACGCTTTCAACCTCAATAATTACAAGGATTCTGCACTTCCCGATAAGTGCTTGTGGATGTCCCCCGTAAGGATTAAGAGTTGCATCAGTTGGTGTGAGCTCTAGTTGGCCTAGTAGGGTCCATGCTTCATAGGCCAAGATATTAAAATTAGCTCCTTCATCAATGAGAGCATCGACACAATGCTCCCTTTTTGCGGCGAGTTTGACCCTAAGATAAGCAGGCGGTACTATGTCTTCATCTTCGGGTCTTGGCTTATAAATTTAAGCCTTCTAATATATACCCTTGTGTCCCTGACTGTACCACCAAACGTGGATTCTCTACTGATGTCTTGGGTCATTTGGGCAGTGCCATTCAAGGTGCATTTATCGTTAGGACTGTCATTTCTGTTGGGGGTAAAGGCGCCTCCGCCGTGCCGCCCCGTGTATTACTACACTGACAGTGTTGTTGGGGGTAAAGGCGCCTCCGCCGTGTCGCCCCGTGTATTACTACACTGACAGTACCCGCCACTGCACACTGCAGGTGGCGGGCACCCGTCACGTCACTTTATTCTTTATTCTTTTAGTGACAGTTTGAATAAAGGAAGGCCCGGTCACACATTGTGACTGTTGGAGTTCCCATTTCTTGTCTCTCTCTTTCTTGCTCTTGCTCTCCCGCCATAGCTCGCGTGCAAGATTCGATCCTTCTCACCTTTCAACTGGTATCAGAGCTTGGCATTCTCTTGCTCGAGCTTGACTCGGTGCTTCCCGACCTTCGCATCGACTCGCTTCACGCATTGGGTCTCCATCCCGGCAGCCATAGCCGACCTCTTGAGCTCCCGACTCTCCCCGGGTTCCCGAGCTCCATCCTGGCCTTCTTGAGCTTCATCAGGGCCTTGCCCTTGAGGTATTGCTTCAGCATTTGCAGGCATTTGAGTGTATTCTCAGATTGAAACAGGGCAGGAACAAAGGGCAGCCACTCTTCTTGAGCTCCATAGCTCATATCTTCCCTCCCCTTTGCATTGGGCCTTCATGGCTTGGTATGTGCCTACCTTGGGCCATCATTGAGCCCCCCATTACCCCCTTTTCAGCCCATGTGGAGCAACATCAAGTTCAGCACCAACAGGGCAGATTGCATCATTTTTTCCAGGCTGTGAGCACTCATCTACTTCAGCTCCACACTTGGCCATTGCTTCTTGCTCTCTACCTTGATCAAGAGGGCTATAGACTTCATGTTTGATGTCATTCAAGCTTTGGGTATTGGTCTTGATCTTTCGGGGCTGATTTCTTCAGATTTGGGACTGTCATAAACTGTCATAACAGGCTGAAAACAGGGCAGCACCATTGGCATTAGCATTTGTTGCTTATACTCCATTCCGGTTGTGCTATTTGATGCCCGTATGCGGTCTACATGATGCCTAGTGCCTTGGGAATGTATGCACATGATTATGCCATGATTTTGGCTTGAAATATTGGCTGATTTGGGACTGTTATTTACTGTTATACAGTGCTGGAAACAGGGCAGCCACACTTGGCATTGGCATTTAATGCTTATACTCTACTCCGGTTACCTTGTTTGATGCCCGTATGCGGTCTACTTCCTACCCGGATGTATTGGGGATGTATGTATTTGGTTTGACCATGATTTTGGCTTGAATTTGGGGCTGAAATCTACTGTTTAGAACAGTAAATACATGCTGGAATAACAGTGGGCTGAAGGTACTTTACATGCTTTGGCACTTACCTACCGATACCGGATGTATGCTTTGAGCTTTGGCATGATATCTCTGACATTTGGGGACGACTTGGAGCATATGTATGAGATTATGGGATGCTTTTGAGCTTCGCATTAGCTCCATCTTCACTGGCATTTGGACCGACTCGGCATGCTCGTGGACCGCCTATGCCTCATGTCTCTGCTTGACAGTTAGGCTTTTGCATTACATGCTTTGGTTCGTGACATATGCTATTTGGTTCGTGTATGCCATACCGACATTTGGAGCTTGGATTTGGATGTATTTGAGCATTCCCGACTTACTTGATCACTGATCTTGGTTGCTATTTGGATGTCATTGAGTTGACCGAGAGCTTATTTGGGCTTATGTATTGCTTCATGGTTAATACGACCGGTGCTTCATGTATGTCATGCTCTCTCGGATGCGCTTGATGCATTGACAGGGTCACTTATCACTGGTGCTTTCTCTTGGGTTATTTGCGCTTCTGAGCTTGCTTTGTACGCCTTTTGTGCCAGTGGGAGCATTTTACATGCTTTCTTGACCTTTGACAGTTGCATGCTATTGGAGCACTTACATGTATTTGAAGCAGTTTATGTCTTGAGCAGCTACATACACATTGAGACTTTAGGATCATACTCCGATCTTTATGGATATGCATTGATGTACTCTTGGTTCACAGGATGCTTATGAGCTGAGTCTCATATTTGGATCTTTCTCTTTGAGCAGATACCTATTTGTGTCAGGTTTTGGCAGTTACAGGAACACTTTGCCTAGAGTGTCTGGGGGTGTGCCTTTCACTGGCAGATGTTATTTTGACATGCTTGGTGTTGAGCTCATGTTCTTTTCACTGTCATTGGCCTTGCTTATGTCCGTTTCATGCCAGCTTTGGACCTAGCATTGTTTGCTTGACATTGGATCCTATTTTGGGACAGTTTGCTCTCTAGACTGCATACCTGCAATTTATTACAGCAAGCAGTTATTGGTGGACTGAGGTGTACTTTTCATGCTGAAATATCCTGATTTGGTGTACCGCACCTAGTACTAAGTGGGCAGCAACTTTTGGCACACTTTGCTCACCCTTTGGACCCCGTTTTGGTCATTTTTGGGCAGTTTCTGCAGTAAAACAGCAAGCAGTTTTGGACTGTTTGGGCATTTCCAGCCTGCATAATGGCGTCATCTTCGCATGATAGTGCCATCTTTAGCATTACAAAGTTGGATGGTACCAACTACTCTTACTGGAAGAGTCAAATATGGCAGGTTTTGGTGCAGAAATCTCAGATTAAGCCACTTCGGTTGAGTGGGGAGCAGCCTGAAACTATGGACATTGACGACTGGCTTGAACTTGATGAGCTATGCAAGTCCACGATTGTATTGTCTCTCACTGAACAGGTACATTATAATGTATTTGAGGAAGCACAGAGTGCATGGGATCTATGGAATAAGATCAAGAATCTTTATGATAAGAAAAGTCCGGCGAGTCAGATGTACTGGTTGAAGCAGCTTATGGATCTGCGCATGAAGGATAATGCGACTATGTCTGCTCACTTGAGCCAGTTCCATGCTATACTGAAGAACCTGACTTCGCAGGATATCACCTTTGGAGAGGAAGTAACTCCTCTTTTCTTGCTTGGAACTCTGAATGAGTCATGGGATGTATTCCGCACTGCTCTTTGTGCCTCTAGTGCTACTCTAAAATTGGCAGATGTTGAGAGTGCTCTTCTTCAGGAAGAGGTGAATCGCAAAAACTTGGATGCCTCTCGTGGTAGTCATGCTTTGATAGTTAGAGGCAGGAATGACAGGTATGACCGTGGTAATGGCCGAGGCCGTGACTCGCAGAAGGGTCGGTCTAAATCTCGTGGTGGCAAGTCGCGTAGTAAGTCGCGTGGACGCAATGCAAATGTCACTTGTCATCATTGTGGGAAAAAGGGCCATATTAGACCACAGTGTCATGAGTTGCGCAATGAGAAGCGCAAGGATAAGGGGAAAGATAAAGTGCAGGAGAAGTCCTCTGATCGCAGCATAGTACCTGCGAAGTCCAACGTCAAGATTGAGGAAATTAATGTCACGCAGACTGAAGAGTCCGATGGTGGTGATGAGTTTATACTTGCAGCTAGTTCTTCTGATGCTTCACACTTGACTGAGACACCTAGTATGTATGCACAGTGCTGGTTATTGGATTCAGGTGCGTCCTTCCATGTGACGCCTTACCGTGAGTGGTTTCACTCTTACCGTACTGTGTCTGGATCAGTCAGACTTGGAGATGACAGGTCTCTTGATATTGTGGGCTGTGGAGATATTCAGTTGCAGTTTTCCACTGGCAGTTCCTTTTTGCTCAGGGATGTACGTCATGTACCTGCGCTTACGCGTAGTCTTATGTCTGCAGGACAGTTGGATGATGCAGGATTTCATGTCTGTTTTGGGGATTCTGCCTGGAAGATTACCAAAGGCAGACTTGTGCTTGCTAGAGGCGCCAAGGCTGGCAGCCTCTATCCTCTTGTTGTATCTGGGTCTTCTGTAGACCATGTTTTGGCAGTGGGCTCTATTCCACATGTATCACTTTGGCATGCCCGTTTGGGGCATATGTCTTTGAAAGGAATGAAAATGTTATCTGGTTTGCAGTATCTTCCGCCTTTGGATTATGCATGTTTTGACTCGTGTGATCATTGTCTTTATGGTAAGCAGAATAGGTCTACGCATAAGAAATCGGGTAGGCCACGCATGAGTGAGCCCTTGGCATTGGTGCATTCCGATGTTTGTGGGCCTATGCCTTGCATATCTATGGGTGGCGCGAAGTACTTCGTTACCTTCATTGATGATTTTTCTAGGAAAGTGTGGGCTTATCCCATAAAGCAGAAGTCCGATGTCTTGGCAGTTTTTCAGAGATGGCTTGCTCTTGTTGAGAACCAGACTGGGTATAGGCTGAAACGCCTTAGGACAGATAATGGGGGAGAATATGTCTCGCATGCTTTTGAGCAGTTTTGTGATGACAGGGGTATTAAGCGTCAGTTGACCGCCCCTTACACCCCACCCCAGAATGGTTTGGCTGAGCGCATGAACATGACTATTCAGGAGCGTGTGCGCTCTATACTTAGCCATGCAGGCCTACCCCCGAGTTTTTGGGCTGAGGCAGTTAGTACATCAGTGCATGTCATAAACCGATCGCCTTCCAGTGGATTGGATTTCCAGGTTGCAGAGGAAGTTTGGGCTGGTAAGCCACCCTCTTATGCGCATCTCCGTGTCTTTGGATGTGAGGCATTCTGCCATGTGCCCAAGGACAAGAGGAGTAAATTGGATCCAAAGAGCATTAAATGCATATTCCTTGGCTATGGTGAGTCAGGAGAGATGGGCTATCGCCTATGGGATCCGCAGGCGCGGAAAATAGTACGCAGCCATGATGTCGTCTTCCATGAAGACAAGATGCACAGGCAGCCTGAGAAGGTGGTTGAGATCCGCAGAGTGATCTTTCAGGAGGAGCCTAAAGCTCCAGCACAGCCAGTAGTACAGCCTGTAGCAGTTCCTCCACAGGGCCAGGATGTTGGACAGGTAGTTAGACAGGCAGCAGAGCCTGCGGTGAGACGGTCTGCTAGAGATAGACGTCCACCTGACAGATTTCAGCCCTCTATGCATTATGTTTTGGTTACAGATGCAGGAGAGCCTTTCACTTATGATGAGGCTATGCGCAGGGGTGACAGTCACTCCTGGGAGAGGGCTATGCAGTCTGAGATAGACTCCCTGCATAAGAATGAGACTTGGGATTTGGTTGCCTTGCCTAAGGGCAAGAAGGCTTTGCCATGCAAGTGGGTGTACAAGCTGAAAAGTACCCCTGGACACCCCAAGCCGGCATACAAGGCTAGATTGGTAGCAAAGGGTTTTAAGCAGGAACATGGTGTGGACTTTGATGAGGTCTTCTCTCCTGTGGTTAAGATGACCACCCTGCGCTTAGTCTTGGCTTTGGTTGCACAGCTTGACTTAGATCTATATCAGATGGATGTCAAGACGGCTTTTCTACATGGGGACTTGCATGATGAGATCTATATGGATCAGCCTAAGGGCTTTGCAGAACCTGGCAGGGAGCACCTAGTGTGCAAGTTGAAGAAGAGCTTGTATGGCTTGAAGCAGGCACCTAGGGAATGGTATCATAAGTTTGATGCCTTTATGCAGTCACAGGGCTACAGCAGGAGTGCTATGGATCCGTGTCTTTACACGAAGAAAGCCCGTGATGGCAGTTTGCTTATCTTGGTACTCTATGTTGATGATATGCTGATAGTAGGGAAAGCTCATGATGAGCTAGATGCTCTTAAATCTCAGCTAAAGAAGAGCTTTGAGATGAAGGATTTGGGACATGCCTCACATATACTTGGGATGCGCATTAAGTGCGATAGGCATCAGGGACTTTTGTATCTCTCACAGCGGGAGTACATTCATAAAGTCCTTGAGCGCTTCCGCATGCAGGACGTAAAGCCTATTGGCTGTCCATTACCTTCTTATGTGAAGGTATCACAGGCCGATTGTCCGCAGACAGATGAGCAGAGGGCCGAGATGGCCAAGATCCCTTATGCATCAGCCGTGGGCAGTTTGATGTATGCCATGATAGCCACTCGTCCAGATATTGCACATGCAGTTGGTGTTGTGGCACACTATATGGCTACACCTGGCAGCAGACATTGGGATGCCGTGAAGGGTATCATGAGGTACCTGAAGGGCACAGCAGATATGTGTATTTGCTATGGCAGCCAGGATACAGGGGTCGTGGGGTACACTGACTCCGATTATGCAGGACATGCAGATAGTAGGAAGTCCACTTCTGGCTATGTATTCACCTATGCTGGAGGGGCTATCTCTTGGATGTCCAGGGTTCAGAAGTGTACGGCTTTGTCTACCACTGAGGCCGAGTATGTTGCAGCCACTGAGGCTTGCAAGGAGGCCATATGGTTAGGCCGTCTAGTTGCTGACCTTGGGATTGATGCTACACCTACACTGCATTCGGATTCTATGAGTGCCATTCAGTTGGCTAAGAATCCGGTCTTCCATGCGAAGACGAAACACATTGAGGTGAGGTATCACTTCATACGTGGTGTCGTGGAGGACAGGTCTGTTGACCTTGTCAAGATCTCCACTGACGAGAATCCTACAGATTTGCTCACGAAGAGCCTCACTACTGAGCGCTTTGCCTTCCTCAGGAGGTTGATGGGCGTTGGATGAGATGTCACCTTTCATCACCTATGTACATTTGTACTGTCTTTTCTTTTTCTTTTCTCTCTCACTAGGGCAGATTCGCCTTTAAGTGGGAGGTTGTTGGGGGTAAAGGCGCCTCCGCCGTGCCGCCCCGTGTATTACTACACTGACAGTGTTGTTGGGGGTAAAGGCGCCTCCGCCGTGCCGCCCCGTGTATTACTACACTGACAGTACCCACCACTGCACACTGCAGGTGGCGGGCGCCCGTCACGTCACTTTATTCTTTATTCTTTAGTGACAGTTTGAATAAAGGAAGGCCCGGTCACACATTGTGACTGTTGGAGTTCCCATTTCTTGTCTCTCTCTTTCTTGCTCTTGCTCTCCCGCCATAGCTCGCGTGCAAGCTTCGATCCTTCTCACCTTTCAATTTCTAGTGATCCTCCCAGTTGTAACTTGACATTGTTCCATTCCGCTTTGACTAGATGCAGTCTAAATGCAATATATACATGCTTTTGTGGTGTAGCCTTTTTTCCCTTGCTGGCTAGATTGGCCCATTGAGGTTCTAGGGTCTCTGCTTGGGTTTGGGCTTTTGGTTGTTGTTTTACAAGTGAGAATCTATGCTTGTGTAGAGCCATTACTACACTACGATCTAATTTGGAGGACCTATTGCGGCGCGCGTTTTCTCTCCAACCTCCTTGGAGGAGATGCAGAGGGGGTAGAGCCCCTTCTGTGGGGGTTTGAGGGGGGGGGGCAGTCCCCCCTGGCGCGCAGGGCTGTTACGCTAAACACCATGCTCAATTTGAAGGATTGCCATTTGTAGCCAAGTTTTGAACTACTTGCTCTAGATTTCAACCTAGTGATAAATCTATGATGTGCTTTTGGCTTTATATGGTCTCTAGGTCCGTTTTAAGGTCTATAGGTTAAATATTTGAAAAAATGCAAATTCGGCTCAGCAGGTTCGAATTGCAGGGGTCGAATGTCTAATTCGGCTCGTCTGAATGGCCGAGGGCCGAATGAGGAAGGGCCAAATGCAATTGGTCCGAATGTCAAATTCAAATAGTGTGAATGTGGTTGTCTGAGGGCCGAATGGCAGAATGGTAGTGCGCTGAATCAATCAGGCCGAGGGCTAAGTGGTTCGTTCGAATATGTTTGGGCCGAACCGCCGAGGGCCGAGTCAAGTGGGCTGAATGCAAAGTTGGGTCCGAATGGTGAATTTGGCTAGGCCGAATGTCAGCTTGTCCAAGTGGGATTGGGGCCGAGTTGGCAGGGCTGAGTCGATAGGGCGTCCAAGGGCCGAATCGGGTAGACCGAATGCCAAGTTGGTCCAAATGGTCGATTTGGAGGGTTGGCATCTGAGTGAATGGCTGAATATAGGAGGGCCGAGGGTCGATTCTGAAACTCAACCTAGAATCACCGCCACTCGGATGGGCTGAACGAGGCATGATTTTGGCTGATGTAACAATAAATCACTTGACTCACACGGTTTAGGTCACGGCCTATCGCACACACCTCCAGATCAAAGCTATGGATAGAGGTGAATAGTTGTATATACATGGAATAGCAAATAAAATCCAAAATGCAAATTGGCAAACAAATCAAACCCTCTTGCCCTGTTGTGACAGCAAAAACCTCAATGCTTGTTTTCCTTCTTTTTCTTTGTTTTTTCCTACCCTAATGCATACAAATCACAAAGCAATTACCTACGCTACTCCAACATGCTTTTCCAAATCCAAAAAACAAAAAATTTACTTGCTAAGGAGATCGAATACCTCTTCAAACTCCCTCGATTCCTACCTATCTACCTCAAATACCGGTTTGGGGAAAACCCTACTTCGATGCTCAATTCGAAGCATGCAAGCACTCAAGGCTTGAATCCGTTGGTCCTGGCAATGGAACCAAAATGTAGAGGTGATCAACTGCCGAGACCCATGGGCCGCTTATTGTTTCAAGCGTTCCAATCCCTAATGGCTACCTCTCACATAGCTGACGCACTATCTATCTCCGAGTGTAGTGAGCTTACCTCCATACCCGATTGAGTTGCCTCCTCTCTCAAGCACTTTGGTAGCTCCATGATCCAAGTGCAAGCTTCAAGCCCATCCTCAAGCTCCAAGCTCCAAGCTCCATTGCTGCAAGCAAGAGAAGAGAAGAGAAGAAGAGAGGAGAATATGGAGAGCTTCTCCACCATGGTTCCTCACCCTCACACACTCACTTAAGTTGAAAAGTGAATGAGAAGATCATTCTTGTGTGTGGCCAAAAGTAGCTCTTTTCTTCTTCTTCTTCTTCTTGTTCTTGCTTGCTTGAGCTTGTGCTTGAGAGAGGGAGTGCGAGAGTGTGAAGGCTTTTCCCATTGTCCTCCTATCTTTCTAGCTTCCTTCCTACCACCCATCTATCTTTACAAATTGCATGGGTGAGAGTCCGACACTCTTAAAATAAATCATGGCGTGCCTTGCACTCTTTTACAAAAGTGTTGACATGCGCTTTTTCTTGTGCACCTTTCTCCTTGATTTAGGACTTTTCTACACTTCTTGTGTCTCTAGATCCTTCTTAGCACGCCTTCGTCTTTCATTTTACTTTTGCATTGGCCTGTCTTCTGCTTTAGATTTTCCGATTTTTCCACCTTGTTCATCTAAGGGTTAATATTTAGACCTCATCTCGATGACTTTGTTCTTGTATTCTTTGATGACATCCTAACTTATTCTAAGGAGGAAGAACATCATGAACCACATCTTCACATTGTCCTAGAGACAATGAGAATATACAAGTTGTATGCCAAGAAGAAGAAGTGTGCCTTCTTCAAAAGGAAGATTGAGTACTTAGGATTCATAGTGTCTGCTAAAGGTATATCAATAGATTCTCCCAAGGTCAAAGATGTTAAGATTGGCTACCCCCAACCACTATCAAGGAAGTGAGAAGCTTTCTAGGTCTAACAAGATCATATAGGATATTCATAAAAAACTATGCCCAAATTGCAACACCTCTTATAGACCTACTAAAAAAGAAAGTTGCCATTATCTAGACACCAATTGAACAATCTAACTTTGAGCAACTAAAGCATAGTTTGGTAACTTCTCCTATTTTAAGGCTACTTGACTTAAGTAAGGAATTTGAAGTTGTCATAGATGCTAGCTCTCTTGAATTGGGATGCATAGTAATGTAGGAAGGACATCATGTAGCTTACTCTTCAAGAAAGTTGAAAGCCCATGAAAGAAATATGCTACTCACGACCTAGAGTTGTTAGCTCTCAAGTTATGGAGACATTACTTGCTTGAAAATAATTTTTCCTTAGTCACAAATCATAAAAGTCTTAAGTGGATTTTTACTCATCCTGATCTTAATATGGGAGGCAACAATGGTGGATCGAAATTCTATAGGAGTATGACTTTGAAATTAAGTTCAGACCTTGTAAAGAAAATGTAGTAGCGATGCCCTTAGTCATAAAGCCTTCCTTAATGCGTTGAAGAACCATCTAGGGTGGCAAAAACTTTGGCAAAAACTCTGGCTACAATGGTATCAATGCCAACTAATCCTATCATCGAGTTGACTAAGGATAAAGCAAATAAGCACCCAGACTATCAACAATTGTTTTGGGAAGTTCAGAATAAGGAACAAGATCCCAAGCTAAGTATCAAGAGTTCTCTATACAGATGAAGACGAAGGACTTCTTTATTTCAGAATGAGACTATGCATTCCTTCAAGTCAGACTCTCAAGAGAAGGATGGTTTTGGAAGCACATGACTCTCCTTTTTCAAGTCACCCGGTGTATGCAAAAACTCTTAATGTTGTCGGCAAAAGCTATTACTAGGTAAAGATTTAAGGGTGATGTGCTTAAGTATGTCACTGAATGTCTGAATTGCCAAAGGGTAAAATCTAAATGTATCAAGTTATAGCACTCTATTGAGACTGAAAGCCTACCCATGATTTTCTATGTGCTACCTAACACCAAGGCCGCATGTAAGGAATCGCTACTAGGAAACGGTTTCAAGAAGCAGACACATTGCAATGTCGACTACGACTTGCAATGCATTCACCTTGCCATTGACAATGTGATGATAGTAACGACTTTTAGCAAGGATAATGCGGCTCTATCCAAGCCCACAGTGCCACCAACAACAACAGTAGCTAACACAAAATCTGAGGGGGATCATGACTTGTCTCACCCTGCCAAGACACCGACTAATTGCAAACCAAGGGAAACACAACCAGAACCACTGAACAACATCCAAAATGGATACCTAAAGGAAAATCACAGCCATCTAAGAGCCAATCCACATGGACCCATAACTCCCAAATATCACACCTTAAGCATATGAGACATAGTTGGAATTCTAGAACTTGACGAACAATGAAGCCAGGATGGGTACCTATAGCCCTATTGTGTGCACAAAGCTACTATGAGGGCAACAACTGGATTTGGATGCCTATGACCAAGAGTAGCACATGTGCCCCTCAACCATATGCTAGTAGCCCATCTCCAAAGACTGGTGAGCCACCTAAAGCTGCTAAACCACTTGAGTCAAAAACCAAACTCATCGAACCTCAACAAGTCTACGGATCGATACCACAACTCGGTTGCCCCTAAGCTAACTCAACCTAGCGCTACTAGCACTCCAATAGCTTCACAACAGCAAGCAATGCAACATTTGAGCCCTAAACCATGCCCACATATCAAGAGAACCAAGCGCACATAACCCGAAACAATTCAATATGAATGAAACCACTCTCGGCAAGGTGTCACATGAAATGACACACCCGAGTCCAAGAGCCAACACTATGCATACATAGAGTGTATCTCCATCATCTGCGAAGCACTAGAAGAAGCTGCAAAGATATAATCATCATCAATATCCTCAGGCTACATAACAACGATCTCTTCAATTTTAACACTGGATTTTGCAGGCACTATGCTACGATCAGAAGACTTATCTTGCACTTTGTCTTTCCCCTTATCTTTGTGCCTTTCATTGCATAGTTCATGGCATTGTGGCCTAATATGGCCCTTTTTCCCACAATGGTGACAAGTAACATCTGCATTCCTGCCATGGGATTTGCTACATGACTTCCCACGAGACTTGGACCGAGATTTCTGAGAATCCCATCCACGGCCATTGCCATTGCCATGCTTCCCATATCCATCATTCCTGCCTCTAATTGTCATAGCATGCGACAGATGAGAGGCATCCAAATTCTTACGGTTAACCTCTTCTTGCAGAAGAGTACTCTCAACATCAGATAACTTCAAGGTAGCAGTAGAGGCACATAATGCAATGCGGAATACATCCCATGACTCATTAAGAGTACCAAGCAAGAAAAGAGGAGTGTCATCCTCTGCAAAAGTGATGTCCTGCGAAGTCAAGTTCTTGAGTATAGCATGGAACTGGCTCAAGTGAGCAGACATAGTCACATTCTCCTTCATGCGCAGATCCATAAGCTGCTTCAGCCAATTCATCTGACTCGCGGGACTTTTCTTATCATAGAGATTCTTGATTTTATCCCACAACTGCAATGCACTCTGTTCTTCCTCAAATACATTGTAATGAACCTGTTCTATGAGAGATAATACAATAGTGGACTTGCATAACTCATCAAGCTCAAACCATTCCTCATCTGGCATAGTTGCAGGCGGCTGCCCGCTGAACCTCAATGGTTTGATCTGCGATTTCTACACCAACATCTGCCAAATCTGGCTCTTCCAATAAGAGTAATTCGTACCATTGCCAATAAGTGTGGGCTGAAATAAGCTCAAGATTCCAAAAGCATCCAGATCCAATGACAAGCTCAAAGTCGTCCCTTGATGATCAATACATCATAGTATAGCCCAAGACATACACCCGGAACCAATAGGCATATGTCAAAGCATGAAAGATAGCTTCAGCCCAAGAGTATTCAGTATGCATTTAGTGTTATAAACTGTGTATTTCTAGCCTACAATTAGGCCAAAATCATAGCTTGACATGTAGCTTCAATCCCCCAATCAATCGGGATGCAATAGGCATCAAACCGATTATGTAGTCATGCCCAAACAAGCATAGGCATAAACTGTGAATGTAGTACTAGCATTAAATGTCTGTGGACTATTTACAACAGTCTTGAAACACTGTTTTCAGCCACCAACCAATGCCTGATCTCAAATGATCAATGCCAAGCATCAATACATGTGCAAAAGGCTTGAAATGGAGCCCCAAACAAGTGCTTAATGCCAAGCTGGAGCTGGAGCTGAAGTGGCTGAGTGTGTGGCTGTCCAGAAAACAGGTGCAAATTTGCATGGGGTTGCTGCTGGTCTTGCTGGTCCATGTGGCAGATCTGGAGAGGTTGGAGGGCTCAAACATGAGCCAAAGGTGCCTGGGAACAAGCCTCTAGCAGCCCACAATCGATGGCAAAGAGATATGAAGGTTGGAAGCTTCAATGGTGGCTGCCCTATTTGCCTAGACCTGTGGACTGAAATAAATCTTTGAAATAATAAAGCAATACCTCAATGTCAATGCCTTGATGGTGCCTCAATAGGCTGGGAAGAAGCTCAATGTCAATGCCTTGATGGTGCCTCAATAGGCCGGGAAGAAGCTCGGGAAGCCGGGGAGTGACAGGAGCTCAAGAGAATGAGCTATGGCTGCCGGGAAGGAGACCCAATGCAAGTGGGGAGTCAATGGGAAGCTGAGAATGCCGTGAGCCAAGCTCAAGAGTCGGGAAGCCATGCTCTGATACCAGTTGAAAGGTGAGAAGGATCGAAGCTTGCACTCGAGAGCTATGGTGGGAGAGCAAGAGCAAGAAAGAGAGAGACAAGAAATGGGAACTCCAACAGTCACAATGTGTGACCGGGCCTTCCTTTATTCAAAGTGTCACTAAAAGAATAAGGAATAAAGTGACGGTGATGGGCGCCCGCCACCTGCAGTGTGCAGTGGCGGTGACTGTCAGTGTAGTAGTACATAGGCGGCTAGGCGGATGTGTCTTTACCCCCAACACTTCTTGCTAGTAAAGCATTCTTCAGGAGTCATTCCATGAATTGCAGCTGTGGGAGTTTTGTTCATAATGTAGACAGCAGTATGGACAGCCTTAGACCAAAAATGTTTGGGCATATTCTTTTCAGCCATTAATGCCCGTGCAACTTCTGCAATATGCCTGTTTTTTCTTTCTGCAACGCCATTTTGCTGTGGGATATACTTGCAAGTAAATTGCCTCTTTATCCCATGAATCCTCAAGAAGCCACTGAACTAATTAGAGAGGTACTCTCCCCCTCCATCTGATCTCAAGCACTTCACTTTTAAGCCTGTTTCTGTTTCAACAGCTGCCTTAAAAGATTTGAAGTGCTCAAATACATCACTCTTTTCCTTCATGAAGTATACCCATAGCTTCCTTGAACAATCATCAATAAATGTGACAAAGTATTTGCTTCCACTAAGAGATACATTCTGTGTAGGCCCCCAAACATCTGTATGTACTGCATCAAGTATATTTTTGCTCACTTCTCTATCATGCGAGAAGGGTTGTCTCGCCTGCTTACCAAACTGGCATGCTTCACAAACTTTATGCAATTCTGCAACTCTATAAGAAGGCAACCCTGTAACCAATCCTTTGGACTGCATTAATTTCAGCCTTTGCACATTTGCATGTCCAATACGTTTATGTCATATTTCAATATCTGCAACTACTCCTTTTCCTTTAGCATACATAGTAGCATCCATTGTAGGAATTCCAACATCTAAAGTGAACATTCGGCCAACTCTACTTCCTTTTGTGACCAACCTATACTTATCATTAAAGTATTCTACAAAATAACCTTTTGTATTGAATTGAACCTGCAACCCCTGCTCTATCATTTGGCCAACAGATACTAGATTCTTTGTAATTGATGGCACATGTAATACATCTATCAGACTCTTTGTCTGGTCATCATACAAGGACAAGGGAACCTTTCCAATGTGTGAAATTGGGTGGCATGAATCATCACCCGTCTGCACATAACCTGGGTTTTGTAAGTCCTGCATCTCTCCAAACCATTCAACATGACTGGTCATATGATTAGATGCATCTGAATCGACATACCATACATCACCATGTATCCTCTTTCCTGTAACTGCATTCATCATATGCTGCATAAACAAACAGACGCTCATTTTTGTCTTCATTCTGTCGTGAAGGTGATGCATAGTTCCCTTGCTGCAATATACCACTGCGAATACCATCTTTCTTTGCATAGCAATGGGCTGCAATATGGCCTGTCTTGCCACAATAATGGCAAACAATAGTAGAATTTCCAGAACCTCTATTTTGTCATCCACCTCTTCCTCTAGAACTCCCCCTACCTCTAAAGTTTTCTTTGCCTCCAGAAACCTGCATTTCACCAAACTGTTGATTGAACCTGTTTTGCTAGTTATTGCAAGCATGTTCCATACCACGGTCTCTTGAAGAGGATCTACCACGTTCCCTTCCTGAACTCGAGTAAAATGCTTGAACCTGTTCACCATTTCTTTCAGATGAATCACCCTGCATATTGATCTCTTCAGTAATCATGAGAGAGATCAACTTAGCAAAATCTGGAAATGGCTTGCGTACATATACTGAAGTAACAAATGATTTCCATGCCTTCTCATTCTTAAGGCCACTCAGAGTGGATGAAACCAAATCATCATCATCTAGCATTGCATCAATCGCTGCTAAAGCATCTGCAATGCTCCTTACCTTCAACACATACTCATTGACAGACATTTTCCCTTTCTTCAAGGCATTCAACTCTTGCATGAGTTGAATCTTTCATGCCTTTGTATTTTTAGAAAACATGCTCTCAAAAATTGTCAAAGCTGCATGTGAAGTTTCTGCATTCCTGATATGTCCTAACATCGTATTATCAAGGACTGCAGATAACCAGTACATCATCTTTTTGTCTTTTGCATTCCATTCTTTCCATGCTTTTAATTCATCTGCCATGTACATACTAAATTAACAAAACGCCCGAAAAGGATAGGCATCCCCATCGACTTCTAGCACAAAGAATCCACTTTGTGTATGAGCCCCGATAATAAAAGTTTATGGAATCCACTGTAAAACCTCACGGAATCCACCGTGTAGAGCATCAAAAGGTCCCCAAGAACAAAAGAACTCTACTTTTTGCACACAAATCAATGTAGAAAGCTTGCACGACATGAACAAGAGACCAATTGGGTGCAATCTCCCCCCATGCCTTGTGTGAGCGCTCTACAAAGCATGTATTTTATATATTAATCATCTTCAAGCTCAAATAATAGCCTAAATTACAAAATAGCATGCTTTAGCTTTTGAGTTTTCTTTTGTGCCAAATAGAAATAAAGCTAATGGGCACTCAAGAAGTCAGGCGTACCCAAATACAATGTCCAAATACAAATATCTAAATCGTGCGTCCATGCGCATACAAAATAATAAAAAAATATCAAGCGCCTTGATAAATAAGCGCGACAAAATATAGGCGCCATGCCCAAGGTACGCTTCCATAAAAATATTGACGATAATTTGAATACACGCTATCCTCCATACCTAGCAATCTTCAGCTACATAAATAAATGGGTTAGAAATCAATCCTAACCTTAATTTATCACGAGTGCGCACTCTAAACTCATAAACGTTTATTAATTAAATATGTATTTTGTGGAATCACCCGCTATGGAATCACCCATGTACACAGTAAATTAACAAAATGCCCGAAAAGGATAGGCGTCCCCATCGACTTCTCGCACAAAGAATCCACTTTGTGTATGAGCCCTGGTAATAAAAGTTTACGGAATCCACCGTAAAACCTCACGGAATCCATTGTGGCACAGAATCCACCATGGCACGGAATCCACCGTGTAATATGCCTCCTGGCATCAACCTTGGCTATGGAAGCTGTGAACTACATGATGGTGTGATTGTCATGTAAAAATTACATAGTGCAGCGAATAGAATCTGAGAAAGAGATAGAGATAGAGAGTACACAACAAATAAGAGGAGAATTAGAAAATTTCTTTAGCTCCAAACAACTGATATAGAGATGGCTCTGTCCACCCGTGTGCTTCCACAGTGAAGCTTAGATGGCGATCTAGATAGAAGATAGGTGAAGAGCTTAAGGCTAGCTGAAACAACTTTGACTGGGTGAAAGATAGATGATTGATGGCTGTGAAGGGGTTTAGCTTTTATAGCCCGTGAAGGCAATTAGGCCGGCATGACCGACCTACCATATGAGCCTCCACTAGTTGGCCAAGGAATATTCCCTTTACCGCCCCGCAACTCAATACAATGTGCCTCGAGTTGCTACTAACTCAACTACTCAATCCAACCTAAAGATTAGACCCACAATGGTCACCTTTTTGCCATCCGATCACATAGACTCATCTGATATACAAGTCAAGACACTCAACCAATATCCAGGCTCATATTTGGCTTCTCCTCATAATGGAGGTCTTATAACTTTGAGCACCATGGATCATTGGTCGCACCTTATGAGGGTGGGGAATTGAGAATATCTAACATGATTGTGATTGTTTGAAAGGATTGTTTATGTTTGCTAGAAGGATTGTTTATGTTTGCTAGAATCTAGGTCTCTAATTAAAAACATTGACAAATAAGATAAAAGAAAAGATCGCACTAGGCTACCCCCAAGCTAGCTGCAAGACCCTACTCCAAGGGGGTCATGGTTATTGCTTCGCGAGGCTTAGATTAGCTTCATAGTAGCGAAAGGTTTGTTTGTAGGGATGGCCTCGGGCAGTAGGAAATATGGGTGCCAAGGGGGGCTCTAGCCATAAATTCCGCATTACTCCTAGAGCCCCTTCGTGACCTAGGATGGGATCCTGGAACCCTAAATACTATTTACAAGGGTGGAATCTTGGCGGGCAGGATACCCTCGTGGAATTCTGTATATCTTCCATAGGGTCGAAAAGATAGAAATTGTAATAAACTTCCAATATAATAAAGAAAATTATTTTACTCAATGATTGTTTGAATTGTATGTGTGTCCTTGAGATAAATTATGTGAAGGAACCTGTGATTTAACAGACTAATTAAGGAAGCTGATTGTATATGTTCAAATAAATGTGATGTAGGTAATTAAAAAACTAAATTTGATTCCGTCATCAAAGGAAAGCAGGTGGGTGTAACCCCCAATGAGTCTGTCCAACGGTAGAGTGATCCCGGTTAGCTGGGAGCTTTTCTAAATCAACGATAGAAATAGGAAGATGATAAATTGACCAACTAGTCATTAGGTAGTGACTTGCATTGTTTTAGGGGTATGGAGGATTTTACCTTATGGACAAGAGGGTTGATGTATCTCACTCCCTTCCATCTCCCATTCTCTTTGAACCAAGGGCAATGGCAAGTTCGCTTTAGTTTGAGTAATCCTGTAGGAAGTGGGAACTCAAAATTACTGACGCTAGCTGGCTAGTATTCTTTATGAAGGTGAAATGACTCAAATTATTATTGAACAAGTTGCAGCCATCTAATCGGTTCGCAAAGTGGTTAATCACTTTGTAGATTTTGATTATGAGATTAGGAGTAAGCCACCGAAGCTGTAGGGTATTGTGGAATGTCTTGTAGATTTCGGGGAGCTAAAAGAAATTCTAGCTAGAGGAAGTGATATTGAAGGTCTATTTAAAATCGATACAACTTCCATCCCTTCCTGATATGCGGCTATACTATATTATCTATCCACAAGAGGATTTGGGGTTGCTTTATCAAAGCCTGAAAAGAGAAAGATCAAGCAACAAGCATTACACTTTTAAATTATAGCAAGTGTCTTATATCGGAGAGGAGTAGACGATATCTACCATCGTTGTGTAGTACCCGATGAGGTACCATTTATTCTTAAGGAGTGCCATGATTCAGCATGTGGGGGACATTTCGCTCATCGGCTTACCACCTAAAAAGCTCTCCGTACTAAGATATTGGTGGCCATTGATTTTCCAAGACACTTTCAGTTACATTAAGCGTTGTGATGTTCGTCAAAGATAGGAAGTAAGAGAAAATCGTAGGTGACCTTTAAATCCCAATTTGGTTACGTTACCCTTTGAAAAATGGGGTATTGATTTTTGGGGCCAATATACCCTTCATCAACTACGCGAAAGTGGTATATCATTATAGCAACTGACTACTTTACAAACTGGGAGCAACTGTGAAGGACAATGCTAAGGAGACAGCCAATTTCATTATGGAGCAAATTGTTTGCCATTTTGGTCCAGCAAAGGAGATTGTGTTTGATCGAGGGACACACTTCTTGAACAAGGTTATAGTGGCCCTGACCGAAGCTTTGAAGATTAAGCACAACAAGACTACCCCATATAATCCTCAAGAAAACAGACAGGTTGAGAGTACAAATAAACAACTAGTGGGAATCTTATCTAAGATAGTGTTGGAAAGCAAGTGCGATTGGGATAAGAAATTATATGTGACAATGTGGGCTTACAACACGACATTCAAGAGAGCCACATGCCACACCCCATTCAAGCTAGTGTATGAAGAGGAGTGCATTTTGCTAGTAGAAATAGAACTTCCCACTGTGTGTTTGCCCTCAATCATTCGTTGGGAGATGAAAAAGCATTACAGGAATGGTACACTTCTCTGGCACATCTTGATGAGATTCGGTTGTAGGCTTTAGTACATCAAGAAGTAGGAAAAAGGAGAATGAAAGCCCTTCATGATCTTTGGGCTAAGAAGTAAAAATTTGTGAAAGGTTAGTTAGTGATATATTATGATGCTCGTAGGGAGCTCTTTCCAGGAAAATTAGAACCCAAATGGGATGGACCATACAAGATCATATGTTTAGGAAAGAATGGCTCTACGACCCTTCTAGCAGATTTGCAGGGGATAGAGTTTAAGACTAAAGTTAACTTTAATAAGCTGAAGTCTTATTATGTGTAAGGGTTGACATTGGGATTGGTGCATGTGCAAGTCCTTCAAGATTCAGCTTTAACATGCAGTAGGTACCAAGACGAGCAGATGGGATGCATCATTCCCTATTTGGAGCATTTGTACCTTGAGCAACGTTACCACCAAGGTCGAGTGATCTGGTGGAGCAAAGGGTATCAGGTTACTAAGTGGCAAGATGGATCCTTTACATGGGAAATTAAGGTCTACTCTACCACCATTGTCAACGACTTCAGACTAGCATTCCCATCGAGTTCAGTGAGGAAGGAGGGATTGTGCGTTATACATCCTCTCTCTTGGCTTGATTTTGATTATCATAAGTACGAGTGAGTTAATTATTATGGCATGGCATGTCAATGAAGCCTGAGTTTATACTCTATATTTTGATGGAACTTCAAGAGGGCCCACTAAAAATGCAAGTGTTGGTGTGTGGTCACTAAAGATCCCCGGCGTAGGGTTGTCATGAAGATGGGAGTCTATTTAGGACCCTCTTTTACTAATTATATGGCAGAATACAAGGCCTTGATCATGGGGTTGAATGTAGCCCGATGTGGTGGTATCTGCCAATTATTCGTTAAAGATGACTCAAAGTTAGTAATCAATAAGCTAAATGGGACTTACAGTGTGCAGGATCCCATCTTACAGTAGATAGAACATTATCAGCTTATTGCCAAGATAAATTAGACCAATTAGGTTTGGCTTATAGATAAAACTATTTGTCAAGGTACTTAAGAAAAATGGAGAGACATAAGTATGCATCAACTACAAAAGCTAAACACTACAACTAAGTGAGACTATTGTCCACTTCCATACACTAATCACATGATCAATTGAGTGGCAAGAAAAGAAGCTTATAGCTTCCTAGATGGATTTTATGGTTACAATCAAAGTGTAAGTTCACTAGGATGATAGACTCGCTTTACTAGTGAATGGAAAGTGTTAGCATACATTGTCATGCCATTTGGTTTGACCAATGCACCAGTCACTTTCCAACACCTTATGTGCATTATCTTAAAAAATATGTTAAGACAACATATTGAGTTATTTTTCAATCAAAAAGGAAATCAATGCTTCCTGGGACATACTAGGTATCACCAATGCTTTGTGCCTAATTACACCATGATAGCGAGACTACTTTATAAGTTGTTGGCTATCTTAGAATGGATCAATGAACGCCAAGCTTCAAATGAAGTACTTAAGAAGGATTTAATGACTACCCCTATCTTATGAGTCCCAAATTGGAGAATAACCTTCCATCTACATATTGATGATTCAAAAATCACAATCAAGGTTGTGTTACATCAACCTCAGTGAACACAACATGAACTTCCGTGCAAGTGTTTGCTAGCAAAGACAACTCATAGGGGAAAAAATAAATTATTCAATGGTAGAAAGGAAAGGGTATATATTGTTAAGAAGTTTCACCACAACTTGTTGGCCACATCATTCACCTTTTTTGTAGACTATCAAGTGCTTCTATATTTGGTGCACAAACCTTGTGCCACAAGATGCATCACTTGATGGCTTCTACTCTTGCTAGAATTGGACTTTTCTATGGTCATCTCGAAGAGAAACTAACATTTCATTGTCAATTACATTGTATGCATCACCAATGGAAAGAAAGCACTTAGGATTGATGATAATCTCCCAATTACTCAATTTTTCAAAATACAATAAGAAGCACAGCTATTCAAGGTGGAACTAACACCCCATTGGGAAAATGATATTATTTACATGTTAGAGAATGGACCACTAGACTAATCTATTGAAAAGGCATGGCTCACCCATCTTTTGATCAAGACCCAATTCTACCAAACAATTATTGATCAATTGTATCAACTAGGACATGATATTCTTCTTCAAAGATGTGTATTTAAGCATGAAATCGAGGGTGTGCTATAGGAAGCACACAAAGAGACTGTGGATGGTCATTTTAATACAAAAAACACAACCAATTTTTTTTTACACTCCTAGTTTTGGTGGCCAACCTTATTCAAGGATGTAGCCCATTTCATCAAACATTGCAATGAGTGCTACATAACTAAACTTACAATTTAGAAAGACAAAGTGAAACTATCCATTGTTATCATATACTAACCCTTCAAAAAGTGGAGTATAGAGTTTATGGGACCTACTAATCCTACTACCCAGTATTCCCAAGCCCACTACAATATTTTGGCCCTTGATTACATGACTAAGTGGGTAGAGGGTAGGGCCACTCATAAGAATGATGTCTAAATCATGGCAAAATTCTTATGGGAGAAAGTCCTCTCATTATTTGCCATCCCCATTGAAATAGCCAATGACCAAAGAAATCATGGCAAAATTCTTATGGGAGAAAGTCATCTCATGATTTGGTTACCTCATTGAGATAGTCAGTGACCAAGGAAACCACTTTTTGAACAAAGCCATCACCTAGCTCCTATCTACATTTCTAGTCTTGCATATGAAATCTACCTTATACTATAAGCAAAAGCAAATGACCAACAAGTATAATAGAATAATAAGATACTTGTTAGTCTCGTAACCAAGATTGTCTTGGCCTCAAGATTAGATTGGGATCATAAGCTCATGGTAGCATTATGGGCTTATCACATAGCTTATAAGATGGCCATAGGGCAAACCCCTTCAAGTCGACTTATGAAACCAATGCATTATGCCAATCAAGTTTCTAATCTCTAGTTTTGGTATAACAATGCAAGAACACTAGGAAGGCACTAAAGCTTAGGTTGATTGCCTTATAGAACTTAAATGCCTCACAAAAACTTGACTTTTGGCAACTCATGCCCCTACTTACTAAAAGGGCCCATCAAAAGGTCTTTCTTGATAATCATGTCAAAAAGCAATCCTTTGAGAAAGGTGATCTAGTGCTTGTATACTCTATCAAAGGCCATAAATAGAACCTTAAAGTTCAAGGTCTCAAATCCATGTAATCAACAATAGGGCAAGTAATGTAGAGTTAAAACCCTTGGAAGGGCAAAGTATTGGACACTTTAATGGTAGTTATATCAAATGATGCTATCCTCCAAGGTACTATTTACGTGAACCACACATGAAGGAAGTTTACATTGTTGTCAAATCCATAAGGGTGGTTGAATAAACTTGGTACGAGAAAATGGTGTAACAAACTCAAAAACAACCAATCTTCCTTTTATATCCGCAAGATTTAATATTAGGACAATGACTATTAGTATCTTAGGATCAAAGTGGCCTTGAAATTCCACTGGCCTACCTCTACAACCGGTTGATGACGTTTTAACTACATGTCCACTCATTGACAAGGAAGCTAATTTCAACACCCTTCCTTATTGTTACTAGAGAGAACTAGGCTAACCTTGGCTATAAATCAACCATTTCTAAATTGAATTCCTATATAGACAACCCTATTCATTTGCTAGAAAAATGTAAGTTAATGTTTACAGTGAAGACTGAAAGCATTCCTATCCTCTTCTATGTTTTACAAAATAGAGAAGGTGATGTAATAATAATACTACTAGGATGCCCATTCAAATATCTCACAAATTGCAATGTCAATTATTTTGACAAGTACATTCACTTGCAATTCACTAATGCAAGGGTCATTTCAGCTTTTTATCTTAGGATTTGACTATAGGGCACATGCAATTCACTTCTCCCACCTTGCTACCCCAACAATGATCAAAACATCCAACATAGCTCTTCTTAAGTACCCAACCTCAGAATAGTTTTCCTATTGTTGAGAATCAGCAATCACACTCAAACAGCCTCTTTGTATGGAATCTCAGGGTCAAGGATATGTAGGCTAACTTATCCCATATGCACAATAGTGCCTACTGCAGTTTCCTACTTTCCTATAAAGCATTGTACTTGCTTCCTTTCTTAATGCAATGATAGTACTCTTTTCATTTCAGTAAAGTGTCAATGTCATTGTCCACATACACAAGATTGTGTTTATGAGTCCAAGTCTCAATCTTGGAACCTAATTCACTTGTGTAACAAACATTGTCCATTCCATCATGAGTCTACACTTCTCCTTCCATCCTCCATAGCTTCCGGTTATGTCATGCTCTAGATCCCGCATTTCTAACATGGTATCAGAGCGGGTTGAGCATGGCTAAGCTCTCCTCTGCTCTCTCTCAGTCCCTCTTCAACTCTAGGTAGCTCAGCTTGGGTACATGACTTCATCTTCAACTTCATTCTCATCTTGGACTGCTTGGCAGCCATAGCCACCCTGCACCCTGCCTGCTTCAAGCTCCTGGATCTCTGTCCACAGGTCATATCTTGCTGTGACTCCTTCTGGGAAAGTATTCCTATGCTTCCATAGCTCCTCTGTGTCAACTCAGAACTCAACATTGCCCTAACCACAGCTCAGCATTGCTCAAATTCTTAATCTCTGTTTTTTGGTCCACCATAGCCAGATTTGACCTGCCCACCTTTGAGCACTCCAATCTCATCATAGAAGCTGAATCAGCTTTCGATTCCTTCTGGGGGATTGCTCTACACCTCAAGGCGCTGCAGCGTGGCACCATACACGACGACATTGGAGTCCATACACGACGGCATTGAAGAAATCGATAGATCTGGCCGAAATCTGCGCCCGTCTCTGATTTTCGATTCTGCCCGCCTGCACGCGACGTGATCTGGTCGATTGCTATGGGGCTTTGGTAGAGCATCATGAGAGCTACATTTTCATAAAAAAAGTTTTGAAAATGGTCAACCACAGCTCCCACAATCTGTAAAAAACCAGGGCTGCCTCAGAAACCCTAAAAGTCAGCCATAGCCAAAAGCTTCAAAATCTTGACATTTTTCACTGTTTCTCTCACTGAAGTTATCAACAGTGATTTTAATCACTGAGCAATACTCTCTGAAGTTCGTTAAAGTACCGTCACTCAGATCTGAAGACATCAGCATCAAATCAAGAAGGGGAAGATCACTTGGAGAAAAAGACTTTTGCAGATTTGGTATTCATTGACACTCAGTTAGTGCTTTTTAGCACTTGTGTCTCTCAATCAATTCTTCTGTTGCTCAAATCTAATAAAGTCTGAAGTTGATTTGCTACTGTTCCCGTAAATCCAACATGGGCAAAGACTCGCCAAATGCTCGATTCAAAGGAGTCGGATTCCACACTTGGCAAACCCGCATCAAGCTCATTCTGATGAAGAAGGGTCTCTGGGCCATCACAAATGGCAAAGAGAAGAAACTGCGGGACGCGGACCTTGCAACTACTTGGCAAAAGAATGATGACAGAGCCCAGGCCATTATCAAATTGGAGCTAGACGACAGTTATATCCATCATGTGGATAACTGTGAGACCTCACAGGATACATGGAAAAGACTTGACACCCTGTTCGGTGCACAATCTAAATCATCAAAGTATGGTCTCCTAATTGAATTCTTCAGGCTTGAAATGAAGTCCAGCACATCACTTGCCACACATCTTAATTACATGGAAGGACTCCTAACCCAACTTGCAGGAATCAACATTAAAATGGATGAAGATGTTTGCATCGGTGTTCTACTTAAGAGCTTGCCTCCTGAATATAATAACGTATCAACAAATTTAATCAACATGCCAAATCCTGAACTTGTTGATATCCAGGCATCACTGTTAGAAGAAGAAAAGAAGCTAAAAACTAAGGAAGAACCAAGTACCTCTAGAGATGAGCATGCATTATATGTTGGCAACAGGTACAAAGGCAAGAAAGATCAGCTCTTTTGTGACTTCTGCAAAAGGACCGGACACACCGAGAAGTTCTGCCACGCAAGAAAGAGATCCCAAAAGGCCTATCTAGTCGCAGTCAAAGAAGAAGAAGAAAATGAAGCAAAGGAAGAAGAAGATGAAGATCACCAGGATCGGAAGGACAAGACTCATTAGTCCTTGTACTCTCATAATTTTGATAGATTGTTTTAATAGCCTTGTATTTTCCTTACCCTAATGCTTCCTGCCATAAGCTTTGTAAACTCCTTATGTAACTTGGCATTACAGTCCCTGTACACTTTGTGAGGCCCCTGTTACAGCCTCTGGATGTCCACCATGTTTATGGTACCCACACTTAGCTTTTTCTGCAACAGCCTCTGGTGTTTTGCCATGTCTGTGGTATACCCACACTTTGCAGGTGGTTCTCATTACAGCCTCTACACACTTTGTGCCTTTCCTAGTTGTGATTGAGGAGGGGTGTTGAGAATCAGCAATCACACTCAAACAGCCTCTTTGTATGGAATCTCAGGGTCAAGGATATGCAGGCTAACTTATCCCATATGCACAATAGTGCCTACTGCAGTTTCCTACTTTCCTATAAAGCATTGTACTTGCTTCCTTTCTTAATGCAATGATAGTACTCTTTTCATTTCAGTAAAGTGTCAATGTCATTGTCCACATACACAAGATTGTGTTTATGAGTCCAAGTCTCAATCTTGGAACCTAATTCACTTGTGTAACAAACAGTGTCCATTCCATCATGAGTCTACACTTCTCCTTCCATCCTCCATAGCTTCCGGTTATGTCATGCTCTAGATCCCGCATTTCTAACACCTATGAGTACATATAGTCCATTGCTTTACTACATTGGGGGCTAAAGGCCTAGCCCCAATGGGAGCTAAAGTCTAGTCAAGCTACCACATCTCTTTGATGAGAGCTCAAAAGCATATATACACTCAATTGAAGTTGCATATGATGCCTCAATGGATACCCACGATCCTACTATATATACAACAATACTATCAAGATTGTTGATATATTTGGCTTCCTAAGTGATTAAAGTCCTTGTAATCAAATAATCAAGAGCCATTACCCCATCCTACACAATATAACACAAGCAATAAAAAATGGGAACTATAACAATCTTAGCCATGTGTTGTTTCTCTCTATATGGGAAAACAATATAACACAAACAATAAAAAATGTGAACTATAACAATCTTAGCCATGTGTTGTTTCTCTCTATATAGGGAAACAATAAGAAGAGCTAGCAAAACAAACTTTGCCACCAAAGTTCCTGAAAAAATCAAAATATAATTCACATGTGAACTCCATAACATTTACATCTAACAACAACTCACAACCTATGATGATTTATAAATCAAAACATCCTATTGCAAACTCTTATACCCTTTATGAGGTGCCTACCACAATGAAATCTAAAAGCCTAGGAGGCCAAGTAGCACTTGGCCAATAGTACTCTCATCACAACTACATTTGATTGTCTAGCATCAAGAAACCAACCATAAGGCACATTAGGCTTCAACTACTCTATCTATTGAGCCCAACTTTAATATATCTCCCTTTAAGTTTAGTGCTCATAGGGCACTACTTCTAACCAATTGAAAAAGAATTGACGTCACCACTTAATCTATGGAATGGCAAAGGAAATGGCCCAACAAACCAAACTCCCTAACAAAATTCTTTTTACAACTCAATCCAAGATTTAATACTTTCACAAAGCTATTTGTGGCAATCAATTTAGATCTAGATAATAAAAGCCACATGGTCATGATTGCCTCCCTATGGCACCCCACTTTGAAAGAGCATTAATATTTGTATCACAAAAGCTTTCCTATCTCAAAGCAACTGTCACATGAACTTCTTGAAAAGCAATCATAGAAGTGTCGAATATGTCCCATGTATGCATTTGTTATTACACTCAAAATCCAAAGTTGAGGTACTCAAGTAGCAGTATTGATCCTCTCTTCACAAAAAGGAAATGGTACAAATTACGATATGACTACCTTGGTCGAACAACATCATGTATTCAATTTGCTGATATGTGACACCACATACTATGAGACTACTTCTTTAAGATCCATTACTGAGTTGCACAAACTTGACACACCTAAAAAATTGCTACACCATCCAGTCCTAGACAAAATCTTAAGTGAAGGGAAGTTATGTGAGAGGGACAATGGTGGGATGTGAGTTAGAAGCTATGGAGTGCAAGAGGGTCAAGAGAGAGAAGAACACAAGAGAGTTATGTGGGTACAGAATGAATGGTACCCTTATTCTTTGGTATCTTTAGTTATATATGATTGTATTGTGTGTATATATAGAAGGGTTACCTAGTCTGTGTGGACTCTACCCCAACAACCTCCTACTTAAAGGCCATTGGATTATACCAGTAATCTTGCAACATACTCTTCCTCTGCAGTAGATAAAGGCATACATAGCTATAATCAAGAGACCCAATAAATTGCACAACCTATGAAAATGAAGACAAAATTCTAGTAGATCTCTTAGAGTCTACATTCCTTAATAAAAGAAGCAACTACATATCCAAGAAACACATTCACATAGATCTAGTGCTTATTATCAAGTATCACATGATACTCTTTACTACCTCCCAATGCTTCTTGCTAGGGTTTTCCATATACTTGCTAACTACTACCAATGTGTAAGCAATATTTAGATATCTAGAAACCATCACATACATCAAGCTACTAACTATGGATGCATAAGTAACCTTTGCCATTCGAGCCTTCTACTCATCTAACTTGGGGCTATTCTCTTGGCTGAGTTTCAAATATAGAGGCAGTGGAACACTTATAGCCTTTTCCCTCTCCACATTGAAATGTTCCAATACCTTTCCAATGTATTTCTTATGAGATAAATAGGATATTTTATTGTCTCAATCTTGTGTTATGTGCATACTAAGAACTGACCAGCATTCCATAAGTCCTTCATGTCAAATATTTCATGCAACAATCTCTTTATTAAAGCAATGTATATAATGGAATTCCTAGAAATCAACATGTCATCCACATAAAGAATCAAGATCATAAGATTACCATCTCTAGGCCTCCTAGTATACAAGTGGTAATCAGTCTCACTTCTAGTGTACCCTTGAGATGGCATAAAGGTGGCAAACTTATGATACCATTCCTTGGGAGCCTATTTCAAACCAGATAAGCTCTTCTTAATGAAGCTTGCATGCCACTTGCTCCTTACCTTCCATAGTAAACCCCTCACATGACGTTGCACATAGGTATCCTCATGCAAGTCCCCATGTAAGAAACTAATATTTACATCCATTTGAAGCAATTCCATATCCTCTCTAGCAACAAATGAAGCAAGGACCATTTGTAGGGTGGTCATCTTGACTACCAGTGAGACAATCTTATCAAAGTCCCCTTCTCTTACTTAAATCCTTTGGCCACCAAACTTGCCTTATGCCAATGCAATGCATTAGATGGAGATACCTTTAGCTTCTTGATCCACTTATATGGTAGTGCATCTTTCCCCTTACTGGCAACTTGCAATTTCTACCTCGAGGTAATAACCTCCATGGTGACCAGCTTCAAACCTTTCATTTAATTGTGAATATAATATCATTAGAAGTTCTAATTTCATGAGCTACATATAAAATGCATTGCCACTTCCTATTTGATATCCAATTTGTAAAGTAAATCCAATTCCCACATTGAGCTTCCAACAATTTCAACATCAAAATTGAGCTTCGATGACAACCACTAGTCTCCTCATAGAGATTCCACAACTGTCCTTGACATTTCTCATCTTTGGTGCAAGTAGAAGCATGCTACCTTTGATAAAGAGTGACATGGAATTTGCACTCGGCTAGGAAGGGGTTAATGTTAACCAAACAAAGAAAGGTGGCAAAATGATAGAGTAAATTGGTAAAGATAGAAAAAGCAAAGAGAATGAAAATCAAATGAAAGGCACAAGGCACATAATAGTTTTTTGCCAATGTTTGAAGTCATAAAACTAATTGTAATATTCATTTGAGCTCAATGTTGCATGTGTGCAAGTTGTAAGATTTTCTACTTGGAAGAAAGAATCACAACTCGAATGGGTGCAAGCACTAGCTTTCATTCACTTTTGTGATAGTTAGCAAAATCTATTTGCATATACATGAATAGAAAAATATCAGCCAAGGGCCAAATAGGTGACATGGATGCCCAACTTGAGTGGAAGCCCAAACTCAAAACCCCATCTATAACAACTAAAAAGTGAATGGATAAGCTCATTCTTGTGGCATGCAAACTTGAGAGCATGTTTCTTATTCTTGCTTCTATTCTATCTATTTGTGCTCCAATACTTGAGAGTGAGGTAGAGTGTGAGTGTGAGAGTGAGGGAGACATTGAAGTACTTGAGAGGTGAAGCTTCTTCCTTGCATGAGCTCTTCTCTTCTCTCCCTTCTTGAATGATAGGCAGATTAGAGGAGAGGTTGGGTTTCTTCTCTTCTTCTTTGTGTTTCCTCTCATAGATTGGGTGCTTTTAGATTGGACTAGAAGCTATGGAGTAGAGGAAAGATCAAGTACCACTGCAAATATCATGGAGCCACCATTGAGCCTTCTCTTTGTGGCATTGAGGAGAAGTAAGTTGGTGAGTTCACTACATCCTAGTCAGCTTGTTCATTCCTTCTTTCATATGATTTGGGAGAAGAATGGACATATCAATGAGTGTGGGGGATATATCAGCTATGTGAGAGATAGACGTTGCTAAATTAGATGAAGTATGGAAACAATAAGTGTTCCATCAAGTCTGGTAGGCAAGCTTGCGAAAGCTCTAACACTAGGTCATAGAGTGCTATGGGACTAGCACTTGTCTAGGAGAGGGATAACCTTAACCTCTTCTCAAAAAATGTGAGCAAAAATTTTCTAAAAAATAAATTTTTTTAGAAAGTAAGATATGGATGCAATCACAAAGGAGAATGCACAAAATTGAATTTCAGTGCAAATGTACTTTCTAGATTTATTTTTTAAAGAATATTATGTTGTAAGTTATTTTTTAGAGTTGAGCTCTCTCGTAATAGTTTTTAGTAAATTTATTAATGTACTTTACAAATAACTTGCAACTTAAGACAGTAACTAATCAATCTTTCTCAAATAGTATTCCATTATTTTAATGAGAAGGGATATTTATACATTTAATATGACCTTGGTTTCCAACTCAAGTGATCATATCAAATCAAGGAAATTTTCACCATTTACTACTTCAATAATTTCTCCACGCACCACTAGCTAGAATTACATGCTTTTACCAATGTGCATGCTTTATTATGTGCAAATCATCCTAACATTTTATTGGTTCTACCTAGCATGTGGGTTGGATAATTCTTGCAAACTCTATAGATTTTATGATGTTTAGTCATTAGATGGGTACATCCATTTCATTTTATTTACTAGAATATTTCTCAGTATTAAGTTAGAATATCCTATCATCTTTTGAGATCTATTTAGCTAATTATGGTAGAATTTAATGATGGTCATTCATCATGTTAACCTTTAGTTATTCTACAAGACAAGACTTTGAAAATGATAACAATTCAAGATATGAATTAAATAATTTAACTAATTAACTATGTATTATTTCTCATACTTGGTGCATGCTTCATGCAAGATTGCTAAATCAAATTCCCATTGCAACATCTTCTATCTAGCAATGTTTCTTGCATAAACCATCCTCCCAACTTTATCCTAGCATCAAATGCATCTTGTTTCACTTTTTTATCCACATTTTTGTACTTAGTGTCAACCCTAGCCTCTCTTTGCTCCTTTGAAAAACTCAACTCATGCTACATATGTGCAATATTGAACTCTATGGAAGGACTAAAAATAATCAACCTTTTTCTCTTCACACAACATGAACATAGCCATATACTCTATTAGCTGAGATGCCTTAGCCCTCAAGAACACTCGTGTAGCTAGAAATGATTAGCCATCTCTTCTCTTTATTGAAATATTTTAGCATTCATCTCTATTTGTTGAGATACCTCGGCCTCTAACTCTTTCTGCTACATAAATGTGGAAATCACATAATACATGTCCATGAAATGCACTAATACAACACCAAAACAACACAAATCTTCAGTTTTCACCATTTTCTCAAATTTCTATACAATATTTGCACAAGTCAACCCTTCATATATACCATATGTATACTTATCATCATGCAATACACATGTCTCCCTTAATGCCTTCATTCTCTTACCTATGTATTGCCTAGCAGCTCCTCTAGGCATCTCTAAAACCCTTTGACGAGATAATAAATAAAAAGTCCAACAAAACTAGAAGAAAAAAAACCACTACTAAGAGCCAGAGCTATCCTACCTCGTACCACAGTTGTCTCATAGGATAGTGGTACCTAATAAAAATCCAAATCTTTCATAAGTAGAGGACCATCCCATAAAGTATATTTGTTCCTAGTATGATTTATACACACTGTCATAAACTAAATTGCTCTCATCCCATCTCTACTAACAAACTTGAGCATAAAAAAAGCCATCATCCATCACCTTTGTCTCCATTCATGCCTGAGTAATAAATGGCTGACCCAATATAACATCATAAGAGCAAGTGTCTTGCACAAAGAATGAAAATCATTATGTACATCACTTATAAATATCATGATATTCAAACACAAAGCATAAAGTTTCCTTGCAATGTTGTTGGCGGCTCTTGTCTATCAACCATGTTCCATGTGAGCTGGCCTCTTTTCACTCTCATAGACTTTACATATAATAACATTAATATCTAACCCATGGTTAAGTAAATGTTGTTGGGGTGGGTTGAATATGCTTGATTAGCTCATGGTGGTTTTTAAATGATTGGTAATATGCTTATTGTTTTACTATTGTTTTATTATTATTTGATTCTGATGGATCTATTTTGCCTCTATTTTAGTATATTTTCTTTCTATTTCAGAGATTGAGATTGTGATTTTTTTGGGTTTAAATGTGGTTGAGTATGTCTAGAATGGTTTTTATTGAGTTTGAATGGTTTTGGTTGGAGCTATATAGTTTTTATGATGTCCTATAGTGAATCTTTTGTATATCTTTTGTTTGTTTTTTGTGAGTTTTCTATTGGAATTAATATTTAGCTTAGGAAAAATTTCCAATCTTGGAAAGGAAATAATATAACCTCAAAAGAGTTTGAAGAAGTGATGATGTAGGAGATGAAGACTTGAAGTAAAGACTAAAGTGACAGTGGCACTAGTGAGCTCTAAAGGGACACTATAGTATCTTTGGTGCCTCTTCATATTAAGCATACCTCTTGAGAGGTGTATTCATGAGACCAAGAGAGGATTATTATATGCTATTCTATTGTATTGGATGAGGATGATTATGTATGAGTGATTGAGAGCATATGTGAGAGAGAGATGGAGTAAAAGATAGTTAATTTTCTACAAAAAAACGTTATATCTATGAGAGATTGTGAGAGATTGAAAGAAGAAGATTAAGAATTATGAATAATGAAGCTTGTGTGATCAATTTCCATTCAATATAGAGCTTTGATTTGTGCTTGGTGCATATGAAGATTTGGTGTGATAAATCTATGGGAGATTCATTCTACGATGATGCATAGAGAATTCATGTTCTTGGTGTTTCTTTTTCTTCCTATGGTTCCTTGAAAGTATGAAGAATACGTTTGTTGGTGGTGTTCTCTAGGAGCTCCATATTTTGGTGTGTAGTCAGGGAAAACTACCATCAATAAGCACCTACAAAGGCAAAAAATAAATAAAAAAGATATTGTTGAAGACAAAAAGAGGCACAGAAGGTTGTAATATTCCAAGCACTACGAAAGAATTAGTAGAATTCATACGCAAAGCCATTTTCTTCAAGAGACTCATTTTCCAATTGGTGAGAGCACAATACTATCTTGATGCGAGCCTTGTGTGATGGAATGTTTCCCCTATCTACAAAAGAAATAGAGACATGCATTTTTTATCAACTTAGGAGAAAGCTGAAGCAAAAATATAGAGGATGAACATCAATGGAAGATTTGGCTTTCATTTAAGAGTTTTTATACATTATTAAGTGGAAGATTGTGAAGAAGCTCTAGGAATTGTGGTCAGTGGAGGTCCACCGGAATAAGAAAGAAAAGAGCTGGGACTTGTTTGTGGATGCACAATAGTAAGACATGTGGGACAACCAGCGTACTAACAACCTTCTATTTGTGCAATTGGAAGCTAGTAGACAGAGTGTTGTGAGTAACTTATCTGAGATCAAGGTCCCCTTCCCAGCCAAATCTGTCTTGGAAATATTAATGATAGTATAACAAATGTAGTCAGTTCATTACCAATTTTCAAGGGAGAGTACAATGAAGATCTCGATCTTCATGTAATCAAGTTCATGGTAGCTTGTGTGGCCAACAATGCCAAAACTTGAGAGCATTTGTAGGTGACATTTCCCACCATTTTTAAAGACACAGCATTTCAGTGGTATGAGAGATAAGCAACATGAACTTTTAGCACATGGGATGAATTGAAGGTGGTCTTTCTCACCAAATTCAAGTGTGAAGGTTTTGAAGAGCATATGTAGGAGGAGTTCATGAATTTAAGCTAGTCCTCTCTGGAGAGCAAGTGGAAGTATATGTCTCTAGAATGGAATCCATACAAGAGATGGATCAACTATAACTTGGATAAAGACATTCGAAAATGATTTTTTCTAAGAGGCCTACAACTAGAGGTTCAAAAGATTGTGGAATTGAGAAGACTAGCTAATTTGCAAACCTTAGTGGAAGGTGCAAGATTGTATAATAAAATTGAAACAAGATTGTCTATGACCTTTAGAAGAGGAGCTCTACCTCCTCCATTGCCAGAAATGATATATCCATCAAATCCAATCCTAGGGACTGTTCGATATCCCTATCCATAGATACCAATAGCGCCTTAGTACAATGCACCAAATCCACAATGGTAGTAGTAGACAGTGCCTCAAATGATAGTTCAACCACAATAGCAATGGTCTCAAATAGTTCCCTTAATGGAAAATTAGCAACAACAGTGGAACCTTACCAATTGGAATCAATATCCAACAATCCAAATAGGAGCTTTGAATTAGAATCAAAATAGAGAATCCTCTACATCAACCCAACCAGTCTATGAAATGATTATAGAGACACCCCAACACCCTACTACAAGTGCTCCATGAGGAGAGAATTTGAAGAATTACTTATCCAACTTAATTAAAAATATTAAGAAAGAGCTCATGGATGTGATTACAAAGTAGTTATAGACACTAAAAGTGAATATTGCCAACCTATCAAATATTGTAGGAGTAGGAAAAGATGTTATGAGGTCAAACACTTGGTGTGCAAGATGCCATCAAGAGAGACATCTAGCCATTGAATGTCCCCAAAAACCAACCCTCCCTGGAGGCTTTTTTTATTATTGCCTAAGAAAGAACCACAAAAATGCATGATACAAGAAAGAAAGATAAAGAAGCAAGGTATAACCTATTGGAATCCAAGATCATTGGTGGAGAGAAAGCCCTCCATTCCTTTCTAGATTTGCCATCATATTGTAATTCATAACAAATAGTGTGGCCTTGCAATACAAACCTCCCTATTCTCTACTCAAATGATAGTCTTTGGACCCTATAATTATGTTGAGGAGGGTGGTTTTTTTCTAATCCCATTATCTACCAACAATGGCCTCTATCTCCAAAACTTCTCTTCCTCCTTCTATTCTCAGTAATTCAAATTCCAGTAGATTATCAAGGTAAATCCTTTCAAATTTTAATTGACTATAGAAGTACCCACTCTTTTATCATGATTCTCACCACCTTCTTCCCCTCTCCATCCTTTTCTCACTAGTGCAATGCAATTGTTATGGCCATGGATGTTTTTCTCCTTATTTTATGTAGCTTTAATATTTTATTATATGCTCATATTAAACTTAGAAAACCAAGACAAAAAATCCAAAAAATCGAAAGCAGAAGATAGTCCGAAGGCATTAGGAAGATGGAGGACAAAGGCCTCAAAAGACCAAGACATAAAATTTGGAAGATGGAGAGCGGAAGACAATTTCAAGGCAAGAGGAAAACGAAGAACATAGGCACACTAAGGAAAATTTAAAGACACAAAGCACAGTAAAAAATTCTAAATGTAAGAGGGAGGTGCACAAGAATAAGCACACGTTAATATTTTTGCAAAAAGAGTGACATGTGAATTGTAATTATTTTGCAAAAGAGCACAAAGATCTCTCCCATGCAAGTTTTAAAGAATAAGAGGCATGGGTTAAGGAAATGCTAATAAGAAAGGAGTAGGAAAAAGAGTGGAGGAACGGACCAAAAAGGGGATGGCCACCCAAGAAGGAGGTATGGCATGCATAAAAGTCAAAAAGTGAATGAAGAAGCTCATTCTTGGTGTGTGGCCAAACTTGCTCTCTTCTTATTTCTTGCTTCTTGCTTCCTTCTTGTGTATGAGAGATGGAGAATGTGTGTATGAGAGAGTCAGGGATTGTGGAGAAGTTATTCTTCTCCTCTCTTCATGTGAAAGAGCTGCAACTTCATGAAATTGATTAGTAAAAGTGTGGATTTGATTGATTTCATCAAAGGTTGCCCCTTGCAATAGACACTTAGGTGCATGTGAAAACTAGAAAGCTTGATTTTGCACAGCTCACATCAAGTCACACCACTCAAGCATGTAAGTGTGTGTATACTTGTAGATTGATTGGATTAACAAGGAACACACTAAAGGGGATTAAACTAAGAAACAAATCCACTAGTAGAAGTGCAACTTCAAAAATCAGACGAGGGACCCAAGACACCAAAGACAAAGATCTAAGGAAGATAGAACCATCAAATGATGGTGAGGGAAGGAAGGAGTAACCAAGACTAGGGACACATCTTTAGCCGTCCTAGTCAACCTCATAGAAATACTAGTAGATCAAGAGACAACCACCATGGCAGGTACCAGTTTGAATGAGAATGACCTTGACCTTGATCTTTACCTTAACATAGCAAGGTACCCGGATGACATTTGGCAACTTATCACATAGTATAACCAATAGACAAGGATAACACATCATGGAAGACCTACAGCCGATATCATAGCCAATCTTGAGGAAGAGAGGAGACTAGGAAGGATTGCACTGCAATGCATAGAGAACTATAACCAAGAGCAATGGGCTCAAAGGTCACACTTGGAGGGAGATCTCAACAAGGTTCATAGGATCCTAGCCATCTCAAGTAAAAATAGAGCGGGAGGAAATGTCAATAGGAAGAGAGCCTTAGAAACAGATCTTATAGTGAGAGCGAGTTGCTCATGAGGCGATTGCTAGACAACACTAGCATCGAGCAAAGTGGAGCAGTCTTGGTAGGATCATTGTTGCTAGCTAAGCTAGGAGTCACTCCAAATACTAAGAGCCAAAAAAAGATACCCATAGTTGCTAGATAACTTGACAAATATCAAGCAAGCAATGATCCCTATGACTTCTCAAGCAGTTTGAGTAGATGTGCAAGCTAACAACCTCATGGACCCCACTCAATGGTCACAAGCATTTGGTCTTTGCTTAGGAGACAAGGATAGACTTGGTTTACCAGTCTAGATAATACCACATGCGATAATTTCAATGATCTAAAGGATCTCTTCATCAAGAGATTCTCAGAGAGGCAAGATACTCCAAAAACCTCATTGTTAAGCTGATGAATGTCAGCAAAAAAGACAAAGAGGGCATATGAGACTATGCCACTCATGTGAGGAGTCTCTACAAGAGGCAGCTGAGCAACCCAATGAGAGAGTGTTCTCCACTCTATTCATCAATGGGATCTGCAATCAAGAACTCTATAAGGCCTTAGCAAGCAACTCGAACCTACAAAGTAATGTGTTGATATGAGTCTTTGAGGAGGCTATATGAGTGGATGACTCGCTCAAAGAGTTAAGCTCTAGGGCTATGTAGCAAGAGAACAACATGTTTAGAAATGTCAAGAGAACCACAACACTTAGGAAATAATCAACCCCTAGTAAGCAAGATAAAGGAAAGAATGTTGACCAGACCCAAGCGATAGCTAATTTAAAGTCAAAGTTAACCAGACTATAGGAGCCATTGCGAAGGCCAGTGTGACCTCACATGTAGTGTGTGCATTATGGAGGGAACCACCTGCCATCTGAGTGCCCCAATCCTAAGTCCTGGCCTTGTGCTAATTGCGGAAGTTTCGAGCATGATGCTATGTGTCAATTGACAAGACAGTTTCCATACTAGCAACCCTATGCTCAGCCATACTATCCATGAGTTGGGTAGTCTAACTTTGGAAGAGGAACCCCTTTGGCTCTACCTGCACTTAACGATTCAAAGCTAGCTACTCCAAGGATCGATATTAACCCAACAAGAATCCCTAAACCACCAGGACCTATAGTGACCCATCCATCAAGCAATGCTTTAGTGCACTTTTTGTAGAGAAACCACTAGAGGAAGACTCATACGTGAAAGCTTACGTCTCTTATGATAAGGGGGATAATCCCATACTAATGGACTTTAGGCCTATGTTGGTCATGGCTTTAGATAGAGGAAGAGCTAGAGGCCTAGGATGAGGTCAAAACCATGAGCCCATAGCATGTTGGACGTGTGGCCATCTAGGGCATATCTCATCCTATTATCCTGAAAAGAAGCAAGCAAATAGAGAGAAGGCTGACTTGAGGTGTCTTGAATGTGGAGTCACACACCTATTCGTTGATTTCCCTGGACAAAAACCTCCACTAGTTTGGCAATCATGCCATATATGCCACTTAAACTCTTTTGTGTTGAGTCACGTGACAACAATGCCACACCCATTCCCATAAATGTCATGAAATGAGCCCAAACAAAGCAGGCTGGTATTTCATTACTTTGACCTAGCAACCTAGATGCAGTCTCTAAAGGGAAGAAGAGTTGATGAAGGAGAAGAAAGAGGATTGATGCAAAAATAACACTCAAAACAAAGAGCTCGACCACTTTAACAAAGGGAAAGCAGGTTATTGATATAGAAGAAAAAATGTCTACCCCTAAGATGAGGGAGAAGGGAGATGCTAAGGCTAGAGTGTACCCTGACCCCAACCAGCAACTATAGGCTATGGATAAAGTCAAAGAATGGAAAAAAAAGCACAAGCTCACTTGCAAGATGCTAAGCCTATCATTAAGGACGAGATCAATGAACTCTCAACCATGAGCCCACTAGTCTCTCCCATGTACTTGAGAAGTAGGAGAGACAATGCCACCACATGCATAGCCGCATAGGTAGAGCATGGATGCCATGAAGACAACAAACTACCCAAGAGCATTGGTAGGAAGCCTATGAAAACAGAGGAGGAAAAGACAGTTGGTAATTTTCTTACCACACTTATATCAACTCCTATAACATTGCCACTGGGAGAATTGCTTAGGCAAAACCTTGCACTGTAGCAAGTGTTGAAGCAATGGGTAGAACAAATCGATAGACCACAAGACTTGCCCCGACCATGACCCTATGACACACATACCAAGCCTAATGCTAAACCCAATGTTTAAGTCCCCACAAGTAAATGCCTTTTGGAAAGGCATTGAGATGCACACAATCTTACCTATTCTTGCCCTAGGAGACACAACACGAAAGGGGACAGTAGGCACAAGAGCAAGAGTTAGTGTGCTTAGCCATGTAGCCCTGCAAGCTTGGGAAACCCACTAGTAGAAACTGCACAGTTCAATCTCACTCTAGTGAATGGGATGAAGGTTAGAACCTTTAGAGTCCTAACGGATTGGCCTTTAAAGATAGTGGGAATTAAATTATTCATAAACTTCATAGTCATGAAGGGAGTGGATTATGATATCCTGATAGGAAAACCTTGGATGAGAAATACCCAAGTGATAGAGGATTGGGGTAATGGCCTGATATTCTTAGGCAATAGATCAGAAGCAGTCTGAGTAGAGATTGATACTTGGAAAACCTCACCAGTGGACCTAGATGCCAACTCTACCATGGTGAAGGGTGACTCATAGGCCACAATCAATTATGGATCTCTAATTAAGTACATTCCTTATCCTGAGGATGATGTGGCAACTGGATGCATGTGTTGGAAACCATATATACCATTCTTAGATGATGAGGATGAATATAGGCAAGCAGTACACTCAGATCTAGCAAGCCAACAAAACCACAACCTCTAATCTACCCACAATGCCTCTATGCATGATGGCCAAGAGTTCCATTAGTTGACTAACGCCAATCACCTATCATGTTCCAACTAACAAATTAGAACTCCATAGAATCCTCAAGTACCGACATTGGTTGAGTCCTGACTTGTATGTTAGATGAGGTCTATGTGACCGGATGGCAAAAAGGTGACCGTTGTGGGTCTAATCTTTGGTTAGACAAAGTAGTTAAGCTGGTAGCAACTTGAGGCACATTGCATCGAGTTGCGGGGTAAGAGAATTATCAGGGGCCCTAGCCAATGCTTAAGGGAATATTCCCTAGAATATTCCCTGGCCAACTAGTGGAGGTGCACATGGAAGGTCAACAGACACATGGGCACATGAAAGGTCAACAGAAACAAGTGCATATGGAAGGTCATCCATCATGACCCCCTTCACAAGCTATAAAAGCTAAGCCCCTTCACAGCCATCATTATCATCTTTCACCCAGTCAGAGTTGTTCCAGCTAGTCTTAAGCTCTTCACCTATCTTCTGTCTAGATCGCCATCTAAAATTCACAGTGGAAGTGCACGAGTGGACAGAGCCATCTTTGTATTAGTTGTTTGGAGATAAAGAAATTTTGTTATTCTCCTCTTATCTGTTGTGTACTCTCTATCTCTTTCTCAGATTCTGTTCGCTGCGCCGTGTAATTTTTTATAGTGAGCTAGCTGGGAACCTAGTTGCAAACCTAAAGCTCCTCAAGGATCTCATGGAGAGTAACGAGTGGTGATGACTAAGGTGCATGACTTAAACCCATTATACAACTGGGCTCTCATTACAAGTGAGAAAAAGCTTGAGGACAAGAACCCTAAAAACACTACACAATATAAGTATGAGAATTCCGATAATGAGTACGAAGACTGTTATTCCATCAATGATGAGGAAAGCAAAGAGGAAGTGAACACCATCGAATATGACATGGATGGAAGAGTAATTGAGCAAATCAGTAAACTCTAAACCCCAAGAGGTCAACGCTTTTAGAGTGAATGAGTTCTCAAGGTAGATTGTGGCCAAACTTGGCTAGAATACATAGAGGTAGTAGATTATGAGCAAGTAGGATTAGTCTAGCTTGTCACCACATCATTATTTGGAGTGGAGTCAACCTCAAAGCTATGACCACCAAGGGAGAACCACCAAGGGAGAAAACCTCTTCCACAGTGAGGATTGTGAGTACAAATCCAAGTCAAAGGTAAGCTCTGATAGCGACCCCAAAATGCCTTGATCACCTAGGACCAAATGCACCAAGGGGGACCTCCCAGTCCACCTAAGGTGCAAGAGGCTAAAGGCAAAGAGAAGGAAGCAGTCAAAGTCTTCAAAAGGTTGACTGACAAAAGAAACCCTAGGATTGTCCAAGTGCTTCACGAAGTTTAAGAAGGGTGATTGAATAGTTTTCACATGCTAACCTATTATCCCCTGCTACGAGAGATCCCGTCTCTGTACCAACTCAAGATATGCTTCTGGGATTGTATGCACTAACCATAAAAAATAGACAAGGGATATATGGAAACAGATACTCCATTATCGAGAGGGATTAGCAATCTTATTTCAAAATACCCTATTTTACAAGTTATGACGACGTGCTTAGGGCTAAGCAGTCAAAACAAGTAGATTCTCATAGTCTTTTGTGGCTACGATGGAAAACCGAGTTGTACCCAATTGGCTCAAGAAAGTGTGAATTTCCCATTGAATCTCAATATGAATTCTCAAGAGCATCCTTTCATTTCTACCACAATTGCCAAATTAGAAAATGTAGAGGGGTTTGTTCACCTAGCACATAGATTCTTACAACTGCTGGTCGTATTTCATTCAACCAACAACCATGGGAGGCAACACAAGGAGGTGTTAGTAGGAGCCAAGCAAGAAGGGTAGGTGAGTGAACCCATTGAAGGACCAACCAAAGTTAAGGAAGTCAACTTGGCAAGGAAAGAGGAAAAGCCTCGACCCATGTACGTAGCAGATGACCTAACTAAGGAGGAAGAGATTAATCTCATAAATCTCTTAAGGGAATTCTCCAACGTGCTTGCATCATCCTTAGATGAGCTAAAAGGAAGAGATCTGAGTATCATGACTTATAATATTCCCATGACCCTCCATGTAGTACTAGTTAAGAAATGACCAACTTTTGAAATGACCATGGAGTTCAATGGAGTTCAATGAGTTCAATGAAATGACCATATGCAATGACCATATTCCCCTCTGACCAACTTCAATGGAGTTCAATGCTTCTTAGGCCACACAAGGTACTACCAGCGGTTTGTGCCAAACTATGCATTGATTTTGCTAGACCTTTATACAAGCTATTGATAGTATTCGAGTAGACTGAAGAATGACAACAAGCCTATGAAATACTTAAGTAGGCTCTAACTTTAGCTCCTATCTTAAGAGCCCCAAATTGGTCCATTACCTTCCATATGCACATTGATGCATCAAAGTTTTTTGTGGGGGCAATGTTATGCAAACTTGGTGAGCATAACCTTGATTATCTAGTGAGCTTTGCTAGTAGATAACTCACTAATACAAAAATGAACTATTTCACAATAGAGAGGAAAGGGTTAGTCATAGTATTTGTTGTAAAGAAGTTTAGATATTATCTTCTAGTGATACCCTTTACCTCTTTCGTGGATCATTAAGCATTGCTTTATCTTGTGAATAAACCTTGTGCAACAGGATGCATTGCTCGTCAATGGTTACTTTAACTTTTGGAATTTGATTTCTTTGTGGTACTATGCAAAGGCAAACAACACTATATGATAGATCATATGTCCCACATACCCATAGTAGGTGAAGCGGCTAGATAGGGCATCATTGATGATCTACCAGATGCACATCTTTTTAGAATGTCCAATGAATGAGACTTGTTTAGAGCAAACCTCACACCATATTAGGCAGATGATATAATCCACATCGTAGAGAATGGATTGCCTGAATGACCCATAGAAAAGGCTAGGTTAAAGAGACTAATTTTGAAGATCCAATCCTATTAGTTGATTATCGATCAATTATATTGTTGGACCTTTAAGGAGATGTGTATGCGAACAAATAATGCATGGTGTGCTCATGAAAGAAAATGGCAAAATTGCTAGAGGACATTTTAGTGGACACCACATCACCAAGGTGCTCTAGTCTCAACTGTGGTAGCCTACGCTATTCTACGATGCACCTAAGTTTGTGAAGTACTATGATGAGTGTCAACAGACCAAAGTTCCTATTCATAAGGATTAAATGGAGGTGGGTCCAATCAGCCCTAGGACACAACACTCACAAGCCAAGTATATCTCACCAAGTGGGTGAAAGCTCGAGCAACTTGCAAAAATGACACTAGGACCACAACCAAATTTCTTTGGGAGCAAGTAATATCACGCTTTGGTTGTCCCATAGAGTTGGTTAGTGACCAAGGCACACACTTCATCAATGAAGTGATTGCTCACTTATTATCCACCTTCTTGATAATCCACAGAAAATCCTCACCATATTATCTTCAAGCTAATGGTCAAGTTGAATCCATGAATAAGATCTCAGTGAATGTCCTAACAAAGGTAATCTTTTCTTCATGCAATGACTTGGACAACAAGCTCATGGCAGCTTTATGGGCATATAGAACAACCACAAAATGGTCGTGTTATAGACCCTGTTCAAATTGACCTACAAAATTGAAGTGATTCTACCAGTGGAATTCTTTGTTCCAAGCTTGAGAATAATGGTCCAAGAGAGATGGGAGAGAAGAAGCATGGAAAAATCATTTGGTAGAGCTAGAATGCCTATCCGAGGCTCATCTCATTGCAAATCATGCTCTAATTTTTTAGAAAGCATGATGCAAGAGTTGGTTTGACAAGCACATCAAACAACAAGACTTTAAGAAAGGTGAACTATTATTGTTGTACTCTATGAAGGGACACAAGCAGAAGATGAAATTCAAGGGATTGGGATATTTCAGGATTTGCAACATCATTAGAACAAGCAATGTAGAAAATGACGAAACCTTAGAGGGGGAGGGCATAGGCTTTTTCAATGGAAGTTACATAAAAAAGTATTATCCTCCATCACATCCATTCCATGAACCTCCAATGATAGAACCATCAACAAATGTGAGAGTTGCAACTATCACTAAAATAGAGGATGATGATAAGAAAGCAGTAGCACTAGTCTACATGTGTATAATAATGACCGCTCAAAAGGCATACACCTTTGGCATGCTAATTGATGAGGGAGCTAACTATAGTATTTTACTGTATGATTACTAGACCACTATTGGTCAACCCCAATTGCAACCAACCAATGCAAAACTCAGCCCATTTGGAGGGTAGTCATATTCACTCTTAGGGAAGTGCAAACTAATGGTTTCTATCGAGACTGATTGAGAGCCTACCCATCATCTTTTATGTACTACCTAACAAACAAAGTGTTGGCAAGGAATCACTGTTGGGTCGCGTGTTTAAAAACCAAGTTCATTGTAATGTTGACTACGACTTTGCAATGCATCCACCTTGCCATAGGCAATATTAGAATAGTAATGCCTTTTAGCAAAGGACACCACAGCCACCCAAAAACTTGTAGTGCTACTGGTAGTTAACTCTAGTGTCAACCATAACGAGGGGGTAGTGCACCACAACATACACCTATTGTGAAGTCCCACCAACATCTAGAAACAATACCCGAAGCTACGAATCCAACAATCAAGTGAATCCCCAAGTGTAGATCACAACCTCACAAAAGCCAATCATTAGGGACTCATAGTTTTCATGCCTCACAGAACCTTAGGGTTTCCTACTTCTCCCTGAATGGTTACTTGTTCTCCCTTTGACTTCTGGAATGTGATTTGGCCCTTTCCTAAATGGATATGGAAATTAGTTGGAATTAACCAATCCATTCCTAGCAAACACCCATAAGCCTCAAGGTTCATAATTCAAAAGTTCATTTTGGAAGAATTGCCACCCAAGCTAAATTCTACCTTGCTAGTTTGTTGTGTTGATAGAACTTCTTTGCTGTTTGCTAATTCCACAAGTATTCTCGGTGCAATAATAGTGCTTATGCCTAGCCTTTTTGCACATTTTGGTGATACAAAAACCCATCATATAATGGTATAGGTGCTTCCTCTCTAAGCGGATCAGAAGTCTCGACATCCATGGGAATCAATGCATCGATCATTACCTCCATCTCAGGCTCCAAGATTGTAGGTAGGTCTGGAAGGTTGCTTGTCTCCACTGGCATTGACGGTATAGATTGGCCTTGCAAGTGGTGGATTGGCTCCTGCACTCCATCCATCGCACGTCCACGTACTCTTCTAATTGGCCGCAAAGGGTGCACTCCTCCTTGGGATGAGACTTCACCTCCCTAGATAGAAAATTTTCCAGCGAGACCCAATCTTATTGTATATGTATTCAATTAGCTTGCGAGTACAATGGATGATTGATATTAACTTTTCTTACCATTTGCTGAAAATCCGCAATCGCCTGATCAATGATCTTATATTGAGACTCGCCAAATCGTCGTACGTGTTCTATAGACAATCGGCATTTTCATCTAATTGCCAGCTTGCATTGAGAGCAAGGACATGGGACACACTAATTAAGATACGCCTCGCGATCTTGAACAACAGGACCTTCTTCGTTTTCCATTTTGTCTATGTTACAACAAACAATTTATTTTTGTTATCATTCTTTTTTTTTCTTAGATTGTTATCCTCTACATTTGTCTATTTGGCTTCTTTTCTGTCTGTTTTTATTTGTACCCTTTGTACGTAGATGCATACACAAATATAGAGAGGGGGAGGGTGAAATATGATGGTACCCTTGTGCCAAGACAAGTGGAAGCTTCTATATTGTAGTTTCTAAGATAATGTATTTGTACCCTTTGTACCTAGATGGACTCATTCTTAGTGAGGTGAATCGCCAATCCTATTCTTAGTGAGGTGGACTCATTCTTAGTACACACTATCATAGTACCCTAAGCTTATTGTAAGGTCCTATTTACTTTTCTCTCTTTCTCTCCCTCTCTCATTTCCTCTCCCTCCCTCTTTCTCTCCCTCTCTCATTTCCTCTCCCTCCCTCACCCTGACCCTCTCTTTCTCTCTTTCCCTATTAGGTTTAATGATTTTTATCTCTTTTTCTCTCTTCTCTATCTCTCATATTTCTTTTTCTCTCTCCTCTCCATCTCTCATTTCCCTTTCTCTCTTTCTCCCTCTCTCATTTCCTCTCCCTCTCTCACCCTCACCCTCTCTTTCTCTCTTTCTCTATTAGGTTTAATGATTTTTTTCTTTTTCTCTCTCCTCTCTCTCTCTCTCATTTTTTCTCTCTCCTCTCCCTCTCTCATTTCTCTTTCTCTCTTTCTCTCCCTCTCTCATTTCCTGTCCCCCCCTCACCCCGTGACCCTCTTTTTCTCTCTTTCTCTATTAGATTTAATGATTTTTTCTCTTTTTCTCTCTCCTCTCCCTCATTTTTTTCTCTCTCGTCTCCCTCTCTCATTTTCCTCTCTCTCTTTCTCTCCCTCTCTCATTTCCTCTCCCTCCCTCACCCTAACCCTCTCTTTCTCTCTTTCCCTATTAGGTTTAATGAATTTTTCTCTTTTTCTCTCTCCTCTCTCTCTCATTTCTTTTTCTCTCTCCTCTCCCTCTCTCATTTCCCTTTCTCTCTTTCTCTCCCTCTCTCATTTCCTATCTCTCCCTCACCTGACTCTCCCTTTCTCTCTTTCTCTCCCTCTCTCATTTCCTTTTCTCTCTTCCTCTCCCTCTCTCATTTCCTCTCCCTCTCCCTCCCTCGCCCTCGCCCTCTCTTTCTCTCTTTCCCTATTAGGTTTAATGATTTTTCTCTCTTTTTCTCTCTCCTCTCTCTCTCATTTTTTCTGTCTCTCCTCTTCCTCTCTCATTTCCCTTTCTTTCTTTCTCTCCCTCTCTCATTTCCTCTCCCTCCCTCACCCTGACCCTCTCTTTCTCTCTTTTCCCATTAGGTTTAATGGTCTTTCTCTCTTTTTCTATCTCCTCTCTCTCTCATTTATTTTTCTCTCTTCTCTCCCTCTCTCATTTCCTTTTCTCTCTTCTTCTCCCTCCCTCGCCCTCACCCTCACCCACACCCTCTCTTTCTCTCTTTTTCTATTATGTTCAACATCTTATCTCTTTTTCTCTCTCCTCTCATTCTCTTTTTTCTCTCTCCTCTCCCTCTCTCATTTCCTTTTGCTCTCTTCCTCTCCTTCTCTCATTTCTTCTCCCTCCCTCTCCCTCTCATTTCCCTATTATGTTTTTGTCTCCCCCCCCTCCCTCTCCCTCTCCCTCTCCCTCTCCCTCTCTCATTTCCTCTCCCTCTCTCATTTTCCTATTATGTTTAATGTCTCCCTCCCTCTCCCTCTCCCTATCTCATTTTCCTATTATGTTTAATGTCTCCCTCCCTCTCCCTCTCTTATTTCTCTATTATGTTTAATGTCTCCCTCTCCCTCTCTCATTTCCTTCCCCTCTTTCTCTCTCTCTCTCTCCCTCCCTCTTCCTTTCCCGTTTCCTCCCTCTCTCCCTCTCTCTCTCTTTCTCTTTCTCTCTCTCTTTCTCTCTCTCTTCCTCCCTCTCCCTCTCCCTCTCCCTCTCCCATTTCCTCCCCCTCCCTCTCCCATTTCCTCCCTCTCCCTCTCTTTAATTTCCCTCTCTTTCTATCTCTCCCTCTCCCTCATTTCTTCTCCCTCTCTCATTATACCCAAATTATACAAAAGATAAATAAATAAGAGAGAGAATACACTCTCCCTCCCTCTTGTTCTCTCATTTTATCCCCCTCCCTCTTCCATTTCCTCCCTCTCCCTCTCCCTCTCTTTCTCTCTCTCGCCCTCCCTCTCCCTCTCCCTCTCTTTCTCTCTCATTTCCTCTCCCTCTCTCAATATATATACACAAATCATATAAGCAAAAGTAAAAGAGAGAGAGAATGCACTCTCCCTCCCTCTCCCTCTCTCATTTCCTCCCCATCCCTCTCTCCCTCTCCCTCTCTTTCTCTTTCTCTCCCTCCCTCCCTCTCCCTCTCTCATTTCCTCCCCCTCCCCCTCCCCCTCTTTCTCTTTCTCTCCCCCTCTCTTTCTCTTTCTCTTTCTCTCCCCCTCTCTTTCTCTTTCTCTTTCTCTCTCATTTCCTCTCCCTCTCTCAATATACACAAATTAAACCCTAAACAAGCAAAAGAGAGAGAGAATGGACTCACTGTAAAGATTTGGCGAGGGTTTGGTGGCTCCTCTTCGCGACAGCGGCTCCTCCTCTCCTTCACGAATGGCGGCGGTGGCGGCAAGCCTTCTTCCTCTCCCTCTCTCACCCTCTATGCAAAACGGTCTCTCTCTCTCTCTCTCTCTCTCTCTCTCTCTCTCTCTCTCTCTCTCTCTCAATGTTTCATGAATGCGCGAAATGAAATGCGCTCGGGTTTCGGCCCTCTTTTTTTTCCCTATGGGGCATCGCTATTTGCATTGCAAATGTGATGCAAATAGCGACGCCGCTATTCCTGCGTTGCTACCCGCCGTCACTATACTTGCTTTTCCTTGTAGTGTTAGGTTGATGCACTATATATTTACTATATTTTATGGTTTATCAATACTATATCTGATATATGATATTTCATTTTGCTCATGATCCAATGTTACACATAGTTTGGTCAAGAATACATTTAATATGCAAGTACGCACACTCGGTGAAATTTTTTTATTCTCAATGAACTATAATCCAATTAATGCATTTTCTAAAAAAAAATATCAATAATCAATTTTATCAATCGAAATCTGGTGAAACTTCACCCATGTGCCGAGCATCATAAGATCTCATGAAAACTAAAAATTTTGCCCCATCAGAAGCCTCTGGGACACCTGGTCGGAGGCTCACATGTGGATCCCTGATTTCCTAGATTCAGGGCCCCACACAAGCCTCCAGCCAAGTGTCCTAGATGCTTCTAATGGGGCCTTTTTTTGTAGTTGATGTGTCCTAGAAGGGTCCATAGGTAAAATTTCAAGTCAATCTGATCACTAGTCATATTTTTTCTGAAATCTGGATACATTAATTCAAGTTTATGGATTTTTAAAAATTTTGGCTATAAGTTGAAAGTTTCATCTCATTTTACCCATTTGAGTTTTGTATTTCAAGTTTACTCCTATAAGACATGGCACTCATTAAGCAAGCAGCTCGAAGATTCCCCCCAAGAACTCCCACGCAAAGGCAACCTCCCCCACCACCACCACCACCACCACCACCACCACCACCACCACCACCACCACCACCACCACCACCACCACCACCACGCATTAAGCCCTCCAAGAGATCTTCCATTATCAAAAGACCACAGACCTCTTAATACCAAAGGCTACATTCTAAAAGGTGGCGCAGGAGACAATGTAGAGCATATATATTAGAAATAGCAGGAGGCACTTCCTTGATAGTTCAAGTGTGGATCGGACCTGATCGTGATGGACTACCCAGTCTCTCCTTGAACTACAAGAAGCTATTGAAGCCTTCCTAATTGACTTTTTAGAGACTCATTCTATGTAGCAATGCATGCAAGGAGGGTCACCGTCACACTGACAGGGATCTATGAATAGTGAGATTCTTTCGACGATGGAGGGATAGTCCTAGCGGAGAGTAGCAACAATAGGGGTCTACATTTATGGAAACTAGCTTCTAAAATGATTTTGTAAAACCAAGCTTATATCGACGGATCCTCTGTAAATTGTTATGAATATGACTACAATTTTTTGGTGCATTTTTTAAAGTCACTTTTTATTTTATTTATTTATTTATTTAAGTATCCTTACATGTCTTTGGATAAATAAATGTTATGCACAAATTTGATAAAGCAATGTGTATTAAATTTAAGTGACGAATCATGTTGCGTATAAATCTGACAAATAAGTATTACATTCAAATACAAATAATAATAAATGACACGTATCACAAAATACATTGCGTGCAAATTGAACAACATCAATTTTTATTAATACAAGAGAAGATTACAAGCTGCATTACATTGCAAAAGAAACATCATTGGGTAATAAGTACATCTAATCTATCCTAGGCTTCTTAGAGCTAGGCTCCCCATGGTCAAAGCTACTTTGGGGGACCTGAATCTGCATATTCAAGCCCCTAGACGCGAGCCTTTGGATAGGGCTCCTGCAAGGTTCCAATCCCAGCTAAATTTGAGGATGTCGGTCCTTATGCCCTCGAGGCCCTATGGGTCAAGTTGCACTGAAAACCAAAAACATTACCTTCTCTGCATCATCTATCTACCATTGTAACTGCTCTTGCAATCGGGTCTCCCTCATCTCTCTCCTGGAAAGGTATCGTGTAGTCAGGTCGAGGACCAAAAAGGATTTCCTATAAGCCCTCAAAATCCTCATCAGAGACATTATACTCTAGCATCACATCCTTAATTTGCTATTGGATGCTCACGATGGCAAAGATGTCATCGACACACATGCCATCATATCGAGCTACCTCATCCACATATGGTGGTGCATCCTATACATCAAAATCTATAAAATCATATGGTGCATCATGCATCATGATACAGTATAGTTCTTCTTCTCTTATCTCCAAAATCTCCAACACATCTTGCATGAATAGTTATTAAATCCCCTTGATGGTGATAGCATGGAGAGAAGCAAGGGGTGGCTTATTGCTTAACATCTCAGCATGGCAGGGAGGTGGGTGTATAATAGCTAAGCTATGTACTACCTCCTTACTTGGATCGAGGGTGATTTCCTTAGGCTCCCTCTCAAAATATTGTAGCTGTGGCAACTGAGAGTCTGTGTCGATATCTTACTCACTGTCCTCTTGCACATTAGTGCACAAAACATAGATGGCAAATGCTACATCACGCTCGATGAGATCCATTGTGATGTGGTTCTAGGATGACGTGGGTACATCTCTAGCGTGAAGTTGTTGCTCCACATGAACCAGAGCTCGATTCATTACCTTTGTATGGCTCGATTTGGCATCTAGACTATACAAAAAATCTATCGAAATTCACCTAAGAGCAAAGTCCAGGATGGAGCAAGTGAGAGGGTTTGCCTCATCACAAAATTATGCCAATATGCTAGAGCTAGGATCTACCATGGAAAGTGAGCTCTCTAGATTCAAGGTCATGCAAAACCTTGGATAAATCTAGTCCCCTATAGGCACATAGCATATGGAGCTAATCCATGCGGCAAAGGTGGGAGTAGTAGCCATGGCACAGAGAAAGAGAGAACGAAGGAGAGCACAGATATAGAGAAGTAACGAATGAAAGTGAAAATGAGTTTAGAGATCTAACTTTTATGTATCAAGGGTTTTAAATAAAGATTCTTATAAAATTTTTAACCCTAAAGTTTCAAATTAAAACCCTAACCATAGATACTTTATTTCAATAATTGAATGCCGCCATCAAAATTACTCAAATAGACAAATGATTCATTATACTTCATTATATCCTCAAATATGTTTGGATCATTGAGTATGTTCAAGTCTAACTAGAGAAAATATTGGATTGTTTTAAGAAAAAAATCTAAAAGCCCTTCAAACACAACAACTAGAAATCTCAATACTTTCAGCACTTATTTTCATTCCTTTCAACAACAGAGCGAGTCCTCAAAAAATAGGTAGAAGAGATGAGTTACAATATATCGTTATGCAAAGACAATATTCCCAAGGCTATAGAACTCCAGCTTGTAGTTTAATTGTGATTTTAACCAGTGCAATGATTGACTAATTACAACTATATCAAGGATATGTGGAGAAGCACATTGCTTATTTGTCCAGGATTGTTCACTAGGAGTCTTGACCTTTCTATTATCTAACTTGAAATAGAAGTTGCACAGGGGCTTATTGGACATTAATTGGATTTCTTATCTCAGAAAAGAAATGGGCCAATGACTCTCTATGCTGACTACAAAAGGATTATGACTATTCCATACGATAACCACATCTATGAGAGTTGTATGTGTCTCATCTCGGGTATCTTGATCCAAAAGCTGATCCACTCCCCTCACAAAAGTCGCCATCTTCTATACCGAAAGAGAATGCACTGAGTTTGTCTAGCAATGAAATACCTATAATTAAAACAAAAAATATGGTAGGTAAAAGTGATTAACACAACAACTCATCTAAGCAATACCTATATCAATTTAATCAAGGCATACAATTTAGTAAGAAAGATTTACTTGAATGTAAGATCTGATTGGTTGACCCTAAACTCGATCATCTCATCAAAATGTGTTCTTTTGATCTGCCAACCTGCCCAATAGCTGACTCATCCATTCCTTAGATGGACACTTGCATTAATAAGTAATCTTTGTTTTCTTTAGAACCTCACATGAACCAAACAAATGTGCAAATAATGAAAATGGAATAACCCAACTAAGATGCACATCTTTAGAGCATGTGGCAGGTTTCATATCACTATTGATGTTAGATTTTATATTTGATTAACATACTCCTGACAACTCCAAGCTACCAATCAACCATTCACACAACTAGATAATGGCAACAATGGGAAATGCTGCAATCTCTAACTTTCTACTACATGCAATGAATTATAAAAAAGGATATTTTGAGTTGCAAGCTGACTTGTAGAGTTATTACCATAGATCAATTTCCTCCTATAACTTTCGAGAAGAGGGTTTCCTTCTATCTACGTGGTCACATTCTCATTCAACTCATTGCCTTCGTCCATAGCTTTCTATGAGAGGAAGTGAGAAAGAGAAAGAGGAAGGAAGAGATATTCCAACATAGATTTTTAGAGAGGCATGTGTGTGTGTATATACACACACACATCTAGAAGAAACTTGCTTCAACTTCGAGAAATGTGTGGAGGATCTCATTGTCATGCATATGAGCTTGTGGGGTTGAGAAGCACAAAGCTACAAGTATAAGTAGCTCAGGGATTGGTAAGAGCTTTGGAGTTCAACAAGGACCGTCTTGATTGCACAATGTGAGTTTCCATTGCATCTATCTACTTTCTTTTCATGTTTCAATATGCAAGCTCCATAGAATAGAGTCCTGTAGCTAGGCTAGGATAGAGAGATATCATAGATGAGGGTACTGAGAGCGGGATTTTACAACCCAAAGAAAACAAAAAATGAGCCAAATTTTGTCAATTTGAGGCAGAACTTGAAGCTCATTAAGAAGCGACGGATGTGGATTCCACAAATTTAAGTAGTTGTGGAAGACAAGATTTAAAATCACTTTTGAAGATGGACTTCACAATAGTCTCAAATTTTTAATAATTTTTCTAGGTGCCACAATGAATCAAAACAAGCTCCAAGCAGTGTGGGACTTTGAGACAAACAGGTGGAAATTTTCAAATCGGAGATTGAATCCCAGAAGTTCGAATTGCCAAAGGCCGAACAAAGGAGTGTCAAAGAGACCAACAAAGGGCGATGTAAAGTGTCTTATGGGGAAGGGGTGTGATCCTTAGGGCCCCCAGCCCCCAAAATTCACACCAAGGGGGGAGGTTTTGTGAAAAAAAAGAAGATGGTGCCCCCACTCCCCCCCCCCCCGACGACAATGATTTGATGAGAGGGGGAGTATGAAGGTAACAAACAAGCCTATGATTTGATCATAGCATCACTTTATTTCTCCGTTCTTTACTTTGGAGATGGCAACATGATCACAAATATGCAATTTTATTATTTCTCTCTCCTCCCTCTCTCTCTCCTCTTGACGGCTATTCATGCGAGAATTAATTGAAGAAGATTGAGATGGAGATCGATTGTCTAACTTGAACCGGATTGATATGAGATTATGCCGACACTGAGGAGTGATGACCAACACTATTTGGACCAATGTTGGGTCCAATGGCTATCCAAAAAGCAATTCTTGAGACCCAAAACTTGAAAAATGGTAGTAAGCCTCTTTTTAATAGAAATTTGGATTCTTTTTTATAAATCATGGTGCAAATTTTGTTCATATGCAAGAAAAATTTGTTTGAGACTTGGTTACAATGAGTTAGAGGGCTATGAACCATAAAATATAGAACTTGTGTCTATGTATGTGAGTTATTAATTTTTTAAAACCCGAAATGCATGTTTTAAGAGAAAAAATGGTGGTTTTTTTTGTTTCAGGTGATCAAATCATATTCATATGGGATAAAATTAAATATACTAATGGATTAGAGTGTAAATTAATATTTTTAATTAAAAAATAAAAAACACAACATTTAATATAAAGAAAATAAGGAAATATATCAAAATAATAAAACAGGAAAAAATAGTATTTGTGTTCAAAAAATTATAGAAAATTAAAATCATGTTTGTGCAAGTATAGCATAGATAAAGCACAAGGACTTGCCTTGGATTAATCCCATTTGTATGTTTTAGTACATATTTACCGCTTTCAATACAAAGAAATATGCATGAAATACCCTTTTAACCTGCCATTTGAATGCAAAATCTTAAATGATAGGGGGAAGGGGATTGTGGGAGTCAAGTATCATTTGAATTATAATTTTATGCATATTCGAGCATATAGGATTCGTGCGATTTAAGTCTTAAAAAGGACAATAGCATAGGTTATTCCAGTTCTGCCTTAGCAATGAAGCAATACGCTAGAGTGAAATCATGAAATTATTTTTTTCAAATTGTTGACCCACCTTGAGTGTGAGGACCCTTTGAGTTGTAGGACTGGTGTTATTTTTTTCTTTGGGGCCTAATGTGTTAAGGATTATATTGACTCTTGGAATGAATATAATGAAGAGAGGACTATGTTGTGTATGTGCATTTTGTTGAAATGACGCATATATTAACTCCTTGAATGAGTACAATGAAGAGAAGATTGTGTTGTGTATGTGCTTTATGTTGAAACGATGCATCCTAGGGCTAATCCTTGGGGTATAGGAGAGCCATAGTGTAACGAAGGGAACCTAGGAGAGAGAGAAGGAGAAGGGAGAGATTGTAGAGAGGAGAGAGAAGGAGAGAGAAAGAGGGTGATGAGGAGAGAGAAAGACTAGGAGTAGAGAGAGAAAGGCAAGAAGAGGAGAGAGAAATGGCTGGCAGCCATGGAAGGACAGGGAAGAAGGTGAAGAAGGTAAAAGGACAAATGTGTATTCATCAAATGGTGCCATGCCAATGTCCTTCACACCTTTTATACCTAGGTCAGTGTGACACTAGGTATTTCCCTCCCTTACAATCCATCCCTGCTTGGATGTTTTTGTCCCAAAAACAAAGAAGGAGGGACTTATTACATGGGTAAGGAAATTGTAGTGGAGAGGATATGGGACTCTATGTAGGTGTATAAAGATATTACAATCTCCAAATCTTCATGTAGTGGGTTATGTATATGGCTACAAGCATACTATCAGATGCATACATCAATTGTGGAACCATAGGATGATGACTTGATGCATTCTTCTGCAATCATGAATTGCAACCTGATAGAATAACCATGCTGTCTTGCAGACCCTTCTGTAGGAAAAACTGCCATAAGTTTGGGTAGACTGAACCAAACCAAGCATTTAATAGCTCTGTAGAAAGCTCTTTTAGTGTACTATCAGCTAATGTAAGTGGTATATATTTTTAAGCAATTCAGAATTTTAAAGAGCTCAAAACAAAGAGCTGGCAGGAAGCAGACTGTAGTGAAACATGGCACTTAACTTGCATCCTTTACATCCAAAGATCATCATGAAGATATGAGGATTAGCCAAGATGCTTACTGACCTACATAGAGTTTTTAACACCCCTTTTGTCCACTTGGATCAAAGGGAAAAGTGACATCACTACCATCCATTGGGTCATCATCCCCAACACCATAAGCAGACAGGGCTAAGTCAATCGGTGTCTTATGGATGTAATCCTCAACCATAAGCATAAAGTGAGTCTTTGATTCTCCCGTGATACACTCAAAAGCATACAAGGTTGCATATGCTAAAACATTCATTGCATCATCCTTTGTATTTACTGTGGTTGGGGGAGTATGATTAGTAGTTTGCTGAATTTGATCAACAATCTGCCCACAATCTTCTTCCTTGAGTTGGAGTCCTTCTTTCATTTGACTCTCATAAAGATTACCTTCAACAATATCTTTTTCATTCTCTGCATCGACTACCTTGTCGCATTTGGACTGAAGGGTCTCCACATCATGATGCTCCAATGAAACACTTGCATCTTGTAAACATGGCTAAAGTTGCCCCTTATGACTGCACCAAATCGCATTTAATGCTAGCATTTGCCTTTTTAATCTAGTATTCTTTAGCAGATGAGTTTCAGCAAACTCCACACAATCTCGAACCTCTTTACTATGAGTACAAAGATTAACAAGTATAGTAGCAGCATATTCCTTGGCCTTAGTGGAACCTGTTTCAAGTATATTGACCAATGGAGGGAGGCCACCTGCACTCACAATTATCCATGCCCATTTGCTAGCATTAACCTCTGCATTAAGAATGGAGAGTAGTGTTGTAATGGATTCATCTTGCTGTTGTCATTGCTTAGATAGCCATCCTAATAATGATGTGAGCAGCCAAACTCCCTTTCTCTCTCGAAGAGATTACCAAACATTAATACCATTGCTGCACAAGGTTCTCAAAGATTCCATGAGATCTCCTTGAGCCTCTGCATTGACCATGGGTATCAATTTAGTGAGCATTTGCTTGGCTTCCACCTTCAATTGCTTGGGTCTGCTAGAGAACCATGTCTCATGCTTGTGCAAGGTGTTGTAGAGTTGGCTGAGCTCTCCAAGCATCCGATCGTCCTCAAATGGTACTTGGCTATGGCTAAGATTCTGAAAATGCATTGCCATTGTCAACTATGGACTATTTTCCAAACAATGCTTCGTGAAAATGATTATCAGCTGTGAGACTGCTTTCAATCCAATTGTTACTGTTGCTCAGCTCGGCACAATGTTAATGCATCATCTATTGCAGCTCATGTTGTTGCACCATCATCACAATGCATTCACAGCTGCAACCACAATCACAAATGAGCTACAAACCACAACAACTCAATAGCAGATCAATGCATTTACTTCTTCTGCTTCAATAGCGACCATACAATCCCAAGCACATGCATTTACTGTAGCTGTGAACAGTCTACATCCTGATGTTCTTTTGCGACAGGGTTCTTTACAGGTTCTTTACCCAACCCACATACACCTGCAAGAGGCCTCCAGCCGTGGAAAGGCAACCACAAGTGCCTTTGGGGTCAAATGGAAATAATGAAGCATCCTCATGATCCGCTGAATCAAATGGAAATATAAAGTCATCAAATGAAAACATGTCATGTGATTCCATAGATTGGAATATAGCTTCATTAAACTCCTTCACATGCACTTCTTCAATTCTTCATTTGCTTGGTCTTTGCCATGATGTAAGTAAGAAAGCTGATAGACATCTTGATCACTTCAAAGGATTTGTATGAGTCTCCATCTAGGACTTTATTTTCCACTTCTTCTTCCTTTTTTTCAACTTCCTTTTCATTATCCATAAATTCTATAACCAATATTATTTTAGCATTCCTTTTCTTGCATATACGTTTGTGATTAGAGAATATTGGTTCAGCGCATCTATAGCATAAACCTTGTGGATGCAGTCCTCTAATATCATCACTAGTCAAGAGTTTTCCCCGAATATCACCATGATGTCCACTATAATACTCGTTGAAGTACGGTTTCTCATAAGAATCATCATAGAGGTCTAAAGTAGATGATCTCTCTTGAACGGGACCCAACACACATACACCTACAAGAGGCCTCCATCTGTGGAAAGGCAGCCTCAAGTGCTAATTTTCCATTTGCTGCTACAACACAGATTGTGCATGGCTATGCTGAACGCATTATGTCTACTCTTGGAAAATATGCATGAACCACTTACCCTTTTCTAGTTCGCAAGCAACTTGGATCATGGTCACAACTTAATTTGCAATCACAGGCGACTATCAAAGAACAACTTATTTATTGTGTTCAGCCGAAGAAATCCAGAGTGTCCTCAAAAGGCTATGTTACACTGTAGCAGAAGTAGCAGCAAATGTTGCAGAGGATGCCCCGTGGTTGGAACTTCTTCCTTTTTTATTTCAATGTGTGAATTCTGCTGTGAGCTGATTGAAAGTCAGCGCTTTGCTTATATTTGGCCAGTTGTCCCAATATATGAGTCCGCAGTTGCATGGCTGCTGAGGAAGCACGCTGTGAAGGGAATAGAAGACATACTGCCCATTTCAGTAGTAGTCCGAACATGACAAATGCAACACTGGAGAATTAGGTAGAGACCTTCTGAACTCACTTGACGAGATCACTAACCCAATCCAGGCCCGGTGCTTGCTATTCTATGTTCTCCCTGTGAACTTCATTGAAAACTTTAGCTCTTAAAGGAGAGCCTTTCCCAGAGCCATGGACTCTCCACTGATCAACTTGCTGCCCATCAAAGAATACATTATCTGAACTTGGTAACTGTTGAAACTGTGAGAATTGCAAACCAAAGAGTTCTGGTTATCTGGCCAGCAAATCACAGTTGTTAACTTGCTTGTACTCTGTCGATCTCTACCTTAATGCTTTAAAGGCATTGATTGCTTGCAAAGTTGCTTTCACCACTTAGTTGTTTTCAATAAGCACTGAGGGTAAAGTAGCATACCAGAGAAACCAGAGCCTCCTGATCATCCAAAGAAAAGGCTTGGAACTCTGAGAAGCAAGCTCCAATGAGGTCAATGAAACATTTTCGAAATGCAGTGCGACATTATGATCCTTGACTGTCACGTTGAAATTTTTACTTGGGTTGGCCAACACTCTGATGGCCAAAGAAAAAACAGCAAGCATTCGATATTGCACAGAAATACCTGGACCGTGCAGCTACCCTTGAAGGAAATCCTTTGGATGTCCTATTGTACAGGATCACTGAAGGAAATGAGCATTTCTTCTTCACCAAGTATTTTGATGATTGGGACCTAGGAAAAGCTGCCGTTCAAGGAGATAAAAAACGATTGTCAGCTTTATTGGGCTCGCCTGCACAAGCTGTGGATGGTCCAAAGAGGCGCACATCATCTGTGGAGGCAATTGATACTAGTTCTATTGGAAAATTATCTCCACCGCCTGCACAGATGGCTTCCCACCATCAAGGCCAGGAGATCTTCTGGACAGCAGCTCTCAAGGGGCTGCTGGAGAATGGTTGCATACGGCCAAAAAATGGCCCGGTGATCCAAATGACAAAGGGATACAAACAAGTCCAGAATACCGCTTTTTTGGCATCTCTTCGGAGTTCCCAGAGTTCAGTAACAAAGACAAGACTGGTGCTCCGATTCTCTGTCAAGCATGAACAGGATCTTGATTGTGGTGGCGGTTATGTGAAACTATTAAGTGGCACTGTCGATCAATCAAATTTTGATGGGGACGCTCCTTATAGCATCATGTTTGGACCTTGGTATAGAGCTATGGCAGGTCAAATAAGGCTCTCTATTTGACAACATATTGGTGATCGATGACCCTGAGTATGCGAGGAACTGTGGTGAAGATGTTCACTGGCACAGAAAGCCTGCGACAACCAAGCAACATACCCCTAGCTAAGGGCCCAAGAATCAAAGCCACATGGGATTCGGATCTTATTCCATGAGCAGTCCCATTCTTAAGCACCTTTGCTGGAAATGGTCCACATAAACCTTCAAATGCTGCAGGCCCAAATTTGTCTCTGACACCAAAAGCAACACATCGTGAGAAGAGGTTATGTGATAGGGAGAGGTATTGCAGATGTGACATATGCCATAGCTCGGGGGGTAGAGGAACTTGAAGGGAGTTGTTGGGATGAGGTGCAGGAGGAGAGTGGAGCCTTCAAATTTGATTTGAACCAGCAGTTTGTCTCTGATCTATGACTGCATATACCTTCAGTCCATCATCCACAAGAATAGGAGAAGTGATTGTGGCCATCAACACAGAGCTTGTCCTCTTCAATGCAGGCTGAGTCTCAAACCCTTATTTAATGCAAAATAGAGGAGTTCAAGCTGGAGCAGCCTTGTGCTTGGCAGGAGTGATAGACAATTTCAGGGATTTGCCTACTGGCTCTTTGCAGCGCCTTTGCCCTCGCATCATTAAGCTGCTAAATGGTACAACATTTACTGCCAAGGCTGCACTACTATTAGCTATAGCAAATATTGTCTAGGCAGGTGGAGCTACGTCTCATCAATGCCTGGCTATGCAAATGGCCCTTTAGGCCTTCCAGACCCAAGTCCACATGAGAGATTAAAAAGGCAGATGCAGACATTGATCTTGCAGTAGCAAATGTTATGCTTTCACAGAGTTTATTGCACCTCTAATTGCTCCTTGCTTCGAGAAGCTTCGCTCTGCTGCCGTACACCGTTGCCCGATGCAGTCACTGAACGAGTCAGAGGGGGAGCCGAAACCTCCCTTCCACGGAGCTTTCTCCCTGCTTCTACATTCGCTGCCATTGCTAGTACCTTAGACCTCTGATTCGCGAAATTTCCAGGCTAAGGCTAACAAAAGGCTTTGGTGGAGGCTTCCATGAGAGCAGCCTTCGTAATCTTTACAACTTTGTTAAGGATGACAGTCCGAATTGATCCTCCTGCGGGACAACTAAGCTGCATTGTTGTGCGAAAGTAGCCGAATGACAAAGTTCTTCAAATCTTGCAACAAAGCAGCCAACTCAAAGACAAGAAATGCGTCCTCTCTCAAGGTCGAGTTCCATGCCTCAAAATCAACAAGATCTTCTCCCCTTTCCTGCTCATAGATTTTGTTTTGAATCATGGGAGAGTGCTCAATGAAGAAGGATCCTTCCCAGCATGGAAGAAGAGTAGAAGTAAGATCTCGGGCTGCAAGACTCCATAGCTTTCAAGAAGCTTAAAGGGAGAAGAAGAAGACCGTCTTTACAAAAAATAATTGAAACCAAAGCCTTCACCAACTCTGTGGCTCCTCTTTCAAGAAGTTACCTCTAAATTTTGCTTGGGATTTGAAAACGAGCTGCCATCTTTGTCTGTCTGCCTCCATTTTTTGTCCAAGCTCTGTTTAAAACTCCAAGAAAGGCTGCCATGTCTAGTACTTCTTGACTGCTGTGGTTCTTCAATGCTGTACTTGTGCACAGTAGGGTTTCTTGAGACTGAAAAGAAACTAAATCTAAAGGAGGAGAGAGAAAGGAAGGATCTAAAAACTAAGCTCTGATACCACTTGTAACGAAGGGAACCTAGGAGAGAGAGAAGGAGAAGGGAGAGATTGTAGAGAGGAGAGAGAAGGAGAGAGAAAGAGGGTGACGAGGAGAGAGAAAGACTAGGAGTAGAGAGAGAAAGGCAAGAAGAGGAGAGAGAAATGGCTGGCAGCCATGGAAGGACAGGGAAGAAGGTGAAGAAGGTGAAAGGACAAATGTGTATTCATCAAATGGTGCCATGCCAATGTCCTTCACACCTTTTATACCTAGGTTAGTGTGACACTAGGTATTTCCCTCCATTACACATAGTGGGGCCATAGAGATAAGCTAGGCTGCTCCCAAACTACCAGCTCTACGTGGAATCTAGCGGGAATGTCATTAGGGCACGGTGGGAGGGGTGCGGATGACTGCAGGATTGGCTTGGCCCTTAGTGGCTTCCTGGTTTCTTCGACTAACTTTCTCCGTCTTTCCCTGAGCGCGGCTTGTCTCTCCGCACATGGATCAACCTATTGTTGCTCTTGGGAATGTGGCGAGGGGGGTTGTGGGATCACCTCTTCTTTGAATCTCCCCATATCGAATTCAAGCTCAGCCATCTCCCCCTGCTGGTCTCCTTGTTGTGCTCCTTCTTCAACTCCCATTGTGTTAATTTCCTCGAGGGCTAGGTCAGCCAGTTAGCAGGCACTTTCGTTGCTCTTCTAGGCTCAGCCTAACCTCCGCAGGTTGGGGTGGCATCTGTAGCCCTACGTGCAGAGCTCTGTGTACGATACTGAGTTTTTTCTGTACCACCTCCGATGACTCTCCTTCTTCTAGGTGGGTGGTGTCCATTAGTGTGTTAATGAAGGCCTTTTGCTGGGCACTGAAGGCTGTCTGGGCAGGTTCTGATTTTCTCTCTGTGAGGATCTTTTCTTTCTCTACCAGAGCGAGGCGCCGTGCCAGTGTCTTCACCATTTTTTTGTCGCATTTCCCATTCCTTTGCTCTCTTGTTCCTCTCTTCCATGCTCTCTCCCTGCTTCTATACCAGGGTTACGAGCTTTTGCTCTTGGTCTTTCAGTTCCCTGCTCATGTTCTCTTGCTCTTTCTTTCCCAAGTGTAGTTGATCGGTCGATCTCCTTTTGCTGCTGCTCCATCTCTTGCTTTCTCTCTTCTTCTTTGGCATTCAATTCCTCTATCATTTGCTCGATGTTGACAGTTTTTGCCTCCAATTCCCCATGTTGCATCAGGATGAGCTTATACTCTCTCTACATCTACACCAATTCCTGATTTTCATCCTCTGCTGCTTATAGCTCTCCTCCATGTCCTCCTTGGCCTTCAATTCCTATTTGAGATTAGAGATCTCTCTTTACTGCATAGCAATTATGTGGGTCTTTTCGAGGAGCTAGAATGCAGCTACCGACTCCTTTTTCGCCGCCAACTCAGCCACAACTATCTTCTTTTCCTCCTCAGCCTTCTCCAGTTGGGAGAGCAGCTCGACAATGTACTCGTCATAATTGGCTAGTGGTGTCACTGTTGTGTGGATTGGAGTGGTCAAGGCCTCTAGTTTCTGATGTTTCTGGTCCTATGTCGACTCAGTATCTGTGGATGGTCTCTTTTGCCTTGTGGCTGTGGTCTCTGTGCTCTTTCCTTGGGCCATTTCTTTATTGATAAAATAATGCATCCATGCCACGAAGTTGGATACATCTGCGCTGGTGGGGATGCTAGGGGTGAGGGTGGTTGGTTCGGTGGGAGGCACCATGAGGTTAGGGATAGGGTGGATAAGGGCCTTGCCTTTGCCTTCAAGTACAGCAGGCGGTGTGATTTCTGGTACCTGTGTGCCGGAACCAGGCCCTTCTTCCCTCAGCGGGCTCAAGGCTCCCAAATCATCGGCCTTGCTTTGCTGCTCGATTGACCAGTGTGTAGCTTCCGCCAAGTCCTCCTCCTCCTCCTTCCTTCTTAGTTCCTCTTCTTCCTCAGCAGCTCTTCTTTGCCTTTCTTCTTCAATTTTCCTGCACTCTTCCTCCAATTTCTCTTTTTCTTCCTTTCCTTTTCTTTTCCACTCATCGGCCTCCTGTTTCGACACCTTTTTAGCCTTGTTGACTTCTTCCTTTGTCTTTTCTTCTTCCTGTTTATTCTTCTTCTCCCTCTCCTCGGCCTCCTTGAGGGTATCTCTTTTTGCCATCTCCAAATCCTATTTCTCCTTCTTGCGGCCTTCATCCTGCTTCTTTTTCTTTTGTGCCGTCTTCTTCTTGGGTTTTTGGCATGCTTTTTGCTCGATTGTTCTTCTTGTTCCTGCCCTTCCTCATCATTCTCGATCCTGTCACTGGACCTCTCTTGGTCCTAGTGAGGGGGTGACCTGTCAAGCATTTCTCCTTCTCCTTCTTCTACACCTTTTAATGAGTAGATTAAAAGGGTATTTCATGCATATTTCTTTGTATCAAAAGTGATAAATATGAATTAAAATATACAAACATGATTAACCCAAGGAAAATCCTTGTATTTTAGATTCACTATATTTACAAAAATAATATTCTAATTTTCTATAATTTTTTGGATATAAAAACTATTTTTTTTCTATTTTCGTTAGCTCAAAATTGCATTATTTTGATACTTGTTAAATTTTTAATATAAATCCTATATTTTATATTTTTTATAATCAAATAATTTAATTCATACTCTGATCTATCATCATATTGAATTTTATCCCATATAAACATGATTTGATCACTCAAAACAAAAAAAAAAACTATCATTTTTCCTCTTAAAACATGCATTTTGGGAATTTAAAATTTAATAACTCACATACACAAGCATAAGTTTTGTATTTTATGATTCACAACCCTCAAATGCATTTCAACAAAGCTTCAAATAAAGTTTCATCTCTTATGAATAAGACTCGCACCATGATCTATCAAAAAGAATTTGAATTTTTATTAAAAAAGGGCTTACTGCCATTTTTCCGGATTTTTAGTCTCATGAATTATTTTTTTGGATAGCTACTAGACCAACCATTGGTCTCCAAATAGTGCTAGTCACGTCACTCCTCATTGTTGGCATGATCTCAAATCAATCTGGTAGTACCGATCTCCATCTTCGGATCTTCTCTAATTAATTCTCGAATGAATAGCCCTCAAGAGGAGAGAAAGGGAGAGAGAGAAAGATGAAATTGCATCTTTGCGATCAAGTTGCCATCTTTGAAGTTGAGACCGGTGAAATAGAGGGAAAGATTCAATCTTCTTTTTTTTCATGAAAAAAAAACACCCCCCCCCCCCCCTCTTGTGTGAAATTTTGGGGGTTGGGGGGCCCTAAGGGTTACACCCCTTCCCCATAAGACACTTTACATTGCCCTTTGTTGGTCTCTTTGACTCTCCTTTGTTTGGCCTTTGGAAATTCAGACTTCTGACATCTGATCTTTGATCTAAAAATTTTCATCTGTCCATCTCAGAGTCTCGCACTGCACGTGGAGCTTGTTCCAATTCATTATTACACTTGGAAAAATTATTAAAAATTTGAGACTATTGAGAAGTCTTCCAGGGCTGCTTAAGCTTTCTTTGGGTTGTAAAATCTCACTCTCATTGTTGGTGACCACAAGATAGGGTGACTTAGCTAGTCAAATCCATGAACTAATTTGCACATATAAAACCAAAAAGAGCATCAAGCTGCTTCAAGAAGATAGACAATGAAAACACAAACATGGTTCTCACCCAGCCCCTTGACCGAATCAAAGCATGGAGATTCTCAAGGGATAGGCCAAATATAGTCTGATAGAGATCTAGAGCTAGCTACTAACCAATTACTCCAATGCACATTGACTAAGAAGAAATATTAAAAGAGTCATCCGAAGTGGTGGTCTAACCTACCTACCTAATCAAGGACAACTAGATTAGGAACTCCTACTAGGCGAGGACTCCTGTGGCTTGGTCTTTTATTTTTAGATACTTTTGATTTAACACTTTTTTATACTTCAGGACGTGATACTTGGGTATGTAAAAATGAGGGAACTGAGCATATTGTGACCCAAGGAGAACAATGCATCAACCTCAGGTCCTGTCTCAATACCCAAGAACCTACAAGCTCTCAAAGGGACACTAAATACTTTTTCTTTCACTTGCTTTTAATTTTGGTCTAACCGTTCTTATTTATTTTTTCGGCTAACTGTCACCCTTTGGAAGATAAGGCATCTGACTCATCCCTGGAAACCTACCAAGCCTTTGCAAGGTAATGATCATCTACTCTTGTTTTTCTTTGCATACTTTTTCATTTCAAGGGTTGGAACACATTTTTACACACATGCATATACTAGGTTTTCAAATATATTTATCATTTTTTATCTTAGTTTCGATAGGCTTCCCTAGTTGCCTCACAACTAACATAAGCTCCTAGAAACAATAGCCTAGTAGGCTAGCAAGATAGGGTCACTAAGTGCTACTCACAAAAATAACTCAGAGTGCCCGACAATGCCTTTACACGAGGCATGCAACTACTAAGACCTCCCCCAAATATACAAAACCAAACCCTGGGACTTCATGCCTTGACTTTCCAATCCCTAAAAAGAAGAAAATTTTCCACAAACACATTTACATATATAGCTCAAAGGGAAATAAATCGTAAAGGAACGCATCACTTGGACACAAGAAACTTCAGTGCACTAAGAGGCTCGCTCTAGGTACTCCATCGAATCTATTTAGTACAACACTAAGATAAGAAACCATTAATCACATTTGCACTAAATAAACAAATGGCCCTCTTGGCCTTATGAAAACAAACATTAAATCCAACCAAAATGACCCTCTTGGCCTAATGAAAATATAACTATAAAGCACACCATTTAGCAACTTACCGTTGAAAACAAACCCCTAGTCCCCCACATAAATCATATTGATATATAGCACTAGACCAAGGGATGGACCACTCAGTCTCTACACTAAATGCATCAAATTATTAGCTAGCCCCCTATATAAATGGCAAGGGTTGTCGGGCGAATATGATGTAAAATGATCCCATGCATCCATGAAAGAATATGAAGATGATCAATCCACTACCTGACTCATCACCCATACTAACCATTGGTAGCCATAACAAGACATGTCAACAATAAGTAGTTTCCACAATAGTCCTGGGCTAATGAGATTAGTAATTTCTAATAACCCCTTAGGACCACAATTGAAAAATACATCCTTAAAAAAGGTATAATTCGCCAATGAATCTGCAAAGCGGTTTCACCGACGAGGAACCAGTTGACAAATCTGAAGTATATACAATGCTACATGATGATGCATTCATAGAATGGGATCTCTCATACTATAAGCCCCATTCAGTTGATTCATCACTAATTGCGAGTTGCCTTTCACCAATAAATGGCGGATACTTCCACATCAGTCTATATTCAACCCATGATTAAGGCATTGTATTCTACCATGTTACTAGTAAAAGTGTTGCCTAAATAAACTTCCATTTTCATAACGACTCTACGTCAGGGTTCTTTAATAACCATACTGACACTTGCATACTTAGCAGACCCTTGTGAAACTCCATCAAATACAAAGTATAGACCTATGCTTCATTGATAGGCCCCATTCTATACCGATTAGCCTACTCATACTTATGGTAATCAAAGTCTAGCTAAGAGAGAGGATATATGACCGGTACAATCTCTCCTTGCTCACTAAACTCAATTGGGATGCTAATAAGGACTATATGACAATGGTGGTAGTAGACCTTAATATCCCATGTGAAAGATCCATCTTGCCGCTCAGTAATATGATAACCCTACTCTACCAGATCACTCAAACTTGGTGATAACACTACTCTAAAAATAGATGTTCAAGTTAAGGAATGATTTTGCCCATCTAATTGTCTTGGTATCTATTGCAAGTTTAAGCTCGATCTTGGAAAACATGCAAAGGTACCAAGTACGACATCAACCCCTACACATAATAGGGCTTCAACTTATTAAATTTTACTTTATTTTTAAACTCTACCCCTTGCAAATCTGCTAAAAGGCTAAGGAGCCATTCTTTCCTACATGAACAATCTTATAAGGGCCATCCCATTTGGGTTCTAGCTTGCCAAGAAATAACTTGTGATGTGCATTGTTTATATAGGATCAATTGACCCTTCACAAATTTATATCTTTTGGCACAAAGGTCATGAAGCGCTTTCATCCTCTTCTTCCCTAGCTCTTGATGTAACAAAGCTTACAATCAGATCTCATCAAGATGTGCTAGGGAGGTCAATCTTTCTTGCAATGCTTCCTCTTCGCCTAAAGAATAGTTCTTTGCCTAGAGAACAGTTCAACGCAAACCTCACAGTGGGTAATTAGATTTCCAAGGGCAAGACACACTCTTCCCCATATACTAACTTAAATGGGGTATGGCCTATCACTCTTTTGAATGTAGTATTATAAGCCTAGATAGCCATATGAAGTTTCTTGTCCCAGTCATGCTTACCCTCAGATACAATTTTGGATAAAATCTCCACAAGCTACTTGTTGGTACTCTCTACCTGTCTATTCACTTGGGGATTACATGGGGTGGTTTTATTATGTTTATTTTTCAAAGCTTTAGTAAAGGCTTTTATGACCTTATTCAAAAAGTGTACCCCACAGTTGGATACCAATTTTTTATGTGGACCAAAATGATAGACAATTTATTCTATAATGAAATTGGTGTTTCCTTGGCATTGTCCTTTATTGTAGCTCGAGCTTCGGACCATTTTGTAAAGTAGTCCATTCCCACAATGATATAATGTTTTCACATAGTAGACGAAGGATGCATAGATCCAAGAAAATCAATGCCCCACTTCTCAAAGGGAAAAGTCACAAGAATTTTCAACTTTTGGCTTGCGAATGCAATAGGATGATAAAGCTATGCTTCCCAAATTTGGGATAGGCAACAACTAATACTACGCCTTTTCTCCACCATGAATATATAGAAAACCTCACCCCTTTTTGGAGCTTTTAAAAATGGTGCTTTGGATAATTCCATTTTAACATCTTCAAACTCCACTTTTCATGCTTCTATCCATTCAAAAACACTACTATGAGATAAAAGCTTTGTCAAGGGTAATGAATGTTCAACCAATGCATTGCTAAATCGACAATAGTAAACCATGGATGAAACAAAAATGTGAACTTTCCTAGGGCAAGTGGGTGGGCTTAGGACCACAATAACAACCACCTTTTCAAGCTCGCTAGTAATACCAAAATGCACTCACAACATGACCCGATAGCAACCCATAAGACAACTTGAATACACACACTTTCGAGGGTTCAATGCTATATGCAATACTCAACACGATGACATAACTCAAAGGATGTGCATAGAATAATTATTTGTGTATGAAAAGTCATGGTAGCTACCCTCAAATCATCTATGAAAACCTTTAGCTCTTTCAGGGGATATATCAGCAAATGTCTTGTTAGTTGTTCTTTGCCAAGACCCAACAACATTACATATGCCAAAATTCATCACATGGTACACAAAAGTATCAAAAATTATAACGAACATCATCTTTAACTTATCCTCTTCTACTATGGCCATCTGATTATAACCCGTGAAACAATCCATGAAAGAGTATATCTCTCGCCCTACCACCTTGATCGATAAAGGGCAAAGGATAATAGTCCTTCATCGTCTGCTTATTCAATTCCTTAAAATTGACACACATGTGGATTTGGTTGTTCTTTTAATTTCTTATTACCACCGATGAGCACCATTCTATATGATCAACTGGAAAGATGAGGCCGACCTTCCTTAAGTGCATCAATTCCTCAAAAAGAGGCTCTCTCAAATCAAAAGGCATATGTCTAATCTTCTGCCTCATTGGCTTACTACCTTCCTTCAATGGGATCATGTGCATAGCAACAGAGTGGGGAATCCCCTTTAATTCATTATCACTCCATGCAAATATATCCCTAAACTCTTGTAGGAGTGCCACATAATCTACACACTCATTAGCAGATAACATAGTGCTGAGTTTAATGGGGTGAGGATCATTAGGAGTCCCAAAATCCAGCTCTATCACATCAGCATCATGAATCCTATCCTTTGCCTCTATTGGCTCATTTAAACATACTTTATAAACCTCCTCAATGTGGTAGAACCCTCTTCAAAATCATTGAAACTTGAGGTTCTAACACTTGAAGTTCCCTTGAGTGCCTCCCATTCTATAATGGTGGGAGGTAATGCCTTTTTGTAATGTGCCTAGGTCACGACATGTTTCAATAGTCCATTGGGAGTCTGATCTAAAAGATGCCGCATGGCACCCCCACGGAATGTCACAGGGTTTGTCGGTTAGTGACTCCCAAGTCTATTCTGCAACGAAATGTATCGGCCAACCCTGTTAGGATCAACCTGAATCTTTCTGGGTTTCTAATGGTCAAGTCATTCTATGGGCTTCTAGCATTGGTCTTCAGATGATCTACTTGGCGCAGAGCATCTAAATTGAGGCGAACTCATATCCCACTTGGTTCAAAGAGAATGGGAAACAAGAGGGATGCATCGCTTGACCTCTCTACCTGTAGGGTAAAGTCCCATTCCCGTCCCCCTAAAACGATATGAGCCAGGGTTCTACCCTACATTATCTAAGGTCAATACCTCATTGCAATTCAAATGTTGAGAAGCCTCCCAATTTTCTGGGACCACCCTGCCGTAGGATGCATCCGTTGGGGGTTCCGCCCACCTGCTTCCCTTGATAGCTTTAGTTTCCTACTTATATAAAGGCACATTAGTGATAACACATACAATTAGCTTCCTTAATTCACACATTAGTCACATGTTCCTTTACGTAATTTTATGAACTAACACGAAAATAGATCAAACAAATTCCTTCAAGTAAACTTTATATTAAAATTTCAATTGAGACATAAATCCTGTCCATAGAATGATTCCCGCAATCCATAAAGATGTCTCTTATTTTCCTCCAAGTTTCTGCCCTTGCACTAGTAAGAGGGCCTCAAGATTCTTTCTCGAGTAACATAGACCATCTGAATACGACCCGGAGAGGCAAGGGATTTACAACCAGGGCCCCCCTGGCACCCGAGCGTCCTCCTACAAATAGACGTTTCTATAAAGAGACCTCTCATGACAGGTTCAATCCACATTCCCGACGTGACTATAAAAAACCCCCTTGGATAGGGTTGCTAGCTAGCTAGAGGTGCTCAACACGCCTTTCCCAAGTGTTTCAACCTGAATCCAATTTGAAAGATTTTCTTCGTATCAATTCCTTTGTTAGATGACTCCTTTATCAAATAGGTGTTCCTAAGTACAAACACAAGCAGAAGTGCACAATATGTACTAGACAATTCCTTGTTCTCTCTGCCGAAGGAAATTCCGATTTGATGGGATAACATCTAGTCTCAACTTTATCCTTGTTATCGTCTGAGATTTCTAGAGATAACCTAATTTAATTTTCTCATTCTTTTAAATGAAGGAGTATCCTTGCAATGCTGATTGCAATTTGGGACATTGGCTTCCCTACAACGAAACCCTACATATTCATTTGAACTAGGGTTTGTTGCGTAATTCATATAAATACTTAAGGACTTTGAATTCCTTTCAACTTCAAGCAAGATGGGCCTTGAGAAGAATCCTTTCAACTTCTAACTCTTTAGGGTTCTAAATTCTTTCAACTTTCTAGGAACCCTACGTATTCTATCACAAGTTCAATCTATGTTTTATGAGATATAATAGGATTTCCTATTATTTCAACCAAGTAAACGGATGTGGATCCATAAAATCTATCTGGTTTAATTGCAATTTAATGCATATTCTTGAAAATTTTCATATATATATATATATATATATATATATATATATATATATATATATATTAGCATGAAATTTTCATACAATCTATGTGCAATTTAACGGCTTCTAAGTGTAATTTTAATTGATCACCTGAGATGAATGCGATGAATAAAATTTTCCTAGTACGCTCATTATCTTGAAACATGCTCAATTAAGTTACGATAATTAATGTAAATGTTTCTCCCAATTTCTTTTCCCTAACAGAATGGGGTGCACTTGATTCATAAGAGATGTTTTTGCCGTAGTTGCGGTCCCTTGGTTCATGGTCCCCTTGATTGTGGTGGGAGTTTCAGTGTTTGGAGAGATCTTTTGCTTGGGGCCCATCATTTGCAACAAGTGGATTTGAGAGATGAAGAAGGAGGAATGAATTTGAGATGAGAAAGCGTAAGAGAAGATGGCTTAGTCAAAGACCAAGATAGGGGGAACTAAGCTAAATTTCTCCCTCATAGCCTCTCAGGGTAACTCCTCTCTCTCTCTCTCTCTCTCTCAGACTCCTTCTTGCAATCTCTTGGAGGGGTATCCTTCTACCTCCCTCTCACTACCTCTCTCTCACAGCCTATTAGGGTCTCCTTGTGCTTCTCTAATTTCTCCCCATGCCTCCTATTTATAGCTAAACAAGAGAAGAAGGGTTGTGGTTGAGAAGAAGAGCTCTTTATGGAGGAGATCTTGGAAAAATCAGCAATTTTCAAATCACAATTCTGATAGTTCTGTTGGCTCTGAAAGGGGGGTAAAACTTCAAGACACTTGCTTAGAAATCTTCAAGATCACTCATTCTTCTCCCTGTTTGAAGTGTTGTTTAGTGCCTATAAACTTCCCGACGTGCATGATTTCACTAATCCTTTTTTTGCATTAAATCTCCAAAACAAGGTAAAAAAAACTACTTACTTTTTTTTACATGACATCCTATTCTAGAAATCTCCATAGCTTTTTAGGATATTTTCAATAAGTAATATCTAAAATATGCTATTTTTGCCCAAAAATCTAATATTTTTGGACCATCCATACTATACACATTAATACTAGTGATTAATATGGCTCATAACTATTGTTCACGTTGTAACTTCTATGAAGGGTGGCTACAGTCCTTGTAAATCCAGGAAAATTTTTAGATTACGACTCTCTATTTTTTATTTTTAATTAAATAAAAATGGTTAGTTATTAATGTTAGTTAGTTTTTACTTTAGTTAGTCTTTAGTTAGTAACCTTACTAACTTATTAATTGAGAACTTTCAAACTAACCAACTAATTTTTAATTACGTGGAAGTATTACATCCTCCTCCCCTTAGAGAAATCAAGATATCCTCATCTTGAGAGAAATCGTGGGTATTGTTGATGAAGAGCATTCTCATCTATCCATGCAGCATCTTCTTCAGGATAATCTTTTCACTGGACAAGGTATTCTCTAAGGGTTCTGCTCCTCAATTGTCTCTCCCTAGTATCTAGGATTTTATATTAGGTGCAACTCAAGGACTCCTTGGCTAGGCATTACAATTTTTTGATCACTTAATACATGACTAGGATTAGGCACATATTTCTTTAGTAGACTAACATGAAATACGTTGTGAACTTTTACATTTTCAGGGAGTTGAAGGTGCATGCCCAGTATGAGCACCGCGATAGGACAGCAGATGCTATCATCCCAAACTTAGAAGAAGAGAGAAAGCTAGCCCACAAGGCATTGCAAAGCATAGTCAAATACAATAGAAACCAGTAGGCTAGCAGCGAAAGGCAAAGCACGGAGTTGCGTGAGGTGCAACGGGTGCTGAACTTAGTCGGTAGAAACCGAACGGATCACGAGAGATCCCTAGAAGGAGACTTAACGTTGAGCGAGCTTCTCATGAAGCGATTGCTAGACAAAATCGCAACAAAGCAAAGTGCCACAGCATTGGCGACATCACTACTGGTAGGATTAGGAGCAACCCACAGCTCTAAGAGCCAATCTAAAATCCCAATAGTTAAAAAGCAGCTCGACAAGTACCAACCCCACAATGATCCATACAACTTTGTAGAGCAGTTTGAGCAAGTCTGCAAAGCCAACGGCCTTAGTGACCTGACTCATTGCTCTCAAGCATTCAGGCTCTGCTTAGGTGACAAGGGTAGGACTTGGTATACAAGCTTAGATGCCGCAGAGTGAGCCAACTTCAATGGCCTCAAGAATCTCTTCATCAAGAGATTTGCCAAGCCTGGATACTCCGACAATCTGCTAGTACAACTGATGAATGTCAAGCAAAAAGAGAAGGAGGATATTCGTGATTATATAACCCACGTAAAGAATCTCTTCAAGAGAATCCCTACGGGCAAACGACCGACTGAAAGAGCAGTTTCAACTATATTCATTAGCGGAATTCGAAATGAGAAACTATATAAGGCTTTGGCAAGCAACTCGAGCTTGGAGTGAGACAGGCTAGCTAGGGTTTTTGAGGAAGCCATCAAAGTTGACGATCAGCTGAAAGAGAGGGGCTCCAGGAGCTCAAACTCAGAAGAAACCAACTCGGGAAGTTCAGAGAGAGCATCAACCTCTAGTGAACGATCAGTCCCATCATCCCAAGATAAGGGGAAAGCCACCGAGATACTTGGCTGATGTCAAGATGGAGATAGCCAAGCTGCAAGACATGTTGAGACGACCAACGCACCCACACGTCCAATGCGTGTACTATGGCGGAAACCACTTGCCAGCCGAGTGTCAAGACCCTAGGTCGAGACCTTGCGCTAAGTGTGGTAGGTTTGGTCACGATATCGCGCATTGCAGATTTCCGAGAAGACTTCCGTACTCACAACCATACGGCCAGCCTTACCTAGCGAATAGGCCACAACTACTCTTCGGAAGGGGAGCCCCATTGGCCCTTCCTATGCCTAACGACATTAAGTCAGTTGTTCCTAGAATGGACATAAACCCTACAGGCATACCTAGACTGCCTGGTCCCTAAGTGACACATCCACCGAGTGATGCTCCAGTCCACTACATGGAAGAGCCAAATGAGGAAGAGACTTACGTATACCCTTATCTCTCATGATAACGAGGGCAACACAGTCCTTATATGGACTATTGACTAGTACCAGTGATGGCGTTAGGGAGAGGACAAGGTAGAGGCCTAGGAGGGCAGATACAGGATCCAATCATCTGTTGGACTTGTGGTCACCCAGGTCATGTCTCATCACGTTGCCCTGAGAGGGAGTAGCAGAACAAAGACAAAGCTGACCTAAGGTGCATTGCAGAATCACCTATCTCTTCGTCGATTACCCAAAGAGGAAACCTTCTTCAAGTTTAGCCAACATACCATCTATCCCATTGGGGCTGTTTGGTGTTGAGAACCTCGATGGGGAGGCCACACCTATCCCATTACGGGTCATGACCCATGCCCAGACAAAGCAGGCCGGTATATCACTGCCAGGACCTAGCAACCTGGATGTAGCCTTGATAGGGAAGAAGAGCTGCAGGCAGAGAAAGAAGAGGTCGAAAGCTAAGATTGCATTGAAAACTAAGAGTGCTACAACTCTGCCTATTGGAAAGAAGGTCACAGATGCAGAGGCAGAAACTTAAGCCCCTAAGATGGTCGAAAAGGAAAGTGCCAAGGTAGGGGAATGCCCACATCTGAAGCGCCAACTAGAGGCCATAGAGAAAGTGAAGGACTGGGTGAAAGAGGCCCAAGAGCACTTAAGGGATGCTGAGCCCATCTTAGAGGACGAGATTGATGATCTCCCCAGCATAAGCACGCAGTCTCACCCCCTCGACCAGTAGATACGAGTGCACCATAAGCAGCATCGCTTAGGCCAATCCTTGATGCTACAGGCCCACAGATCAGTCACGGCCATTGGCCAGGACAATCCGATTTAGGAGAGAGATGAGCAGCCAATGACCTCCTTACCACGCTAGTGACCACCCCTTTGATGTAAGCCTAGGAGGCTTGCTTAAGCAGCATCCCACCCTATGGCAAGACCTGATGCAATGGGTTGAAGGGTCATGAGAACAAGCTGTTGATCTGCATGACCATGATGCAGAAACACAAATATCGAGTCTAACACTACACTTTGTGCCAAAATCCTTACACGTTAATGCTTTCTGGGAAGGCACCAGGATGCATGCAGTATTATCGATCCTAGCCCTAGGCGACATGAAGAGAAAGGGGATCGTGTGCTGGGGTTAGTGTGCTAAGCCAGGCAGTACTTCAAACTTGGGGAAACCCACCTGTCGAGACTACTTGGTTTAATGTCACATTAGCAAACGGCATGAGAGTGAAGCCATTCGCGGTACTTAAAAACTGGCCAGTGAAAATCGCAGGTGTCTAGTTCTCTGTCGACTTTATAGTCATGAAAGGGGTGGACTACAATATCCTATTAGGCCGACCTTGGATGCGCAATGCCAGAGTTATCAAAGATTGGGGTAAGGACTTGATCTTCTTAGGCAATAGAATGGAAGCTATGAGGGTAGAGATGGACACTTGGAAGACCTCACCAGTTGACTTGGATGCCATCTCCGCGATGCTCAAAGATAATGCTCAAGTCAAGAAGTCTTATGGGCCCTTGACCAAGTATATCCCATGCCTAGAGGATGAGAGAGATTGGATGCATGTCCTTGCTACAATCGACTTGCCGTTCTCAGATCACGAGGCATATTAGCAAGCCATCAAGATGATGGGCAAGTCTAACGGCACGCCCTCCGTACCAGTTTGCATGATGGTAGGAACCCTTCGTGGGAGACCTAAGCCCGTCACCTTCCAAGTGCCAAACAACAAAAGAGAACTCCAGGAGATTCTGGAATACTTAACAAAAAAGCTAGCTGACAATCCAATAGCAAACTTCAAACCACTCCAGGATCTCTTAGATGAATCCAAGTGGCAATGGACCAGGGTGCATGACTTAAACCTCATGTACAACTGGGCCCTAGTCCCTAATCAATGACAAGAGATATACCAAGCCCTAGGAGACGACGAGTAGTCTGACACAGAGGACTCTAATGACGAGTACGAAGACTATCAATCCTTCAGTGACAAAAGTGAGGGTGAGATAGATACCATAGAATACGACATTGAGGGACATAAAATAGAATAAATACGGGCAAACTCCAAGCCACAGAAAAAGAGTGTCTTCAGGATAGAGTGAGGGGTCATGCGCATGGATTGTGATCGTGCCTGGTTAGAACACATAGGAGCCATAGACTTTGAGCAAGCAGACCTAGCCCAACCGGGAATGACACTAGTGCTTAGGACAGAATCACCATTTGAAGTGTGACCACCAGGGGAGACCAAGTCTTTTAGCGAAGTCGGGGAGTTCGACTCTAAGTCGTAAGTTCAGATAGCGACCCAGAAATACCTAGGCAGCCCAAGACCCTCAACACACCAAGGGGAACCTACCCATCCACCTGAGGTGCAGACGATTGAAGTAAGAAAGGGCGAAACAATCCAAGGACACATGAATAGACGAACAATGAAAACCGCGGAACCTCCCTAAAAGATTTATGAAATTCAAGAAAGGAGATAGGGTAGTGATCCTGTTGGTTGCCAAACGGAAAGGACAAACGAGCAAACCAATCGAGGGACCAGCCAAGGTCAAGGAGGTGAACCTAGCCCAGGAAGAGGAGACACCCCGACCAGCCTTCATTGCCGATGACTTGACTAAGGAAGAAGAAAAGAGTCTTGTTGCTCTCTTGCGAGAGTACGTAGACATATTCACTTGGTCCTTGGAAGAGCTCAAAGGGGTAGATCCAAGTGTACTGACTCATAATATACCCATGACACCAAACGCAACACCGATGAAGCAGCGACCGTACCCTATGAATCCAAAATATGCTCATGCTGTCAAGGAAGAGATTGATAAGCTGATGAGAGTGGGATTCATTTACGAAATTGAGCACACAGACTGGGTATCACCCATAGTCATCGTGATGAAGAAAAATGGAAAAATCAGAGTGTGCGTCAATTACAAGAAGGTGAATGCTGCTACTAAGAGGGACAATTACCCATTGCCATACACTGAGCACATGCTTGAAAGAGTGGCGGGCAAGGAGGCCTACAGTTTTCTGGATGGCTTCTCAAGATGCAATCAGGTGCAAGTGCATCCTACCGATTGGCATAAGACTGCCTTCACCACTGAGTGGGGCATCTTTGCTTAAATAGTCATGCCTTTTGGGTTGACTAATGCCCTTGCCACTTTCCAATGCCTCATGTGCATCATATTTAAAGACATGCTTTGCAAAGAGTTGGAATTCTTTGTTGATGACCTCTACATTCACTCAGCTTGGATGGAACACTTAGACAAACTCCAAGCAGTCTTTGAGCGGTGTCGCCTATATTATCTCTCCTTGAACCCCTTAAAATGCCAGTTCTGGGTAAAGCATGGATGCATCCTAGGCCACGTGGTGTCAAAGAATGGCATTGCCACTGACTTCTCGAAAGTCAGGGTTATTGTTGACCTTCCACCCCAATCAACTATAAGGGAGTCCAATGCTTCTTAGGCCATAAGGGATACTATCAGCGGTTTGTGCTGAATTACGCGTTGATGGCCAGACCTTTATACAAGCTGCTGATTGTCTTTGAATGGACTGAAGCATGCCAACAATCATATGAAGAGTTTATGAAGGCTCTAACCACAACACCAATTCTACAAGCCCCAGATTGGACCATTACCTTCCACGTGCATATTGATACTTCTAAATTTGATGTGGGGGCAGTGTTGTGCCAACTTGGTGAACACAACCTAGACTATCCAGTGAGCTTTGCTACCAGACAACTCACTGAGATGGAAATGAACTACTCGATGAGGACAGAAAGAGAGGGCTTGGCTATGGTGTTTACTATGAAGAAGTTTCGGCATTATCTATTGGCTACACCCTTTATCTTTTTCGTGGACCATCAAGCCTTGCTATATCTAGTGAATAAACCTTGTGCTACAGGATGCATAGCTCGGTGGCTCCTTCTGCTTTTGGATTTTGACTTCTCTGTGGTTGTATGGAAGAGAAAATAGCACTACATGGCTGACCATATGTCATGCATCCCCACAGGAGAAGCCGTTGGAGAAGGCATTGCCGATGAATTGCCAGAAGCCCATCTCTTTAACCTTTCCAGCAAGAGAGATTTATTCAAGGCCGATCTAATGCCATATTGGGCAGATGACATAGTCCAAGTACTTGAGCATGGACTGCCTGAGCGACCGATAGAGAAGGCAAGTCTTAGGTGACTCATTCTCAAGATCCAACCCTACCAGTTGATAGTAGGCTAGTTGTATCACCTAGGGCAAGATGGATTGCTGCGCAAATGCATGTGTGAGCATGAGATGCACGACATGCTCTCAAAGCCACACAACGAAACTGCTGATGGATACTTTAGCAGAGACACGACGGTCCGTAAGGTGCTGCAGTCTCAACTATGGTGGCCAATGCTATTTCGTGATGCAGTATGATTTGTTAAGCATTGTGACGAGTGTTAGCGTGGGCAAGGTCCCGATTTGCAAGGATCAAATGGAGTTGATCCCAATCATTGCACGACAACCCTTTGAAAAATGGGAAATTGACTTCATAGGACCCATCAGTCCCGCTGCACAGTATTCGCAGGCCAAATACATCATTGTGGCCACACACTACCTAATGAAATGGGCACAGGCGAGAGTAACACAAAATAACGATGCTCGAATGACTAGCAAGTTCTTGTGGGAACAAGTAATCTCACGATTCAGCTACCCCATCGAACTAGTCAGTGACCAGGGCACACACTTCATCAATGAAGTGATAGCGCATCTCCTATCCACCTTCCTAATTATCCATCGAAAATCCTCTCCATACTACCCTCAAGCAGACGGCCAAGCAGAATCCACGAATAAGATTCTTGTCAACATCTTGACCAAGGTAGTCTCTGCCTCACGCAGTGACTAGGATAACAAGCTGATGGCAACCTTGTGGGCTTACCACACAGCTTATAAAATGGCTGTCGGCTAGACCCCCTTTAGGTTGACCTACGGAACCGAAGCAATTCTCCATGTAGAATTCTTCGTGCCTAGCCTGAGAATAGCACTTGAGGAACAATAGGAAGGAAAGGAGGCATGGATGCAATGCCTAGTTGAACTCGAATGCCTCTCGGAGATTCTCCTTCTAGTCACTCATGCGCTCATATGTGAGAAGGCATGATGCAAGAGCTGGTTTGACAAGCACGTCAAGCAGCGCGACTTTGAATAGGGCAACTTAGTGCTCCTATACTCAGTTAAGGGGCATAAGCAAAAAATGAAGTTTAGAGGTCTTGGACCTTTCAAAGGTCATGCAATCACCCAAACGGGCAACGTCGAGCTCAAAACTCTAGACGGCGAGGGAATAGGCTTCTTTAATGGCAGTCCTGTCAAGAAGTACTACCCTCCCACGCATCCTTTGCATGAGCCACCAATGTTGGAACTTCCTGTCAAAGTACGAGTAGCCACAATCACTGAAATTGATGATGAGGATGAGGAAGCCATATAGCCCGCATACCTACACATCACGGTCACTGCCAAGCGAACATGCGCCTTCAATGCCTTGATCGACGAGGGAGCAAACTTCAATGTCTTGACTCACGATTATTGGACCCAACTTGGCAAACCACCATTACAGCCCACTAATGCTAAATTAAGCCCATATGGGGGCCACTCATATGCACTTCTCGGCAAGTGCAGAGCCGTCGTTTCTATCGAGTCTGAGACTGTACCAATGATCTTCTACGTGTTGCCAAACGACAAAGATGCAGGTAGGAGTCACTGCTAGGGAAAACCTTCAAAAAGCAAACTCATTGCAATGTTGATTATGAGTTGCAGCACATCTACCTCACCATAGGCAACGTTCGCATTGTTGCAGCTTTCAGCAAGGGCTACGTGACCTCATCACAGTCTGCAAGGCCACCACTAGAAGTATTAGCAGCCAAATCTAAGGAGGGGGATAGTGCTCGGCCACCACCCACCAATTCTCAAGAACCGCTACTCATAGCAGCAAAAGCTAAGGCCCAACAGCCTAGGTTTCAATGGAAGCCTAAACAATCGCAACCGCCACCTAGGAGTTGACGCACACATCCTCATAAGACCCGAAACTCTAAACCTAGGAAACCAAGGCGTAGTCACAGAAATCGACGCATGATCAAGCAAAGATGGGTCCCTAAAGCCCTCTTGAAAGCACAAGGCTATTATGAGGGAAATGCCTGGATATGGATCCCTAAAGCCCATACGGCCAAAGGCACCTTTCGTACGCTGCCCTCAAGCTTGATCACCCCAAGTCCCATAGAACCTCAAAACCATAAGCCACAATGCTTTCCATACCCACATCCATCAAGCTCATCCACACACATGCCCAAGAGAGTCGAACAAGCCTATCGGCCCAAACGACATACATCGTCACATGAGTCATCACCCGCTAGAGCCAATCTAACTACCCTAATCCATTCTGAAGGTAGCAATCCATCGATCGTCGCTGCTACTTTCCCAGCAATAATCCAAGAGGTCCAACCGCAATCTCAAGAACACCCGCAACCGCAACTATTCATTGTCAAAGGCTCTAGTGCTATCAAACCCCAACCACTAGCACATCTTAAACCCTTCTATGAGCGAAAATCATTTTTGACACTGGCCTCAAATCTAGCCGAAGATACGGGTGATGACGTGATTGATTGCATTAGACGACTAGATGCCACTTTCAGAGAGCTAGCTCTGAGCTACGATCGCTTGAACTTAGGCCTGTTTCCCAAACCCTTTGCAACCGAAGTTCGTACGATGCCTTGTTCTTGGGAGACGTTTGAACTTGCCTTCGCAAAAGTGGCTAACTCCGCTGCTAAATTGCTCAACAGCAAGATCTGCAAAGAGCAAGCCCTCAAACAACGCCTCATCACGTCATATGATCAGCGAACCACTTCTGCCATCACTAACCAAGTAATTGCAGAATTATCAAAACTTGCTGATACTGAATCCCTATTCTTGAGGCACTGGTACACTCTTAGGTTGCAATGGAAAGTTGAATGGTGCCAAGTCATGACAAACGCTGAGCAATGCCGTGCAATCAAAATAGCGGAGTACGAGCCCACTTACGTTGTGCCAACCTCATATAGAGTGTTATCCATTCTTCGTGGCCGACCCATGGAAGAGCACATCAAAGGACACCCTTACCTCGATCGCCTATTGACTAAGGAAGAGTCACATATTGCTAGCTGTGTCACTTTCGGTGACTTTCTAACAGATGTTCTCACTTACATCACACACGTGGGCATTCGACCTTTTGATCTAGACCGCGAAGCTCAGTTAGAGTACAACCCCAATTTCTACACTTGGTTCCTACGCCGGTAACTCCTAGACCCATTGCAGAATGCTCTTGACCTCCTAACCTTCAATCCTAGGAAGGATTCTTCTCGAGCTGGAAGAGGAGGGGGGTGAGGTGAATCAAATTAAAACCAAGGAAAATCAAGCAAAATACATAAACACGTAAACAACGAGTGAGGTAGGAAAAATGGCACGAGAACTTTGAAATAAAGGGCAAAAAGTTAAAGTCTGAAGGGAAAATTCTACATTGGATTGGATTTTAATGCTTTCATTCAATAAACATATAGAGTCTTTCTTTTCTAGCAAATTATGACTTTTCCATTTGAAAGCACTAATGGAAACTTGGGATCATGACAGGAACAAAAGATATTGCAGCAAGACCACGCCCATCGACTTCCGTTCATGGAGGAGGAAAGAACGCAATACCGCATCACCCTTGAAAACCACACCTACAACCAGCTCAAGTTCTGAACCATTCATAACATAGAGGGTATGGTGGCCAAGGAGGAAGTGGCCAAGAGAGTCATCGAGCAGTGCAACCTCACCAAGTACCTTGAGAAATTTGCGCAAGAGCCTGACACACAAAGTGTGTGGAGTTTCTTAGGACATACGACCCTGACTAGGAGTACGGCACCGTGACGGTGGGAAGGGGAGAAAATGCTAAACAAGTGTAGGTTCACTTAAACCCAGCCTTGGTGGAGAAAGTGTTGGGATTGGAGCCGAAGATAGAGAAAAAGCATAAGAGGGATGTTTATGCCATGCTGAAAATGAAAAGGGAGGATGTGCTAACTAATGACGGCATCAGCATCCAGGACATTCCTGATGTGGAAGCCAGACTACAAGTGAAGCTAGTGCACGCGCTCTTCTCCAGCAGCCAGTGGTACAACTCCTTAATGCATCGAATCAGCGTGTCTATGCTGGAGAATGTAGTAGCTCACACCTTGGATGAAGTTGACTGGAACGGATATGTACACAAAACCATTGACCAGGCGGCTAAAGCACTAGCTTTAGGAAGTACAGCAGGTGGGGAGTCCCTAGCCTCCAAGGCCATAGAAAGAAAGAAGGCCTTGTCCAAGGCCTCATTCATTGGCTATGGAAGCATTTTGACTGCGCTCATCGAGGAGGCAGTGAAGGAGACACAAGGCAAGGCAAGAGGCAAGAAATCTTGTGTTTTATGATCTAGATGTAAATTGGTAAATTTCTAGCTCTTGTTGTCATTCAATTGCATTTTTTTATAAAAAATTTAAGAAATGGATGACATTGTGATGGCATTAAAAAATATCTAGCTAGATGTGGATGACAAGCTAGTTATAGATTGTAGCGATCAATGATATGATATGAGCTATTGTATCAATGAAACTAAACTAAGAGATTGCAAAAATTTTATTACTTTTTGATAGATATTTTTGCATTTTCTTATTCCATATTATGTGGCATACTCTTAACTATCGTATGCTACAATATCAAACTAGTAGATAGTTGGAAGCACAACTAGCTAGTCTATTGTAAATTGACAATGCAATTACTATGTGAATATATGTGTTCAAATAGATTTTGCAGCCAAAACAAGCCAAAACCTACTCTATTTAGAAATTGAATGAGGTTCACATATGAGGATTACAAAGTATTCTAGTTCAAACTATTAATTTACCACAAGTATCCAACAAAATTACCCCAAAAATTCATGAGGCTCCCAAACAATTCAAGATGGTAGATAGCATTTTTTTTGCCAATCTTGACACAATTGCATTTTCTATCATTTTCTTAAAATTTCTTAAATATTTTACTAAAATTCTCTCTCTCCATTTTAATATCCCTATATTTTTCTTGAAACTCTCCATTTTAGTACATTTTCTTCCAAAATTTTGCATGTGATTTTCCATTCTCACTCCTTTTCATTCAACGTTTTCCCCCCCCTTCATTTTCTATTTCAATGGAAGCTACACATCCTTGACATCTCTATTCCTCTATCAAAGAAGCTACAATATACAACCATTTAGATCTTGATAACCAAATATGGATTCATATGACAAAAAATGCTCAAAATGGGCACAGAGTCTCAGATACAAAGAGATAAAGAAGATGCCCAAGAGGATTGGAACAATGTGAGGGGGGCCTTGGCCTAGCACAATGTGAGTGGGGTTCCCCTAAGATCATCGAGGCACCCTCTTACATTGGGTTAACCCAAGGCCCTCTCATGTTGTGCTAGCCTAGGGCCATCACAATGTGATGGGGGATGCCCTAATGGTCTCAAGGTCCCTCCTCCTACATGTTGTACTAGTCTAGGGCTAGCACAATGCAAGAGGGAAGTTCACCATAGTGTTTGGAAAGTTTTTTTCATGTTGTACTGACCACCACCCAATTCCTTTATAATTTGGTGTTATAGTGCTTATTGTGAGATTTTTTAAACTTATAATGGGACTATTAGGCCATTCCAATTATAATACTAAATGTGATAGTATTAAAACATAAAATTTGAGTTGATAATGGCACCGATTTCATGATTCTATTGTGTCTAGAGCAACTAAACATTTTCTTGGGATAAAAAAATGCTCAAAATAGATAATGGGAGGCCAAGATATGAAAATTTTGAAAAGCTACTCGAGGAGACCAACAAGATGGAAAAGGGAATTAAGTGTCAAAAGACACTCAAAATAAATACAAAGAGACAAAAATACAAAGGAATTGGGTGGTGACTAGTACAATGTGATAAGGCCTTTCTAAACACCATGGTGGATTCTCCTCTTATATTGTAAATTGAATATTTCTCATATGGGAAGACCACAAGAGCCCTTAACTCCTTCAACCATGCAAGTTAAGGAATGATCTAATGTAAATTGGATATTTCTCATATGGTGTAAGAGATGGGGAATACGGGGGGAATATGGGAATAAAATAATGGAGGAAAATACATGCTACATTGGAAAGTATATAAGATGTAAGGGACTTGACATTTTTTACCATCAGATTATAGTAATAAGTCTCCTTCATCTTCTCTCCCTCTCTCTAGCTTTCATGGCTTCCTTCGTTCCTTTTTTGTCTTTCTCTCTCTTCTTCTAGTCTTTCTCTCTCCTCATCACCCTCTTTCTCTCTCTTTTGCTTCTCTTCTTCTCTCTCCTCTTTCTCTCTCCCCAGTCCTCTCCTTGACAATTGGTGTTAGAGTCATAGGTTCTTGATCCAGTTGGCCAACATTCCAGTCAATTATCCTTTTTCAGTCACATAGATTTAAGAGCCACAGGTACACAGGTACAAACATGACATGGAGCAGCACTGGAGTTATCAAGGATTTTTGGACCACAAGGACTGCAGGTCTAGAGAATTAATGGAGTCTTGGACCAATTTTGGAGACTGGAATACCAAATTTAGCAGCTCGTAGGTCATTTTTGGCCAATTTTGAAGGTATTTTCTTTAAAAACTGTGGTAAATAGAGTAGAAAAGGGTATAGGCTTGGTTACTTTTCAAGAAGATTCTTCTTCTTCTTCAAATTTCCCAAAGCTCTTCCAAGTTTCATGGCAGACCACAGGCTCTACTTCATTTTGCTCCTTCATCTTAACCTATTGACATCAAGGAGTTGTTGGAGGACTTTCCATTTGTGATTCAGAGAAGATTAAGCACCATTTTATGGTGTTTAACAAAAATTTGATTTAGGATAGCAGAAAAATTATTCAATGTTCTCGGCAGGAAACTCCCTTTGGAAGAGCTTAATCAACAAAGAGATCATAGCTATGACATTGGCACTTCATATGATGGAGATTTGAGCTTATCTTTAAAATTCAATTCATGCTTTTCTTTTGAAATTCAACTCCTATTTCGATTTTTCATTCACCTTCCACTTTACCCCATCCCCCTTGGAAATGATGGAAATCCTTCTTAGGATTGTAGAAGTAAAGGTGTAAGTAATTTGATGCATCCTTGGTGTGCCTCACTATTTCAAGAGCCAGTCGTAAAAGGTTGAGTTATACTCTAATGTTGCATGACAGTCCATATCTTGTGGATGAAAGCCCACATGTGTGATATAAGTCAATACATCGGTCAAGAGGTTACCTGAGTTGATTTGGCTTGTAATATGGAGTTTCTCCTCTATTAGGATCCTATCCAAGTATGAATGTAGCTAGAGTCTTCTAATGGGAGATTTCTTGTCATTGTTAATACCCTAAATGAGGTTGGGGCCACATATTTTTTGGTCATACTCGAAAGTCTTAATGGCATATTGTTGCTCCACATTGGTCATGATTTGATAACCCTCTTGTTCCCATTGAATGTACAGAGTATACCATTTGCATAAGAAATTGAACTCAAATTCAACTAATCATTGGAGCTCAAGAAGTTCCTATGGTGGCATGGGAATTTTGCTCTTCTTGAAGGATGTGATTAAGCATTGGCTTAAGGCTTGTTCTCTTGAAATTCCATTGGCAATCCACTCCTTTGCTTAGGTGGGAGCTCATTGATGATTGGTTGTTCATTGACAATTTGTTGAGCTTTTGGTTGATAGACCATTGGAGCACTCATGGATCGAGCATCCTTCCTCTTGGCTTTTCTCTTACTCTATTTTGATTTACGTTTCTGGGCATTATCTTTTGGAGCCTGGGATTGAGGGGCATACATGCCACTTGTGGGTTTGGATACATTGAGGTGTTACCTTCATAGTCACCTTGGGCACGCAATAGGGCTTTTGGGACCTAGCCTGGCCTAGTCACCTGTGTACCATAGGAAAGCCAACTCCTTCATTTAGGTCTAGAGAGTATATCAGCATGGACTTCATAGTTGAACTACCCCCAGTACAAGGAGGATATAACTCCATAATGGTAGTCATCGATATGTTAACAAAAGTTGCACACCTTATTTCTGTAAAAACTAGCTCTAGGAAATTTTCAAGTTACATGGACTACCCCAAAGAATCATCAGCGATCGCGATTCTCTTTTCACCTCAAACTTTTGGAAAAGTTTGTTCAAAGCTCTAAGAACCCAGCTCTACTTTAGTACTTCTTACCATCCCCAAACCAATGGTCAAACAGAGTGGGTCAACCAAGTTATTGAGAAAACATACTAAGGGCTTATTGTAATAGGGAACCCAAACAGTGGATCCAATACCTACCCTTAGTTGAATTTTCCTACAATGCATCATACCATCAAAGTATTCAAATGACTCCTTTTCAAGCACTATATGGGCAATATTGTCTTACCCCATTAATTTTTTCTGATCCTACCTTACATGTAGAAGCATCTAGGAAAATGCTAGAAGAAATGGATTAGAAAAAGTGAATCGATAGAAGGCATATGCCAATCAACGAAGGCAAGAATGCATCTTCAAAGAAGGTGACATGGTTTTCCTAAGAGTTCGCCCAAAGAAAAGTTCCTTATCTTTGGGGGAATTCAAGAAGATATGTCCCATGTATTGTGGACCATATAAGGTACTAAAGTGACTAGGGCCAAATGCCTACAAACTATAACTCCCTAACAACTTGAAAGTACATAATGTATTTCATCTCAATCTATTGAAAGCATATGTCCCTAACCCAGACCATGTACTAAACGACCAACAAATTGTAATGCTCAATCAAGGAATCCTCAAACTTCAGCCAAAAAAGATACTTGACATGCAAGAGAAGACTCTCAAAAGTAAAACCCTTAGAGAATATCTCATCCACCAATGGAAGGACTACCCTGAAGAGGATGCCACTGTTGGGGTAAAAGGCCTTTGGGCCTGCTCTTGTACACTGTGATTCATATATAATATGATAGTGCAATAAGGCTATCAGTTCATTTGGACAACACCTACATTGTGTGTGCTCTTCTCTCCCGCATCTTCCTCTTCTCCTTCTCCACTGCCATTGCATCCCCTTCAACTGGTATAAGAGCTTTGGATTAGAGCTTGATCGTGGAGCTTGGCCCGGCATTACTTCAACCGAGATTGAAGATCTAGAGCTTGGAGCTTCAATGCCAGCCATGGCTTCTTCCCCCCAAGGTAAGATTTCATCTCCCGCCTCTCGTAGGCCCTCATAGGCTCTTTGCAGGTGTTCCTTGGCTTCATTGGGCACCTTATATGCCCCCATTTCCCCCCTTATCCTCAGCATAACTAGCAGGTCCCACAGTAGCAACTCACGTTTTTTTGTTCTTGTTTCAAAATCTAGCTCAAAAATCCCAATTTTTCTTATATCTCGGGCATCCGGAACCCAATTTAGGCAATGTTTGAGTTGATTTACAACAAGAAAATGCCATGCTCTTAGCTTATGTGATGCTCCTAAGGCTTGTATTTGATGTCCAAATGCTTTGGGGATGTTTGCCGAATGTTTTGAGATTCTTTGGGACTTAGTTTGACCTTCCATAGCTCGATTTATGTAGGGTTTATTGATGTACATTGTTTGGGCACATCAAGGTTTTATCAGGGATGACTTATGCATAATGCTCTTTGTTGACATTCGGGTGTCCTGTTAGATGTATTGATGCTTGGTCATCATGGTTTATGCCCGGATATGCTATTTGAGAGCTATTGAGCCTTGATTTGGATGTGGACACTTTGTTCTTGGTTGGGATTTATGCTACCTTGGTTGACAGGTTATTTTACCTCTAGTTTGGTTATGCCTATGGTCTATGGGTGCTCCCGACTACTCGGGATGATATGTTGATGTATTTGGATGATGCCACTTTGATGTTTATGCTCCGGGATGCTTCTTGAGCAAAGAGTAGAGCTCAATTCTTGGTTCACTATCATTTTCTTTGTAGCTGGCATTTCACTTGATAAGGTTTATGCAACGTGCTACCCATTATGGGTCTGATGTCTGATATGGATGCTTTTGGGTTGGCTGCAATATGGCAGATGTTTGGGCTTGAATCGACTTGCATTTGAGAATTTTGTGGAGCAGTTTGCCTTTGGTTGGCTTATCACTTATGCAGCTTGGACGCTATTTGGCCCTCAATGCCTCGATTATGGATCTTTGATTTACTTGGATGCAAATACATGTTTTGAGCAGTGGTTTCTCCATTGTCTTGGCATTTGGTTATTGAGATTTCATTGCACATTGATGCTTGGTTCTTTGCACGTTACTCCTTGATCACTAGACTTCTTGACAGTGCTTGGGTTTAGCAGTTATGGCTTTGTTGCTTCTATGTTGCCTAGCTTCTATGCTAGTTGGGTTGCTTTTGCCCATACATGTCAGAGAGCAGTTGCTCTTGATGCTTATCTGGCTATGCACTTTTTCTACTATCATGTACTTTACAGAGCCACTTATTTGGATATTGTTGTACAGATACTTGGGCTTCTCTTGGAGCTTGACCATTGCATGATCTTATGCCACTTACCGGTCTTGCATTGACTTGAATGCTACTATGTGGTCTGATGTGCTGCAAAGTCATATTTGCCATTATGGTTATGGGTTTATTTCATGGCTAAATAATATATGCTCTTATGAAAAATTTCTTTTGCTTTATCGACTATGGTTGGTTATGTCATGCAGTTGGCTACGACTCTTCTTCATGTGGGAGCTTCTGCATCTCTAATTGATGCTTCTATGCTTCCCTCTCTAGTGAGGATGGAAGAGTACTTGCAGAGCAGCATGCTTCTACCACTTGTGCTTCTATTGATAGTTGTCTTGATGAGCAGGTTCCCTATGTTGGGATAGCCCTCGACTCCTTGAGCTCCGTGGATGCTATGGATAGCCCTATTCATGATGACTTGGATTCCTTGAGCTCCGTGGATGCTATGGATAGCCCTATTCATGATGACTTGGATTCCTTATTGTCTTTTACAGATTCTTCTTTTACAAATGTATGATTCCATTGTGGGAAGCTTGGGCATGCTAAAAGAAAAATTTTTAGATGCATTAGAGAGCAGCAGAGACACAGATGGCGGACTCGACATGAGCAGAGAGTCAGAGATACAGGAGATGCAGCAGGTGTTACCACTATTACTAGTGGTGAGGTACATGTTGTTACCCATGATGATGCAGTTGAGCATGTACTCCTGTCATCTAGTTTTCCTACAACTTTCTTGCTCAGTAATACAGCCTACGCCTTAGATTGGCTATTGGATTCTATGGCATTTTGTCATGTTACTCCACATAAAGCATGGTTCTCTACTTACAGGGAGTTTGATGGATGCATTTCTTTGGGCCTTGAGCAGACTTATGATATTCTTGGTATAGGAGACATACACCTAACTTTGCCTAATGGGACTTCTCTTATGCTTAGGGATATTTTACATGTTCCCATGCTCAATAAGAGCTTGATTTTTGTCAGTCAGTTGCATGATGTAGGTTACTCTATTTCTCTTCAGGATACGTCATGGAAGATCTATCATGGTTGCTTGGTTTTGGACAGAGGTTCTAGAGTTGGTTCTCATTACCCAATGCATGTCCGTCATGTGGGAGATTCTATGGTTGCAGTTATCCGGATACCACATGCATTGTTATGGCATTATCACCTAGGCCATATGCACCATAGAGAGATGGAGATCTTGTCTCGTTCAGACTCATTGTTGCCTCCTATGTCACTTACATATCTTGATGCTTGCCCTGATTGTACTCTTGGTCCTTGCAGAGCCCCCTTGGCTTATGGCAATCGTACGAGGCATGCTCCTCTAGATCTTGTCCATTGTACAGTATATGGACCTATGCCTTCCCAGTCACTTGGTGGAGCGTCGTACTTTGTGACCTTTTTTGATCATGCTACCCACCGTGTTTGGGCTTTTCCCTTGGTGCAGATTGAGGATGCTGCAGTTATGCTTGGCAGGTTTATGGATTCTACCTAGTAGCAGGCCTAGGTGCTTTTGCATATGGATTATGAGAGTCATGCTCTCTCTCCTAGCTTTTGGACCTCTTGTCAGTAGTATGGCATTGATTTCTTGTGCCCATGGTATTATGGGATTGCTCATGGCATGTGCCTGACCTTACAAGCAAAGGTTGTTTTGATGCTTACCAGAACCGGGTTGTCTTATGGCTTTTGGGCTAAGGCTCTTATGATGATAGTCTATTTGGTTAACATGACATCATCCTTGACCTTGGATGGTATTACACCCCATGAGGCATGGAGTGGCATGCAACCCTCCTATGATTACTTCAGGATGTTTGGCTACCAAGCAACTGTACGTATGCCACATGAGCATATGTCACGTAGATGTATCCTCCTTGGTTATGGAGATGGTGACTTTAAGGCCTACAGATTATGGGATTTGGATGCCCAGTAGGTCATATGCAGTTGTCATGTTGTCTTCTATGAGACATAGACACCTCTCAGGCCTCTTGATGAGCATTCAATACGCTTTATGCCTGATTTTACAACAGCTACAATGCCATTATAGCAAGCTGTTTATGCTAAAAATGAGGCACTTATTGGCCCATGTGATGTAGCTATGCATAGCAATCAGGGTCAGGATGTTGGTGGTCAGTTGTTAGACCCCTTGCAGGCTCATGAGAGCTATTTTCTTGTAGTTTTGTAGGATAGATAGCCAGTCATATGTGAAGCTTCCGTTTCATTGAGGCCACATGTAGTCTTAAGACCCCATTGGATGAGTATCCGGGATGTTGGCCCTCTTCCAGTGATTGACTCTAGAGAGTTTGATTGCTCTTCGCTGTCTTGTATGCGCCACGCTGATGCCATGCGTGACTCTGATGCTTTACAATCGTGCATTGATGAGTTTGCTTACTTCATGAGAAGCATTCTTGGATTGCTCCGTTGTATGGAGCTGCGAGATTGCTTATATCCTGGATGTCATGGACTCGGGGATGCTTGACTCTTCTTCTGCAGAGGTTTCCGACACTTCTTGCACAGGTCGCTTTCTGATTGGGCGTTGGGTGAGATGTCATGATTCCTCACCTTGTCTTTTTCTTTTCTTTGTTTTCGCACCCTAGTCACATTGGCCTTTTAGTGGGAGGTTTTTGGGATAAAAGGCCTCTAGGCCTGCCCGTGTACACTGTGACCGCCCATTCTTTATTCATATATAATATGATAGTGCAATAAGTTGTCAGCTCAATTGGACAACACCTACATTGTGTGTGATTTTCTCTCCCGCATCTTCCTCTTCTCCTTCTCCACTGCCATTGCATCCCCTTCAGCCACTTGGATTGACCATGAGTCACTATGTACTCGATATCCCCAGTTTCATCCAAGATGAGGACATCTCGATTCCTCTATGTTAATGATGCGGGATCTAGAGCATGACAGAGGTGGTAGCTATGGAGGATGGAAGATAAAGACACAACTCATGTTGACATGACAATGTAGACAACTGTTACACAAGTGAATTAGGTTTCAAGATTGAGACTTGAACTCATAAACACAATCTTGTGTATGGACAACAATGACACAGACACTTGACATAAGAGACAAGTACTATTGCATTATCATAATATGAAAGTGATAGTTCAAGTACATCATTATATGGAGTTCTTTGGTAGCACTTAACATCCACTGTGCATATGGGATTTTGTCTCTCTTCTTAGAATGGACTGCATCTTCCTAGCCTAGCTGTCCTATACAAAGGGACTAGAGTAGGTGTGATTGCAAGTATCTCAACACCCCTCCTCAATCACAACCAAAAGTACAAAGTGTGTAGAGGCTTTAGTAAAAGCAACACCTGCAAAGTGTGGGCACACCATAAACATGGCAAAACACCAGAGGCTGTCGCAGAAAAGGCTAAGTGTGGGTACCACAAACATGATGGACATCCAGAGGCTATAGCAAGGGCCTTATAAATTGTACAAAGGCTGTAGTACAAGGATAATTGAGGAGTTTTACAAGTTTATGTTTGAGACATTAGGACTAGGAAACACACAACTAAAAAAGTCTATCTGAATAGAAGGATTGATGAGGTTTGTCCTTCTCCTGGTGGTCTTCTTCTTCTTCTTCCTTTGCTCCATTTTCTTCTTCTTCTTGGAATGCAACTAGGTATGCCTTTTGGGACCTCTTTCTTGCATGGCAGAACTTCTCGGTGTGTCCGGTCCTTTTGCAGAAGTCACAGAAGAGCTGATCCTTCTTGCCTTTGTACATGTTGCCAACATATAATGCATGCTCATCTCTAGAGGTACTTGGTTCTTCCTTAGTTCATAGCTTCTTTTCCTCTTTTAACAGTGATGCCTGGATATCAACAAGTTCAGGATTTGGCATGTTGATTAAAGTTGTTGATACATTATTATATTTAGGAGGCAAACTCTTAAGTAGAACACCGATGCAAACATCTTTTTCCATTTTAATGTTGATTCCTGTAAGTTGGGTTAGAAGTCCTTCCATGTAATTTAGATGTGTGGCAAGTGATGTGCTGGACTTCATTTCAAGCCTGAAAAACTCAATCAAGAGACCATACTTTGATGATTTAGACTGCGCACCAAATAAGGTGTCAAGTCTCTTCCATGTATCCTGTGAGGTCTCATAGTTATCCACATGGTAGATATAGCTATCGACTAGCTCCAGTTTGATAATGGCCTGGGCTTTTTCATCATTATTTTGCCAAGTAGCTGCAAGGTCCGCATCCCGAGGTTTCTTCTCTTTGCAATTTGTGATGGCCCAGAGACCCTTCTTCATCAAGATGAGCTTGATGCAGGTTTGCCAGGTGTGAAACCCAACTCCCTTGAACCGAGTTGTCGGTGAGTCTTTTCCCATGCTGGAGAGCTGGAGCAGCAGCAAATCAGTTCCAAGATTCTTAGATTTTACAAGTGAAAGAGCAGATTACAATGTGTCAAGAGACACAAGTAATGGTAGTGTGAAAAACACACTATGTCTGACTTGATGTTGAGCTTGAATCTTCCTGTTCGGGTCTTCGATCCTTTGTTGATCTTTCCAAGTTCTTTCCCTCCTTGATTTGATACTGGGACAATAGATCTGAGTAACAAATGCTTCAGTTGATTGAGAAGAAGCAAGATCTTGAAGTGAAGGAAGAAGCTTGAATTAAAGTGGCTATGGTGGCTTGGCCTTCAATTCTTCCAAATGTTCAAGTTCTCCCCTCCTTGATGATTTGATGGGAAGGTTGATCAAATTAGAGTGGCAAGGGCTTTGTTTGAGTCCTGAGGAGAGAGAAACTTATGGATTTTTGAGCTTGAAGCTCAAAGCTATGGCTGCCTGAGTTTAGGGTTCCTAGACCTGACTGTTCTTTCCACTATAGCAGCTCGTAGAAGTAAAATTTTTAAGAGCCCTCTTAGCTAGAGTTGGCCCACTATATGGTCTACTAAAGCCCCATAAAAGCCCCTTCAATGGTCGCCCTTATGCTGAGCTACAGCAGGTCATTCAAACATCTGCGAAAAACTGCGCCAGTTTGGGGAGATCAGTAATGGCAAGCCGTACGATGCACAATGTTGGTGCTTTTCATGCTGGCCAGTTGCGCTTAGGAATGCAGAAGATATTCTCAGAAGAAAACGTGAAGAGATAAGGACTATAGAGAAAGATATGGAGGCTCCAAGTACTGTAGGTCCAATTTCGCTATGGCAGACACAGGGCTGAGATTGAGAAAATTGTCAATGGTGAGCTCCAGGATGTGCAATGCTTAGGTATGAGGTGCCAAAGAGGAGCTGTGGAAGTAGAGGAACATTTTCCCAGAAGGAATTGCAGTGAGATATGACTTGTGGGGAGAGATCCAAGATCCTGAAACAGGCAGGGTGCAAGCTGGCTATGGCTGCCAAGGAAGGTCAAGTAGAGATGGAGGTGAGAAATGGAGCCATGAGCTGACCTGAGGTTAAGATGAGCTGAGAGAGAGTAGAGGAGATCTAAGCCATGCTCAGCTAAGCTCTGATACCATGTTAATGATGCAGGATCTAGAGCATGATAGAGGCGGTAGCTATGGAGGATGGAAGATAAAGACAACTCTCATGTTGACATGACAATGTAGACAACTGTTACACAAGTGAATTAGGTTTCAAGATTGAGACTTGAACTCATAAACACAATCTTGTGTATGGACAACAATGACACAGACACTTGACATAAGAGACAAGTACTATTGCATTATCATCATATGAAAGTGATAGTTCAAGTACATCATTATATAGAGTTCTTTAGTAGCACTTAACATCCACTGTGCATATGGGATTTTGTCTCTCTTCCTAGAATGGACTGAATCTTCCTAGCCTAGTTGTCCTATACAAAGAAACTAGAGTAGGTGTGATTGCAAGTATCTCAACACTCTAAGGGGGAGAGGATGTGATATCCCAACTTTAATTTCAATCTTCCCGACATCTCACAAAATGGACTTGAAGAACTCTAAAATCATTAAATAGAAAATATTTGGAGCAAAAAGACCTAAGGATCATAACCCAACATTTTTTCGGATTGACAAGGAAGGTCGCAGAGGCAAGAGCTGCAAATAATGCTATGGACACAATTACTACAAATGGGATGGCGAATACGGGGATTACAAATGAAGCTACCATCAACCAAGCACCCATCATGGATCTTCAGGTACTAATTTTCTTAAATAAAAATAGCTAGTAGCTCTTTATCCCATGAATAGGCAACAGAAGCTGCATGCATAAAATAAGATTTCATTCGATTCTTGCATATAACTTCTTTGCGGAATTCTTTCTTAAAACCAATACCTAGCTTACAAGAAATTATATTCACGTTGGCCTTGAGGAATTCTTGCAAACATTTTATTCGATTCTTGCATTCAAACATTTTATTCGATTCTTGCATTTGAGGAATTCTTTGAGGAAATTATATGCAAGAAATTATATTCATGTTGGCCTTGAGAAATTCTTTGAGGAATTCTTTGTGATTGTAAGCTAGGTACAAATCGTCGACTGAGATAGTATTCTGGTAAACACAGAATACCGCAACTGAGGCAATGTTCTTGATGGCGCTAAACCTCCCCAAGGCCAACGTGAATAAAACCTACTCCAAGGGGTTTTTCTTTTTTTGTTTTGTGTTAGTGAGTTTAGACCAATCATGACACAAAAGGTCTTGTCATTGGGAACTCTAGTTGGTAGGAGGAGTTGAGGATACCAGGGGGCTCTGATCATACACTTCTTAGGCTCTTATGAACTACCAACTACCCTTTGATTTCCAGAATTTTGTGTCAGGAAGTTCCAATTTTAGTTGGGGAATGAAACTTGGAGAGAATAATACTTTGAATACAAAACATTGTAAAGGTCTTTTAAAAAAAAAAATGAACTATTAAGAAGGAATTGCTTTACTCTATTTTTGTGTCGTGAATAAAATGTGTGTAATGAGTTTGTATCGGGAGATAATCCAAAGAAGCCGTTTTTATATGTTTAACCTAAAGTGGTAGGTAATTAGATAACTAAAACTACTCTCTCAAGGGAAGTGGGCAGATGGACCCCCAACGTAGATCCAGACCTATGGCTGGGTGGTCTCGGTAAGCTAAGAGCTTTCCTAAGAAGGAATAAAAATCATAATTGATAGAGCATTAGAAACCAAAAAATCTCACTCACATCACTTTAGAATCTACTAATATTAATTATCCACTAGCAATAGACTTGACTAGAAAAACTTAGGTCAATCCTCGTGGGAGCGACCGGAGCTTCCACTGCGGGGTAGACTCAAGCAAGCCTAGTGTAATATCTCCGCACAATAAAAGTTAGTTGGTTAGTTCGAAAGTTAGTTAGTTTATTAATAAGTTAGTAAGGTTAATAACTAAAGATTAATTAAGGTAAAAACTAATTAATATTAATAATTAAGTATTTTTATTTAATTAAAATATTTTATTTAGAGAAATCGAGAGTCATAAATCTGATATTTTTCTCGGATTGATAAGGACCATGGCCACCCTTCACATAAGTTATAACGTGAACGAGACTTATGAGATATATTAATCACTAGTATTAATGTGTATAGTTTGGGATGGTCCAAAAATATTAGATTTTTGGCAAAACTAGTTTATTTTAGATATTTTAGATATTATCTTAAAAAAAGATATGGAGATTTCTAGAACTGGATGTCATTTAAAAGAAAAGGTAAGTGATGTTTTAGTTAGTTTGGAGATTTTATAAAAAGAAAAAAATAAAGAGAGGACTTGCGAAATTGCGCGCACTGCAATCACAGTACACAGGCAGTAGACAGTACTTTGAACAAAGAAAAGAAGAAGGAGTGAAGTAAGAGCTGTCTAACCAAGTGTCTTGGAGTTTTACCTCCCTTTCGAAGTGAATGGAACCATCAAATTTATTATTTGAGCATCAGATCACTGATCTTTCCAAGATCCCCCTCCACAAAGAGCTCCACCTCTCAACCACAAGCCCTCTTCTCTAATTCACTATAGGCATGGGAGAGGCATAAGGAAGCATAAGGAGACCCTGAGAGGCTGCGAGAAAGAGGTATAGAGAAGGATACCCCTCCAAGAGATTGTGAGGAAGAGCTTCAAAGAGAGCTTGAGAGAGAGAGAGAAGAGTCACCCCGAGAGGCTGCAAAGAAGAGAATAAGCTCAATTCTCTCTATCTCGATCCTCGACTTAACCATCTTCTCTTACGCTCTCCCATCTTGAATCTATTCCACCTTCTTAATCTCTTGAGTCTACTTGCGGAGATGGCCTCCAAGCGAAGAATGTCGCGTGCGGATGACAATCCTGCAACCAACAACAAGGCTTTGGGCAAAGGCATCACTGTCAATCCAACTACGGTTCCGGTCGTAAGTAATGTATTTTCAAATTGATAGATGCTTGCTTTGATTCTCGTATGAGATATGTTAGGCCCCATACTACGATGCACAAGTATAGGTCATGGAAAAGGATAAATTTCATCTCACCTACTCGGAAGATGGAGTTTGTGAAGTGCATATATCAAGGGAAAATTGCACCTAGTTACATATGACTTATTTGTTGGTAGAGCAATTACAAGGAAGATTTAATCAAGGGTTATGAATGGCATAGTCGTCAAAAGAATGACACTAAAAGATTGTGCATACAAGTGCTAGATTAAAGTATAGTCAAGGGTTACAAATAGCATAATTACTAAAAGAATATGACATTGAGAATCATGAATAGAAAGTACTAGTTTAAAGTTTAAATACTTCAAAAGTACTTAGCCTAAGAGCCCAAATATTAAGAAAAACTAGATTCTAGCTCGATGCAAGGGGCCTGTTGGAGTCTAATTACTTGAGATCATCTCGCACTTATCTTATTAAGTATTCACACGTTATGCCTATAACATGTTTGATATATGAGGATAATTTTCTAGTTGCCTCATGACTTGACTAAGTGCTCGTACAAGAAATTAATCATAAGGGTTAAAACTAAGATGTATTGAGATCCGTCGGATAACGATGACTTTTGCCAATCTAAATTCAGGGTTGGGTTATCAATCAAGGTAAGTGACCTATAGAATATGCATCATGAATAGTTTTTGAACCCTTAACATATGCCCTAGCCGAAGTAAGGAAGTGTTAAGAAATATTTTTGTATAGTATTGCTCTTAGATCCCAAGGGGGAGAGCAAATATGCAATGGGAAATATTATATCATCTACTCTTGCATTGTTTTGGAAAGAATGCAATTGGTTTTGTTGGTTAATCGAACAACATCCTAAATGCTTTTACATTCAACTGGTTGTTAGTTGTTATTTGGATGATTATTCCAAGTGCTTGTGATTTATGGTAAATGCATGGCAAGGGTCTCTGATGACAAGTTGCCATGGGAATAAAGGAATGTTTTCTTGGAAAATGATATTAGGGTTGAATGCCTTGTTTGTGCTTGATTCTTAAAGGATTTAATTAAGGATATATTGCACGGTGAGAGCAAAATTTAGGTGACGGGAAGTGCTTAAAAATAGCTAAAAATCATGGATATCAAGGGAAAAATATTCAATGTCAAAGGCGGCGGCTCGATCTAGGACGATTTTAAGCATAAGCAGTCGACGGCACCCAAGTGACACCTCCAGATTTTTAGTAATTTTTATGTCAGTCAGGACAGGATGTGGGAGCTGCAAGCCTGTCCGGGATGCCGAGGCGAACGCCCAGAAATTTACAGCACGTCAATCGGAGCTCGTATGCGGAAGTTGGCCCGAAACCGGCCGGGGTGCCCAAAAAGGGGGCCAAATTTGAAATTTGAAAGGGTGTGATTAGTGGGGGTTGCCCTTTGGCCCCTCCACCCCCCTAAATTTTTCATGGGGGGGAAGGAAGTGCCGTGAAGACAGCCGCGCGGAAAAAACGCCCCCCCTCCCCCCCCCCAATCATGATGCTAGCTGTCAAGTAAGGCATGAATCCGAAGGCAGGGGGCTTCAACAATCGATCCACGCTCCGCATCACTTCAATCCGCGCAGGGAATGGTGGCCTGTAAAGGGAGAGAGAAAATCAGTCTTTCTCTCTCCTCCCTCTCTCTCTTCTAAGGGGGAATTCATGTGGGAAGAAGAAGGAAGAAGAAAGAATGATGGAGGCTTGTCCGGCATGGATCGGATTGCTCCACGGGCTGGAAATGGTGATTGGTGATTGTGCTGGACATGAAGTGCTGCTGATTTTCGAATCTACAGCCATGGACATGAAACCCGAAACACGCAAATAAGCGGTAATTTAAAATTTTCAAAGGAAATTTGAGCTTTTATGGCTTTTGATGGATGAAATGCTGTTCATGTGGGATAAAAATTGTTCATATTGCTGTTTTCTATGAGTTCTTGCTGATCATAATCAAAAAATCAAAAAAATATGCATTTTGTGGTTCGAAATAATATGTTAAAACACGTAAAACATGAAAAATCAAGGGAAAATGAGGGTTTTTGGCATACAAATGGGGAAGTAAATAGGAACATCAACTAAACTTTCATTTTTCTGCAAGAAGGAACTAAGGGCCATAGCCCATAACCTGTTTTGAATTTTTAGTAATTAAATAATGCAGGAAAATAAGGGAAAATACAAGAAAAGGGTGGAAAAACCCTAAAAAATAGGGGAAAAATGCATTTTGGGTTCCGAAAAATAAGGATAAATAAGAGCAATGTTTGGGAATGTTTGTGGGGACTGAAGCATGAGGATTTGCCTCAGTTCAACCCCACCTTGTTCTAGTGTGTCTTTTTCCGTTTTTTTCGCATAAAATGATGACAAAATACCCTATAAACCTATGCAACGATGCAATATTTAAACGGGGAAGAGTAGAGGAGTTGAAATATGTCTAAATGCCGTGTGAGATGATGGGAAAGTTGCTGATTTCTATGCATAGCATTTTAGGACGGATGATAATTAAAATTAAGAGCTTAGTAGCACGAGGATCACCTCGGTGCTAGGCCCATCCAACGAAGCACGAACGGTAGTTGGAAACCATTAAAAGAATGTTTTTGCACTTGTGCACAATACTATTTGCTAAATGTTTGAGCACTAGGCATCCACCAAATGCATGGAGCATGAAAAAGATTTAAAAGTATCAGTGATCAGCTCCTGGACATGCATTGCAATTGGTTTATCATGATATGACCTACGATGAGAGGCAGTGAGGTACCCATGCTGTAGGCTAGTCGTGGGGTCCTAAAGGGGAAAGAGAAGTAAGGACAATGGTACATTCCTGGACACGCTTATTTGGTACCTTGAGCGACTTTTGTGCAAAATGTCTAAATGTTGAGCGACGCATCGAGGGGCCAATCCCCAAGGTGTAGGAGAGTCGCAGAGGGTTGACGGCATTCAGCCGTAGGAGGAACCCCATGTGTAAGTGATTCGAGCCTTTTGGCTATGTGAAAGGGACTCCCTCTGAGGAGTAATATTGGGTTAGGATCAGTTGGACTACAACATATTACGAACGCAATGTTTAGGAAGGCAAAGAGTTTGATAGACGCTCCTGGCCGCGAGGCCGGGGGGTTATCTTGTGCGTAGTGACGAGGCCCGGCTAGTGCATGAGCCAGTGCCGGCCCGTTTTTTGGTCCATCAGTGGTGCGTCTGCCGGGAGCCGCTTAAAAGTGGCGGTTCTCGAATCCTGGTTGTTTAGGGACCAACTAGCAGTTTATGCCAAAGGATACTGAGATTGATCCGTTATTTATTGATAAGCATCGTCTAGCAGAAATCCAAAAGTAAGAAAGAGACGAAAGAGCTAGGCGACGTGCTGAAATTTTTAGGAGATATTCTCCTAAGCGTAGCGGTGCTGAACCCTTACGAGGGAGTGGATCTAGTGGTCTTAGGACCACAAGCAGCAAGTTAGGAGAAGGTGGAAGCTCTAGTGCTCCCCTTCCTGCCATAAGCCAGTCCACATCAATTGCAGGAGGTGTAACCCCACCGTCCCCTATTCTTAGTACAAATCCAATCCGCGTCATGGTGCAGCCTATTGCAATTCCAGCAGGAACGACGGATTTTCCGGCTCTAGGTTACTCGCTACCCATTTTTAATGGGCTAGTTGAGGAAGATGCGGAACTCCACATTAGGGAGTTTCAAAAGTTGATGTTTAACTGTCGCATTCAAGAGGAAGGACATTTAATGATGTTCTTCAATATGACTCTCAAAGGAAGAGCTGCTATATGGTATCATGGTTTAGAAGCCGGAACCATATTGAACATTGATGCATTTTATGGAGCTTTTCGAAGGGAGTTTGCCCATGAAAGGGGTGGACAATATTGGTTGCGTGTACTTAACATGACCCGTCAACAACCACATGAGGATATTCGTGCTTATGCGAAGAAGATAAAAGAGGTTTTCCGTAAGTTGGACACCTCTATTCCTATCCCCGCAGCTGCCCAATTGCAATATTTCCTACATGGTTTGGACTTTAATATCCAATTGCAGTTGAGTAGTGTCCCCATGGGGGATATAGATACTACCATTACACGAGCACAAGAGGTGGAATCCTGACTACAAGCAGCCTATGCTTCTCGAGGCAATTCGAATATGGGTTTAGTATTGGGAAACAATATGGCAATAGCCAATGGCAGTAGTGGTCAAGGGATGGCGATGGCTAACCCTAATGGGAGAGGGAACATGGTGCAGAATGTCCCGTTATTACCAGCTCCCCCTAGCATATCGATGCCTATGGGCAGTCAAATGGCTCCAAGTGGTGGAAGCCAGGCGGTCAATTCTAACACCATGCCTGTGGCTCAACAACCAGTGCCTAATCGAATTGTTAGGCCGATGGAACGACATGGTAATGACCAAGGCTATGAGTCGAGTTCTTCCAATGTTCTTGGCGAGGTTAAGGACATGATGAAGCATTATACCGACATGATTACGGAGCAGTATCGACAAATAGCCGTTGATGTCAACTTCCTTAAAAAACAACAAAATTTGATAGGAAGTAGATACCCAGAGGAGGATGCACCTTCGAGGTTTAGTTGCAAATGGTGTGGCGGGCAGCACTATCCAAGAAATTGCCCAAATGTTAAGTGCGACATTTGTGAAAAATCTGGCCATTTAGCAGCTACTTGCTGGAGTAAGATCAGTTCCCTCTAGCGAGGAAGTCGGCAACCAGGGCCTGTTAATCATCGTGCCCAAGGAAATGATTCCTAGCGAGAAGATGGGCCTAAACAAATACTTCAACGACCAAAGACTATAGTAGAGGAGCTACCAAGTGGTAGTGGGGTCAGTTTGATTGAGGCTGTACGCGTGAACGATGCTGAAACCTCCAATCTGCGAGCTGTTCTTACAAGAGGTCAAAAGGGTAGAGAAGCCGACAAGGATAAGCCTGTCGACGGAAACCCTAAACAAGGCGACAAAGGAACACAAGTTTTGGATCCTGCCCTGGAAGGGGGACCTTTGAAGCCCGTAGAAAGTAAAGCCGATAAGGAACCACCAAAGAAGAAGGTGAAAGTTAAAAAGGAGGCAATAAAGCCGGTTCAGCGACCTAAAGAGCGGATGGTTTGGCATGAAAAGCGAGCTCTATCGAACTATCATGAATTCGACTTGGTGAGCTCTCTTTGCGAAGTCAAGCCGGATGTAAACCTTTTACAGCTTATTAAGCTTTCCCCGGGAGTACGCAAGGAATTTAGAAAGATTCTACGTACCGGGTATATCGTAGAGCCTTTGGGTATTGCGTAAGTTGGTAATGACTGGTTTGAGCATGCTGAGAAGCATTGCCCAAGGGTTGCAGCTTATATCAATGGGATATTAGTAGATTATGCCATTGTCGACACGGGATCATCTGTTAACATTATGAGTTCTGAACTGATGGAAAGGTTGGGTCTTGCGATCCAGAAAGATACCTCCACAATTCTCAGAATGGCAGATGATAGTTTGAGACAGCCAGAAGGCTGCATTACTAAGGTCCATGTCACTGTTGCAAATGTAGAATGCCTGTTGGACTTTAGGGTGATTCGGTTTGCAGGCCGGCCAAGTTACCAAGTATTACTTGGACGACCTTGGATCTTGCAAGCGGATTGCCAAGTAGATATACCTGTCGGTCGTCTGATATTCGGCAGAGGTGCCCAGCGTGTGGTGGTTGATGCTTATCCTGAGTCCCCGCAGAGTGAGAGAGCTCCTCTATCTTCTACAGAATTGGAGACACTAGAAGATTTATCTGCCAGTGAGACATCATCGAGTGATGAGTCCAAAGAGGGATCCACCACGGAAGACATTTATCAGATCACTTTGAACGAGCCGATAGAGGCCCAAGATCGTATAAGAGATGCAGATGTTATCGAGCTAGACCTTGGTATGCCTGATGATTCGCGGCCAATCAAATTAGGTTCTATGCTCAGCACAGCAGAAAGGGAGGACTATGTGGCCTTGATCCAGGAATTCCGTGATATCTTTGCCTGGAGTTATGATGAGTTAAGAGGCATCCCTCCTAGTCTTGCTGTTCATACAATTCCGTTGAAAGAGGGCAGTCGTCCTGTACGGCAGAAAGTAAGGCGTATGCCTTTCGAACTGAGGGACGGGCTGTTTGAAGAGCTGCAGAAGCTTCGAAAAGCAGGTTTGATTTTTCCTGTGCAACACACGGAATGGTGTTCGCCGGTTGTGATAAGAAAGAAGAAGAATAATCAAATCCGATTATGTGTAGACTTTAGGGAGTTGAATAAGCAGACGGTTAAGGACTACTACCCGTTGCCATTTATTGACCAGATTTTGGATCAATTAGCGGGTAGGGAGATATATTCGTTCATGGATTGCTTTGCAGGATACAACCAAATGGCAATTGCAGAAGAGGACAAGTTGAAAACAACTTTCATCACTGTATTTGGTACTTTTGCGTACCATGTGATGGCCTTTGGTTTATGCAATGCACCTGGTTCGTGGCAACGAACAGCAGATAAGACATTCGGTGACATATCCCCTGAAGAGTTGAAGGTGTTTATTGATGACTTAGGGGCTGCCACCGTGAGAGAAAGGCAGTTGATCATTTTAAGAAAATGCATTGAGCGCTGTAGACAATTCTGTATCGCCTTAAACCCACGGAAGTGTGTTTTCGGAGTACCTTATGGACTATTGTTGGGTCATGTGGTCAGTTCGGTAGGAATTGCGACAGACCCCGAGAAGGTCAAAGTTATAGTTGCCATGGGTCCACCACGCACTCCGAAAGAGGTTCATAGCTTTCTGTCTTCGGTTGGTTACTACCGTAGATTCATCAACGCCTTAGCAGAAAGAACGTTGCCGCTTACAAATTTATTGTCCTTTAGCTGTTCATTTGTATGGGGTGACCCTTGTAAGGTAGCATTGGAGGATGTGAAACAAGAGTTAGCAAGAGCGCCCGTTTTAAAAGCACCTAAAAGAGGTGAGGTGTTTTATATCTTTTCAGCAGCCACCATGTATAGTATCAGCTGTTGTTTAGCCCAAATTTGGGAAGAGAAGTGGTACCACCCGATTGCTTTTGCTAGTCGGAAGCTAGGGGTATCTGAAACCAACTATACTTACATGGAGAAATTGTGTCTAGCAATGGTCTTTGGGACCAAGAAATTTAGGCATTACATTCTCTATGAGAAAGTCGTGCTTTATACGAAGGCGGAGGGGCTTCGATTATTGATGAACAAGCTACAGCCGCCTGATCGTCTAGCAAAGTGGTTAATCACTTTGCAGGAATTTGATTATGAAATCAAGAGTAAGCCACCAAGGTTGCAAGGCATCGTGGAATGTCTTGTGGACTTTGGGGAGCCGAAACAATCTGTGGCTGAAGGTAGTGACATGGAGTTGTTATTTAAGATAGATACAGCCTCTATTCCCTCCTAGTATGCTGCAATAACGCATTATTTATCCACGAGAGAGGCGGGATCCGAACTATCTAAGGCTGAGAAAAGGAAAATTAAGCAGCAAGCGTTAAAGTTTGCCTTGATCGCAGGTACATTATATCGGCAAGGGGTTGATGATACCTATCGCCGATGTGTGATGCCTGACGAGGTACCATTCATTTTGGAGGAGTGCCGTGATTCTGCTTGCGGTGGCCATTTTGCTGGACGGCTTACAGCACAAAAGGCTTTAAGAGCAGGTTATTGGTGGCCTGCCATCTTCCAGGATGCGTTTGCATATGTTAAGAGATGTGATATTTGCCAACGACATGATAGTCGAGAGAATAGGAAACGACCACTCACCCTTATTATGGCGATACTTCCATTTGAGAAGTGGGGAATAGACTTTGTGAGTCCTATTACTCCGTCGTCGACTACGCAAAAGAGGTACATCATTGTAGCAACCGACTACTTCACAAAGTGGTCAGAAGCACGTGCAACAAGGAAAGATGATGCTAAAGAAACTGCTAGTTTCCTTTTAGAGCAGATAATATGCCGGTTTGGTCCACCGAAAGAATTAGTGTCGGACCGCGGAACCCATTTCCTGAATAAGGTGATCAAAGGTTTGACAGAGTTGTGGCAAATCAAGAATAACAAGACAACCCCATATAATCCGCAAGCCAATGGGCAAGTTGAAAGCACCAACAAGCAGCTTGTGGGCATCCTGTCCAAAATTGTGTCGGAAAAGAAACGGGATTGGGATAAAAAGTTATACGTGGCAGTGTGGGCTTATAACACGACTTTCAAACGAGCCACTGGCCATACCCCGTTCAAGTTAGTATATGGGGAGGAGTGTGTCTTGCCTTTAGAAATTGAGCTGCCTGAAAGGTGAGAAGGATCGAAGCTTGCACGCGAGCTATGGCGGGAGAGCAAGAGCAAGAAAGAGAGAGACAAGAAATGGGAACTCCAACAGTCACAATGTGTGACTGGGCCTTCCTTTATTCAAACTGTCACTAAAAGAATAAAGAATAAAGTGACGTGACAGGCGCCCACCACCTGCAGTATGCAGTGGCGGGTACTGTCAGTGTAGTAATACACGGGGCAGCACGGCGGAGGCGCCTTTATCCCCAACAACCTCCCACTTAAAGGCGAATCTGCCCTAGTGAGAGAGAAAAGAAAAAGAAAAGACATTACAAATGTACATAGGTACAAGGGATGAGGAAAGGCGACATCTCATCCAACGCCCATCAACCTCCTGAGGAAGGCAAAGCGCTCAGTAGTGAGGCTCTTCGTGAGCAGATCTGCAGGATTCTCATCAGTGGAGATCTTGACAAGGTCAACAGACCTGTCCTCCACGACACCACGTATGAAGTGATACCTCACCTCAATGTGTTTCGTCTTCGCATGGAAGACCGGATTCTTAGCCAACTGAATGGCACTCATAGAATTCAAATGCAGTGTAGGTGTAGCATCAATCCCAAGGTCAGCAACTAGACGGCCTAACCATATGGCCTCCTTGCAAGCCTCAGTGGCTGCAACATACTCGGCCTCAGTGGTAGACAAAGCCGTACACTTCTGAACCCTGGACATCCAAGAGACAGCCCCTCCAGCATAGGTGAATACATAGCCAGAAGTGGACTTCCTACTATCTGCATGTCCTGCATAATCGGAGTCAGTGTACCCCACGACCCCTGTATCCTGGCTACCATAGCAAATACACATATCTGCTGTGCCCTTCAGGTACTTCATGATACCCTTCACGGCATCCCAATGTCTGCTGCCAGGTGTAGCCATATAGCGTGCCACAACACCAACTGCATACGCAATATCTGGACGAGTGGCTATCATGCCATACATCAAACTGCCCACGGCTGAAGCATAAGGGATCTTGGCCATCTTGGCCCTCTGCTCATCTGTCTGCGGACAATTGGCCTGTGATACCTTCACATAAGAAGGTAATGGAAAGCCAATAGGCTTTATGTCCTGCATGCGGAAGCGCTCAAGGACTTTATGAATGTACTCCCGCTGTGAGAGATACAAAAGCCCCTGATGCCTATCGCGCTTAATGCGCATCCCAAGTATATGTGAGGCCTGTCCCAAATCCTTCATCTCAAAGCTCTTCTTCAGCTGATATTTAAGAGCATCTAGCTCATCATGAGCTTTCCCTACTATCAGCATATCATCAACATAGAGTACCAAGATAAGCAAACTGCCATCACGGGCTTTCTTCATGTAAAGACACGGATCCATAGCACTCCTGCTGTAGCCCTGTGACTGCATAAAGGCATCAAACTTATGATACCATTCCCTAGGTGCCTGCTTCAAGCCATACAAGCTCTTCTTCAACTTGCACACTAGGTGCTCCCTGCCAGGTTCTGCAAAGCCCTTAGGCTGATCCATATAGATCTCATCATGCAAGTCCCCATGTAGAAAAGCCGTCTTGACATCCATCTGATATAGATCTAAGTCAAGGTGTGCAACCAAAGCCAAGACTAAGCGCAGGGTGGTCATCTTAACCACAGGAGAGAAGACCTCATGAAAGTCCACACCATGTTCCTGCTTAAAACCCTTTGCTACCAATCTAGCCTTGTATGCCGGCTTGGGGTGTCCAGGGGTACTTTTCAGCTTGTACACCCACTTGCATGGCAAAGCCTTCTTGCCCTTAGGCAAGGCAACCAAATCCCAAGTCTCATTCTTATGCAAGCAGTCTATCTCAGACTGCATAGCCCTCTCCCAGGAGTGACTGTTACCCCTGCGCATAGCCTCATCATAAGTGAAAGGCTCTCCTGCATCTGTAACCAAAACATAATGCATAGAGGGCTGAAATCTGTCAGGTGGACGTCTGTCTCTAGCAGACCGTCTCACCGCAGGCTCTACTGCCTGTCTAACTGCCTGTCCAACACCTTGGCCCTGTGTAGGAACTGCTGCAGGCTGTACTACTGGCTGTGCTGGAGCTCTAGACTCCTCTTGAAAGATCACTCTGCGGATCTCAACCACCTTCTCAGGCTGCCTGTGCATCTTGTCTTCATGGAAGACGACATCATGGCTGCGTACTATTTTCCGCACCTGCGGATCCCATAGGCGATAGCCCATCTCTCCTGACTCACCATAGCCAAGGAATATGCATTTAATGCTCTTTGGATCCAATTTACTCCTCTTGTCCTTGGGCACATGGCAGAATGCCTCACATCCAAAGACACGGAGATGCGCATAAGAGGGTGGCTTACCAGCCCAAACTTCCTCTGCAACCTAGAAATCCAATCCACTGGAAGGCGATCAGTTTATGACATACACTGCCGTACTAACTGCCTCAGCCCAAAAACTCTAGGGTAGGCTTGCATGGCTAAGCATAGAGCGCACACGCTCCTGAATAGTCATGTTCATGCGCTCAGCCAAACCATTCTAGGGTGGGGTGTAAGGGGCGGTCAACTGACGCTTAATACCCCTGTCATCACAAAACTGCTCAAAAGCATGCGAGACATATTCTCCCCCATTATCTGTCCTAAGGCATTTCAGCTTATACCCAGTCTGGTTCTCAACAAGAGCAAGCCATCTCTGAAAAACTGCCAAGACATCGGACTTCTGCTTTATGGGATAAGCCCACACTTTCCTAGAAAAATCATCAATGAAGGTAACGAAGTACTTCGTGCCACCCATAGACATGCAAGGCATAGGCCCACAAACATCGGAATGCACCAATGCCAAGGGCTCACTCATGCATGGCCTACCCGATTTCTTATGCGTAGACCTATTCTGCTTACCATAAAGACAATGATCACATGAGTCAAAACATGCATAATCCAAAGGCGGAAGATACTGCAAACCAGATAACATTTTCATTCCCTTCAAAGACATGCCCTAAACGAGCATGCCAAAGTGATATATGTGGGATAGAACCCACTGCCAAAACATGGTCAACTGAGGACCCAGATACAACAAGAGGATAGAGGCTGCCAGACTTGGCGTCTCTAGCAAGCACAAGTCTGCCACGAGTAATCTTCCAGGCAGAATCCCCAAAACATACATGAAATCCTGCATCATCCAGCTGTCCTGCAGACATAAGACTGCGCGTAAGCGCAGGTACATGACGTACATCCCTAAGCAAAAATGAACTGCCAGTGGAAAACTGCAACTGAATATCACCCATGCCCACAATGTCAAGAGACCTGTCGTCTCCAAGTCTGACTGAACCAGATATAGTGCGGTAAGAGTGGAACCACTCACGGTAAGGCGTCACATGGAAGGATGCTCCGGAATCCAATAACCAGCAATGTGCATACATACTAGATGTCTCAGTCAAGTGTGAAGCATCAGAAGAACTAGCTGCAAGTATAAACTCATCACCACCATCGGACTCCTCAGTCTGCGTGACATTAATTTCCTCAATCTTGACGTTGGACTTCGCAGGTACTATGCTGCGATCAGAGGACTTCTCCTGCACTTTATCTTTCCCCTTATCCTTGCGCTTCTCATTGCACAACTCATGACACTGTGGTCTAATATGGCCCTTTTTCCCACAATGATGACAAGTGACATTTGCATTGCGCCCACGCAACTTACTACGCGACTTGCCACGAGATTTAGACCGACCCTTCTGCGAGTCACGGCCTCGGCCATTACCACGGTCATACCTGTCATTCCTGCCTCTAACTGTCAAAGCATGACTACCACGAGAGGCATCCAAGTTTTTGCGATTCACCTCTTCCTGAAGAAGAGCACTCTCAACATCTGCCAATTTTAGAGTAGCACTAGAGGCACAAAGAGCAGTGCGGAATACATCCCATGACTCATTCAAAGTCCCAAGCAAGAAAAGAGGAGTTACTTCCTCTCCAAAGGTGATATCCTGCGAAGTCAGGTTCTTCAGTATAGCATGGAACTGGCTCAAGTGAGCAGACATAGTCGCATTATCCTTCATGCGCAGATCCATAAGCTGCTTCAACCAGTACATCTGACTCGCCGGACTTTTCTTATCATAAAGATTCTTGATCTTATTCCATAGATCCCATGCACTCTGTGCTTCCTCAAATACATTATAATGTACCTGTTCAGTGAGAGACAATACAATCGTGGACTTGCATAGCTCATCAAGTTCAAGCCAGTCGTCATTGTCCATAGTTTCAAGCTGCTCCCCGCTCAACCGAAGTGGCTTAATCTGAGATTTCTGTACCAAAACCTGCCATATTTGACTCTTCCAGTAAGAGTAGTTGGTACCATCCAACTTTGTAATGTTAAAGATGGCACTATCATGCGAAGATGACGCCATTATGCAGGCTGGAAATGCCCAAACAGTCCAAAACTGCTTGCTGTTTTACTGCAGAACTTGCCCAAAAATGACCAAAACGGGGTCCAAAAGGCGAGCAAAGTGTGCCAAAAGTGGCTGCCCACTTAGTACTAGGTGCGATACACCAAATCAGGATATTTCAGCATGAAAAGTACACCTCAGTCCACCAATAACTGCTTGCTGTAATAAATTGCAGGTATGCAGTCTAGAGAGCAAACTGTCCCAAAATAGGATCCAATGTCAAGCAAACAATGCTAGGTCCAAACCGGGCATGAAACGGACATAAGCAAGGCCAATGACAGTGAAAAGAACATGAGCTCAACACCGAAGCATGTCAAAATAACATCTGCCAGTGAGAGGCACACCCCCAGACACTCTAGGCAAAGTGTTCCTGTAACTACCAAAACCTGACACAAATAGGTATCTGCTCAAAGAGAAAGATCCAAATATGAGACTCAGCTCATAAGCATCTTGTGAACCAAGAGTATATCAATGCATATCCATAAAGATCGGAGTATGATCCCAAAGTCTCAATGCGTATGTAGCTGCTCAAGACATAAACTGCTCCAAATACATGTAAGTGCTCCAATAGCATGCAACTGTCAAAGGTCAAGCAAGCATGTAAAATGCTCCCATTGGCACAAAAGGCGTACAAAGCGAGCTTAGAAGCTCAAACAACCCAAGAGAAAGCACCAGTGATAAGTGACCCTGCCAATGCATCAAGCGCATCCAAGAGAGCATGACATACATGAAGCACCGGTCGTATTAACCATGAAGCAATACATAAGCCCAAATAAGCTCTCGGTCAACTCAATGACATCCAAATAGCAACCAAGATCAGTGATCAAATAAGCCGGAAATGCTCAAATACATCCAAATCCAAGCTCCAAATGTCGGTATGGCATACACGAACCAAATAGCATATGTCACGAACCAAAGCATGTAATGCAAAAGCCTAACTGTCAAGCAGAGACATGATCCATAGGCAGTCCACGAGCATGCCAAGTCGGTCCAAATGCCAGTGAAGACGGAGCTAATGCAAATCTCAAAAGCATCCCATAATCTCATACATATGCTCCAAGTCGTCCCCAAATGTCAGAGATATCATGCCAAAGCTCAAAGCATACATTCGGTATCGGTAGGTAAGTGCCAAAGCATGTAAAGTACCTTCAGCCCACTGTTATTCCAGCATGTATTTACTGTTCTAAACAGTAGATTTCAGCCCCGAATTCAGGCCAAAATCATGGTCAAACCAAATGCATACATCCCCAATACATCCGGGTAGGAAGTAGACCGCATACGGGCATCAAATAAGGTAACCGGAGTAGAGTATAAGCATCAAATGCCAATGCCAAGTGTGGCTGCCCTGTTTCCAGCACTGTATAACAGTAAATAACAGTCCCAAATCAGCCAATATTTCAAGCCGAAATCATGGCATAATCATGTGCATACATTCCCAAGGCACTAGGCATCATGTAGACCGCATACGGGCATCAAATAGCACAACCGGAATGGAGTATAAGCAACAAATGCTAATGCCAATGGTGCTGCCATGTTTTCAGCCTGTTATGACAGTTTATGACAGTCCTAGCCCTCTTGATCAAGGTAGAGAGCAAAAAGCAATGGCCAAGTGTGGAGCTGAAGTAGATGAGTGCTCACAGCCTGGAAAAAAATGATGCAATCTGCCCTGTTGGTGCTGAACTTGCTGCTGCTCCACATGGGCTGAAAAGGGGGTAATGGGGGGCTCAAGAAGGGCCTATCAAAGGCCTATGACAAGCCTCTTTGAGCCTTGATAGGTGTAAGGCACAATATGAGGGGAATAAGCTTCAAGGGTTTGAAGCCATGGCTGCCCTTGCTATTTGCAACCTGTAGACTGAAATAAAACCCTGAAAGAATGATCAAATACCTCAGTATCAATGCCTTGAAGGTGCCTCAATAGGCTGGGAAGGTGCTCGGGAAGCTGGGGAGTGACGGGAGCTCGGGGAGATCGGATATGGCTGCCGAGATGGAGATCCAATGCGTGAAGTGAGTCGATGAGAAGGTCGGGAAGCACCGAGTCGAGCTCGAGCAAGAGAATGCCAAGCTCTGATACCAGTTGAAAGGTGAGAAGGATCGAAGCTTGCACGCGAGCTATGGCGGGAGAGCAAGAGCAAGAAAGAGAGAGATAAGAAATGGGAACTCCAACAGTCACAATGTGTGACTGGGCCTTCCTTTATTCAAACTGTCACTAAAAGAATAAAGAATAAAGTGACGTGACGGGTGCCCGCCACCTGCAGTATGCAGTGGCGGGTACTGTCAGTGTAGTAATACACGGGGCAGCACGGCGGAGGCGCCTTTATCCCCAACACTGCCGACCATTCGGTTTGCCATCAATCATTCTTTGAGCGATGAAGACGCACTTTTTGAGCGCTTGACGACACTGGCACATTTAGATGAGCTTAAGTTGCAGAGCTTATTGCACCAAGAAGTGGCGAAGTGCCGAATGAAGCAGCTACACGACCTCAAAGCCAAGAAATACACCTTCAAGAAAGGACAGCTTGTTCTGTATTATGACGCACGACGTGAATTATTCCCAGGCAAGCTAGAGCCCAAATGGGATGGGCCCTATAGGATCGTTAGAATAGGAAGGAATAAATCCACAGTCTTGTTAGCTGACCCTGAGGGGACTGAATTTAAAAATAAGGTTAATCTTAATAAGATTAAACCTTATTATTTCTGACTGCACTAATGCTATGACTGCCTTGCAGGTCTAGGCGAGATTGATCAAACATCTGCAAGGAAATCGTGATAGAGGTTGATGGGTCGTCTGATCCCTTATTTAGAACACCCATATTTGGAACAAAGGTATCATCAGGGAAAGCTCATTTGGTGGAGCAAAGGATACAAGGTGATTGAGCAAGAAGGTGGGACATTTATTTGGGAGATCAAGGTCTTCTGCCATCACTGCCTACAAATTTTGACGAGTATCCCTGTTGAATTCAATGACGATGGAGGGATGGAGCCTACAGTCCACCCGTTGAATATGCTGAATTTCGATTACCATAATTACGAGTAGAGTTCCGGATGGCGGGATGTGTAAACCCTTTATGGACGTACACCTTGTACTTTGATGGGGCGTCCAGGGGTCCATGCAAAAAAGGAAGTGTAGGAGTTGTCATTCGAGACCCCCAAGGACGCATTGTCATGAAGTTAGCTGCTTATCTCGAGGCGAATTTTACCAATAATATGGCAGAATACAAAGCCCTGATTATGGGTTTGAATATTGCGAAGAAGGGTGGTATCCGCCAGTTGTTGGTGAAAGGGGACTCTCAGTTGGTTTTAAATCAACTCAATGGGACATACATGGTACGGAATCCCATCCTTTGTATGTACCATCATACTGCCATAGCCCTGCTAGACGAATTCGATAGAGTGTCTTTTCAGCTGATTCCACGGAATTGGAATCAGTTTGCCGATTCTTTGGCTAATCTTGCGTATGAAGAAGACCTCTTCTTTAATTGTGGCCCTTGTCCCGATATATCTATTGACGATGAGACAGGACCTGGTCGGTTGTGGGGTATGCTTTCTGAACATGCCCTCTTTGGCAGACGATGGTTGCTTTGGGTGATGCAAAGGGTAAGCGAGACTCATCTGCCTTTATTATCTCGGACCCACGGACTGATTAGACGACATGTGATGCGAACACCTCTTGCGATATACGCAGGAGGGATAAGACACCTAGTTTAGGGCTACGCGCCTTTGTTCCCCTGGGAATAGCATGCTTTGATGTCTATCATGGTTGTTTCCAGGTGGATGTTCTGCATAGTATTGTTTGATTTCATTAGGCCAAGAGGGCCATTTCCCTATCTAGTGCGGGTGCGTTTAATTGGGTTTTTGTTTTAGTGTTGTGCTGGACAGATTTCGTGGTTCGTGGAATTTTGTGGAGCCTGGAGGAGCCTTTGCTGCGATGGAAGCTTCTTGCGGCCAATCCAGGTGATATTTCTCCTTTACGAGTACCTTTCTTTCTTGTTATATGTGTATTTGTACTTGTCGAGGGGATACATTTTTGTTGGGGACCGGCAACCAAGGCATGAAGTCCCAGGTTTAGGTTAAGTATGTTTGAGGGAGATCGGAGTAGTCATTGCCTCCTGTAAAGACATTGTCAGGCATTGAAAGACCTGTTTTAGAAGGACGTCCTAGTGGCCCTGTTCTGCTAGCCTGCTAGGCAGCCGTTCTAGGAGTTCTTGTTAGTAGTGAGGCAGTTAGAGAAGCCTGCCCGAAGATAATAATAATGATGCCAAGAAATCCTGAATATCCTAAAAGATGAATATAAATACGAAGGTGTGTAAAAAGGGGTTCTAACCCCTATCAAAGAAAAGAAAAGAAATGAAAATATATAAGCAGTTGATCATTGCCTTGCGAGGGCCTGGTAGGTTCGTGGGGACGAGTCAGACCCGGGGCCGATACCTTGTCTTCCTAGGGGTGGCTTCTTGCTGGAAAAATAATATCAAAACAAGGAAGGTTGGAGCAAAAATAAAAGTGAGCGTTAGAAAAGGATTAAGTGTCGCCTTGCGAGGGCTTGGTAGGTTCTTGGGTGCCGAGACAGGTCCTGAGGCCGATGCCCTGTTCTCCTTGGGTCACTACGCTCAGCTCCCTCCTTTTTACATGCCCAAGTATGTTCATCCAATACAAACCCTAAAAGAAGACATGTACTGAAAGAAAATACTCTTTGATCAGGCTATAGGGGACCTCGCCTTGTAGGAGCTCCTAGTTGTGTTGTTTTTAGTTGGTAAGTAGTGCATATTACCACTTAGGGCAACCTCTTTGATAGGTTTTTTTAGTTTGGCTGTGTTGGAGCAGCTGGTTAGTGACTCACTGCGGATCTTCTATTAGATGATGCTAGGCCTACTCCTTGTGGATGTCATGCCTTGGTTCTGTCCCAGGGTAGGGGGAGCATTGTGCTGAGTTTCATTTTATAATTTTTTTGTATCAGTTTGATGCTTCTTTGGTTGTTTATGTGCAGATATGTTCGTGGATTCGACGGGCTGAGTCGCCCTATCCCGTGGTCGCCAATGAGAGCAGAATTTAGGTGACGGGAAGTGCTTAAAAATAGCTAAAAATCATGGATATCAAGGGAAAAATATTCAATGTCAAAGGTGGGGGCTCGATCTAGGACGATTTTAAGCATAAGCAGTCGACGGGCGCCCAAGTGACACCTCCAAATTTTTAGTAATTTTTCTGTCGGTCGGGACAGGATGTGGGAGCTGCAGGCCTGTCCGAGATGCCGAGGCGGACGCCCAGAAATTTACAGCACGTCAATCGGAGCTCGTACGCGGAAGTTGGCCCGAAACCGGCCGGGGTGCCCAAAAAGGGGGCCAAATTTGAAATTTGAAAGGGTGTGATTAGTGGGGGGTGCCCTTTGGCCCCTCCACCCCCCTAAATTTTTCGTGGGGGGGAAGGAAGTGCCGTGAAGACAGCCGCGCGGAAAAAACGCCCCCCCCCCCCCCCCCCCCCAATCATGATGCTGGCTGTCAAGTAAGGCATGAATCCGAAGGCAGGGGGCTTCAACAATCGATCCACGCTCCGCATCGCTTCAATCCGCGCAGGGAATGGTGGCCTGTAGAGGGAGAGAGAAAATCAGTCTTTCTCTCTCCTCCCTCTCTCTAAGGGGAAATTCATGTGGGAAGAAGAAGGAAGAAGAAAGAATGATGGAGGCTTGTCCGGCATGGATCGGATTGCTCCACGGGCTGGAAATGGTGATTGATGATTGTGCTGGACATGAAGTGCTATTGATTTCCGAATCTACAGCCATGGACATGAAACCCGAAACACGCAAATAAGCGGTAATTTAAAATTTTCAAAGGAAATTTGAGCTTTTATGGCTTTTGATGGATGAAATGCTGTTCATGTGGGATACAAATTGTTCATATTGCTGTTTTCTATGAGTTCTTGCTGGTCATAATAAAAAAATCAGAAAAATATGCATTTTGTGGTTCGAAATAATATGTTAAACACGTAAAACATGAAAAATCAAGGGAAAATGAGGGTTTTTGGCATACAAATGGGGAAGTAAATAGGAACATCAACTAAACTTTCATTTTTCTGCAAGAAGGAACTAAGGGCCACAGCCCATAACCTGTTTTGAATTTTCAGTAATTAAATAATGCAAGAAAATAAGGAAAAATACAAGAAAAGGGTGGAAAAACCCTAAAAAATAGGGGAAAAATGCATTTTGGGTTCCGAAAAATAAGGATAAATAAGAGCAATGTTTGGGAATGTTTGTGGGGACTGAAGCATGAGGATTTGCCTCAGTTCAACCCCACCTTCTTGTTCTAGTGTGTCTTTTTCCATTTTTTCGCATAAAATGATGATAAAATACCCTATAAACCTATGCAACGATGCAATATTTAAACGGGGAAGAGTAGAGGAGTTGAAATATGTCTAAATGCCGTGTGAGATGATGGAAAAGTTGCTGATTTCTATGCATAGCATTTTAGGATGGATGATAATTAAAATTAAGAGCTTAGTAGCACGAGGATCACCTCGGTGCTAGGCCCATGCAACGAAGCACGAACGGTAGTTGGAAACCATTAAAAGAATGTAAAACGCAACTCGACCAACTAACCCCAAGCAAACCACAGCCTAGAAAAAATTCGACATGACCTTGAGACATATACGACCGAAAGCTTCATGCTATGCATCAGATAAACACCCAGAACCCCGTATCAGGCAATAAAAGAAAAAACTGCATACCGTACCCGTAACCGTAACAAAGACAGGAAACCAAAATAATACCACAGCCGACACATATCAAGACTACATCGTTGATAAACCAGTGTTTGACCATGGAAATAACTCCAATGACTGCGCATACCCATCCCACGAAACGGTTCGTTAAAAAGGGGAATTAAGTGCAGTGAGGGGGAAATTAATTTAATGAAGGGTTGATTTTAAGAAATTATTAAGAAATGGGTGAAGTTTTATTAAGTGATAAACCTTAGCAAGAAAACGGCGGTTCCTTCTTATAAATTTAATTACCAATAATTAGTTGAAAACGGTGCTGTAATTCGAATCTCGGACTGCGATACCCAGACTGGGTCTCTAAATGCAATTTTGCACTTGTGCACAATACTGTTTGCTAAATGTTTGAGCACTAGGCATCCACCAAATGCATGGAGCATGAAAAAGATTTAAAAGTATCAGTGATCAGCTCCTGGACATGCATTGCAATTGGTTTATCATGATATGACCTACGATGAGAGGCAGTGAGGTACCCATGCTATAGGCTAGTCGTGGGGTCCTAAAGGGGAAAGAGAAGTAAGGACAATGGTACATTCCTGGACACGCTTATTTGGTACCTTGAGCGACTTTTGTGCGAAATGTCTAAATGTTGAGCGACGCATCGAGGGGCCAATCCCCAAGGTGTAGGAGAGTCGCAGAGGGTTGACGGCATTCAGCCGTAGGAGGAACCCCATGTGTATGTGATTCGAGCCTTTTGGCTATGTGAAAGGGACTCCCTCTGAGGAGTAATATTGGGTTAGGATCAGTTGGACTACAACGTATTACGAATGCAATGTTTAGGAAGGCAGAGAGTTTGATAGATGCTCCTGGCCGCGAGGCCGGGGGGTTGTCTTGTGCGTAGTGACGAGGCCTGGCTAGTGCATGAGCCAGTGCCGGCCCGTTTTTAGGTCCATCACACGGGTGGATCACCTCCATGATCGCATCGCGGATTAACAGAGGGCACTGCTCGATTCATGGGCCGAAGGTCAAGTGGTGAAAAGGCCAACCACGGGAATGATGTTTTGCTCCTAGACAGCTTGCGGGTCAATTGGAGCTCTGGACACCCCTTGCTAGGTCTAGAATGGAGTTGAAGACCTCTGTGGCCCCCAACATCTGGGTATATTGGGAGATCCTATTCTAGATAAAGGATTGAGTTTGTGGTGCCATGTGAATTGGACTAGTTACTTCTATAGGGCAGAAGGGATACTTCTGTTGGACAGAAGCCATACATAATTTCTCCTGTATGGGTGGGAGACAAAGATTAACTTGAAGATAAGTTAAGGAACTTGTTTGAATCTTGTTTGTCAATAGATTACTTTGCTCTTTTTTCGTGTCTTTGCTATAAGTTATGCGAACGAACCCTATTTCCTAAAAGGCTTAATTAATGAAGTTGACTTTAAGTGTCACACATAAATGTGGTAGTACCTAATTAGAAAACTAAAGCTATTAAAGGAAGCGGGTGGGCGGAACCCCCGATGAGTCTGTCCTACGGCAGGGTGGTCCCAAAAAACTAGGAGGCTTCTCGCAAGATTTTATCGTCATTCAACCTTTAGGTATTTTTAGGTTAGAACCCGATTCATGCCATTTTAGGGGACCGGAATGGGACTATGCCCTATGGGTAGAGAGGTTGAGCAGTGCATCCCTCTCGTTTCCCATTCTCTTTGAAGCAAGTGTGGTATGGGTCTGCTTCGGATTGGGTATCTTTGCGTAAAGTAGGATGTCGAAGATCCGATGCTAGGATGTTGTTAGGAGACCTTGGCCACTAGGAGCCCAAATTTCAGGTCGATTCTAGTGGGTTCGACCGTAAACATTCTGTTGCGAGGCAGATTCGGAAAACCCTAGGTAACAAAACTTGGAATATTCCATGGGAGTGCCGGGCAGCGACGCTTAGATTCATTTCTTGATAGACCGCTAAATGCATGCCTAGACTACCGATGGGTGGGCACCTCACACCTAGTTAGCAAACTTCGAGGGTTTTATCAAAATCCCGAATGGCGCTTGCTAGAACATCTCTTAATGGGCTACTAAGAAGGTACCGCCAAGGAATAGCTCGGGCGGCACGTTACACATAGGCTGCATCTTGTATGCAAAGCATACATACTCATATACTAGCTCCTCAATTAACCAAACAATGCAATGCGTAAAAGTGAACCCTTGTCAATGGTATTTCAAAAATAGGGTACTAGATTAGATCCATTGGGACTAGCACTCCATTTCTCATGACTTTTTAATCACATGTTGGAGAACCTTGTTGTCCTATCTTGGCAAGCCATTCTTTCTTTCCATCTTTTCCTTTCTTCTTAGTTTGCATACAATATATGCACAGAAATTTTTCATTTGCTACATTCGATAAACCAAACATACACTTCTTTGTTTTTAAATCACTTGCAATAGCCATTCAACTTGATAGTCCCAAAATCCTTCAACATGTAAAGTTGCTCCATTATTTTGATGTTGAATAACACTAGATACATTAGTGAGGTTTAAAAAAACTTTGAGTACTTTATGATCCTCCTTTGGTACTTCAAATGCTACAAGCCACCATATTTCATTCTTTGATTCCACACTGAAGTATCGAGGATGGTTTTCATTGATGTCGAGATCCAATGCTCGATTCATAAGTGTTACACTCACACGTTCAAGTTTTTGCCCCTTGATAATCTCACTCTCGTCAAGTTAGCCTCTACATTCTTCCAAAGACACATTGTAGAACTTGACCATATCCACCTACACCCTACTTATATCCAATACAAAGTTGTTGGATGCATTCAATACAAAGGTAAATTCTTGGAACCATACTTCAATATGTGTGTGTGTTCCAGATGTGTAGGCTCACCAATCAATTCTAAAACTTTCTCATTTAGTTGTTCTCGAGCCTTCTTCATGTGAAATGGTTTTGGTAGAGGCACTACTCGCTTAGTTTTGAAGACATACTTAAAACATGTATCCAATTGTTGATAGAGCATACTATATGACTCAAAACTCAGTTCCACCTTGCCACATAATCCCTGAGCATTTGTAGTAGTAAACAAGTTGTTTACATCCCTAAGACATTCACTTGCAACACCATCCACAATATCCCTAAATTTATGATTTTCCAATGCATTTTTGACCATATCCTTGCTAAGGACTTTAGCAATAGTGTCATTCTCTACATGAGAAAACATATTTCTCATTGTAGTAGATTGAGCATATATCCATCTTTGATATTATCCACTTCCTTTGGTTAATTAGTGAATTGGCTTAAATAATCGGATGCGTTGACGTGCTTCTTTGGTTTTTAAAGTGGACCCAATCTCTAAAGTTTTTATGAGCTTCCTCTTTAAGTTTCTATTATCCTTCTCCAACTCCATAATTTTAGATTGTAACTTGATATTCTGTACTTGTGTAGCATGCATAGCCTCTTCAATTATAGGCATTGCTTGTTGTAGGCTCTGATTCTCCCTATCCTTCTCAGCCAACATTCTATCTTTTTCCATCTAAGACTGCACACATCCTTGTAATCTTGTTTGCATATTTGTTAAGGCTTGATGATCCCCTACGTTGATCCTTGTGTCACAAGTCTATATATGTATCCATACAATCCTTCATTGCCTTTATAAACAAACTTTACAAATGATGTAAGCCCATTAAATTGTGGTGGCCTTTGAGTTAGTGGATCAGGTGGTTAAATGCACCCATCAACCCAAAGATCCACATTTTTTTCCCTATATTTCTTTCTTATTGCACCTTGTATCTTATTGCATCATCCCTTTCCACAGTTCTTTTGAACAGTGGTGCATATTCATCCTCCAATTGGAAGTGAATATCTCTCTTTCTCTTAGTACATCCTCCACCTCCATTCTACAAAGAAAATGTATGACAATTTTAACTTCGATTAACATTCAAATCACATAATTATACCCCTTTGATTTCACTATATTTGTATTCTTTTTTACCCAATTAGATCTTGACTCTTTCACTTGATTTCAATGGTGACAGACCCTAATCAACCCCTACTTAGCCTCTAATCTTATCTTGAAATCAACTTTTTAAATCTAATCTTACTTCTATTCTTTCCAAAATATTCTCTCTCTCTCTCTCTCTCTCTCTCTCTCTCTCTCTCTCTCTCTCTCTCTCTCTCTCACACAACAAGAATTAGTCAAAGATTATCAAACACATTTATACAAAAGCTTGGATAGTGAAGAACAATAACACCATCTTATCTTTTGCCCAAATGTACTCTCTATCACTTATTTTCTTAGTTCATCTCACACAATCAAATTCTGTCTCTCTCTACATGAATTCTTGATTAAGTATTAAATAACAATTGTGAAGAATAATAACATCACATAGATTAAAAAATAAAGATATATCCATTATCACTTGATTGTTTGCAGTATAAAGTGTTGAAGAGAGAGATTGCTTATAGTATAGTGTTGAAGAGGGAGATTGCTTGTAGTAGTGTAGAGAGTGTTGTAGATAGAGATTATTTGATTTTAGCAAAATGGTATCAAAATCACTCCTCAATGCCGCTTCAAAAGATTTTGTATGCAAAAACCATATTTTGGAGGGAAAGAGAAGATTACACAAAATTTGGGATAAAAGTAGAGCTTTTAGAGGGAAGGAAAAAATGCCCAAAAATGGGCATAAACTTGTCCAAAATAGATAAAAATTTACAAGGAAACTCTTGAGTCAAAAAGGTGTCTTTGGGTAAAAAAAAATCTTAAAATATGATGTGTACATCAACTTATACCATTTTTTAACTTTTGTCCTTTTAAGAAGCGGAAATGAGAATGATTCTAATATATTTAAATGTTGAAAAGTCGTGAGCGCGCATTAAAAAGTCATCTATCCATGATTGGCTTTGTTTTTGGAGAATATAGAATTGTATTTTTTAAGTTGTGAGGATTTGGAGAAAAAGTGACCTTATCCTACAGTTTGGGGATAAAATAGTAGGTGAATCTATTAAAAATACAAATACAAGATTTTCTTGATTATAGAATATCTCTTATTATTTTGGAATTTCTTTTTAGAGAGACAGAGGTGACAGAAACCCCTTAAGGGGCAAAAAAGAGAGTCCATATTTCTCCTAATGTACCCTTTGTTCTATTTCCATGGATGCTTCGATAGGTTCAAAGAGGCCTAATACACTTTGTATAAAAGGTACTATTCATGGAAAGGATGTGTTTATCTTGATAGATAATGGCAATGCACATAGTTTTGTGAATAAGTCAGTTGTGGATAAGTTGCTATCCCATTAATTTACATCAGCCCATAAGAGTACAAATAGCTAATGGTGAAGTGAAAATCAGCAACAATCAAATGTGTCCACTCAAATTCCCATACAGTTAATGTGAACCTAATTACTTTGAAAATGGGACAAATAGACATTGTTCTTGGGTGTGATTGGCTGATGAATTTAGGAAAAATTGCTATGGATTTCATGTAGTTGTGCATGGAGTTTGCCATCGATTGGCAGCCTATCCATCAATAGGGGATCCCTAGTAAATCTGATTTTTAGCTTATCACCATAAAGTAGCTTAAGAAGTATTCTAAGAGGTGTTCTCGGATTTTTGTTTTATCCCTAAATAAAGAGGTTAAGAATTTTTAAGGTTTTTTCAACCTACAAATGCAAGTAGGATATGTAAGGTTCTCATAACCAAGTGTCATATCACCTATACCAAATTTTTCGACCAACTACCTAGTCAAAACAAGTGGATCCATATATTGAGCACTTTTACCAAACTTAGCTATCCAATTCAGCAATCTAGCCTTATCATGTAACTAATCATTGTGCATAGTAGATAAATCCATTGTAATTGTCAAGATCCCCATGGAAGGAAATACTTCTTTAGTCAATTGCTAGAGCAAAGGGTCCTTAGAATCATTGACCACACCTAAATTTGGACTGAACCCTTAGGATTGATTTGCAAGTACCTTATAAAGGACCAAGCCAATTCTACTCAAACTTACCAATAAACTCTCCAAAACATAAATTATGAGCTAGAGCTAGATCACCTTCTTTGAACTTCATGCACTTGATAAAACTATCATGGTATGCCTTATGCTGAGCTCGAGTGACTTCCATGCAGTATAGCACTATTTATATGATCTAATCCAAGCATTCTAAATATAGTAGGCAACACTCAATGGAATCTTTGTCTCCTAGGAAGTTGATGGTGGCACTCGTAGAGTAGCTTCAATTTGACATGGAAGTTTTATTCTATCCCATACACAAACTAGAAGAAGAATGTTTGACTTATTGTGGCTTTGTATGAGGATTTATATGCCTAGATGCCTTTGTTAGTCGATCTTCCTAATCACATTTGTGGGCTCTAGTGGTCCTTGTTAAGATCAAAGAGAGGATTTGATTGGAAACTTCAATTTTGTTTATTAGCTTTATTTGGTAATATGGGGTTGATTTCCAATGTCAAATCTTATATACCTTAGTGAGTGTGAAGTACCGACGACTAAATATAGTCGATAACATTCAGTGGTCGTCTGGGGTCTTTCCTAGCTGCCACCGTCCCACACTCCACTGGAATGTTTGGACCTTAATCAGTCTAGGCATCCACCTCGCAGGAGAATGTCCTACCTCATCCCACGAGGATCGACCTAAGTGTTTCCTGCTGACCTAACAGTCTCCTATCTTTGGCTAGCTCACGTTCGGAGCTGTCCTTCAAGAGGCTTCTCGTCTAAATGGAGAAGGGGTCATTACCCTTGGTTCATGGATTGCAACACTTTTTTCTAATAACTGCTCAGGTTCATGGAATCGTAATGCGTTCTGGCATAGCCGCTGCACCTTTCTCCTAAGATAATGATCAGCTCGGGTTCTAAGACTCTGACCCTAGCATAAGTCATAGTGTCAACTCTTATCCTATTTTTCCCTTTTAAGAAAGCACCTGACTCATCGGGTCCACCCAGCCATCGAACGCCTTTCGTCGGGAAAGGCCGATCGCCCGCTTCCCTTTGAACGGTGTTTTCTTTAGTTATCTAAATAGAGCATACTACCATGCTGCTGAATACATAAAAATAGCTTCATTAATTACCCTTTTAGCACAGTGTTCATTTCGTGTCTCCGTTAATTCACAACACGAAAACAGTGAAACTAGTCCTTTCAAAACATTGAATAAAAGCATATTTATATATCTTCAATTCCACCCTCAAAACCAGATGTGCATCTGCCCTCAAAAACCAGAGAAGCGTTTTTAACATGCATTTCTAGGCTCTAATGCAAAACCGCATTGATAATAGTATGGATTTCTTCTCAGGACCGACTACATATTCTAGGAATACATTCCGACCAGAGCCCCTCATGGTTATGAGTCACCATAGGAGGGAACATTCCATACTTGACCGTCTAACCTAGGCGCTAGTCAGATGCTCTAGGCAGACCAAAAAATATATCTAGCTCGTTCGAGATCCAATAATCGACCCTCGTAGAAAGTCAACCACTAAAATCGACCTTAATCTGGGCAAGAATATTTTCTTCCATTAGTAAAGAAATCACAATCACATCCAGGTTTCAAAAATAAAAAACCATCAACCATCCAGTCCTTTACAGCCTATATTTCTTGAGCAATTAATGCTACTAAAAATAGTAATTTATAAAGCCAATTATAACTTTATCGAAAAGATTTTTCAATGACTTTGATTTTGATAGCCAATAATTTCTAAGGATTTCTATTCCTTGCTTCTTCCTTGTTGCGGCTATTGAGTTTTCTATGGGAAGACTTAGCTTGATTAATTTCCTTAATTTTTTAAAATTATGGCAACCAATTCTTTTCTTTCTTCGATTACCTTCTTTCCCTATGATATATTTTTCTAAGTTCACTAAGTCAACCATTTCCTATACTTCCGTATTTTTCTGTTTTGTCACCCAAGAGTTAGGAAATCCATTTTTAAGTAATAATCTATATTTCATAAGTTGTCTAGGATAGTTTATGATTATGAAAGTTTTTTCATGGCCAAATTGATAGGCATTATTCTTATTTAAAGGAGTATTCAATTCTATTAACAATTATCATTATCATTAAGTCCTATATGTTTAAACGTTCATAGAAACCATTAATTTTTAGTCAAGAGAATAACTCAAATTTCAATGAACTATACTTAACTTTTAGAGATAGACTTAACTAATTTATCCTTAGTTAATATTTAATATTTCTAAGGATTCCACTAATGTCATTCTTATAAGTGTGATACTAAAATTTATGGTTAGCTCAATTATGGAAAGAATTCTAATATTCTATATATGTTTCCTTAATACTAATTCTAATATTCTAATAATGTTAGTTTTCTTATAGATTACTTTGGATAAGCCTTAAACTAGATATGATGCTTAAACAATATTTTTAACTTAACATTTTATGTAAAATTTCCTAGAGCATAATAGTTAGCATAACGTTCTAAGTTAGAAAATTTTCAAGTATACTTTTTTTTTGTATAATATTCTATGTTAAGATTTTTCTAGAGCATAAAAATCATTTTTTAAAAACTTTATTATCCCATGTATATATACAACTAGATTTCTAATTATTTTCAATGACTAGAACCTAATCTAACTTTAACTATAATTATTACTAATTCTTTCTTTCTAAAAAGAATTATCATTCGATAAAGACAAAGATCACCAAAATGCTAACATTAAAATTTAATTTATTAAGCTTTTCTAATTCATGTTATTCAGAATAAATGACTATTTTTATTTTCTAAAATAAAATAACATTTTCTTAATTTATTTTAGAACTTGATTTTGGCTTGGATTATTCGTAGCCGGCCCCGTGTTAAGTGATTATGTTGGCAGTGTAGCCACATTTGGGGATGATGCCACACCTCGTCTTCTTGGCGGCTTGATGAGGATATTTTTGGATTTTAGAGAAAGAAGAAAATTAAGAGAAGATTTTGGCAGCGTAAGGGTGTCATCATCGCTTCTTTGATCGCCCTTCTTCACAGCAAAGTCTGTTTAGCTCCACACTCATACTCTTACAATGGAGGGGAGGGGTCTTATTTATAGGAGACGGAGGGGAGTGTGGGATGATGCGTGCATAAGTGGCATCTGAGGCGTCGCATGGTGACACCATGAAAATAATGGGTGATGGGTTGATTAATTGGGTGTTAGCTTATTAAAATTTTCTAAATTCTTTTTAACATGAAAATGCCATGTATAATATATTTCTAGTGAGATGGTAATTTGAGATTTTTTAGAAAAATCTCGTTTTTTTATTTTAAGAGAAAATTAGAAAGAAGGTATGAGGTGTCCTGATGAGATTAGAAGTAGCTAAAAATATCCCAATATTTTTTTAAATAAAAATTAGGAAAATTAAAGGAGTATTGATGTGGCAACTTATGAATTTTCAATCAATAAAAAAGATTTTTTTTTGAATTTTTCATGAAAATTTAGGATATGAGAAATGAGGTGTCTTGTGGAGGTTAAAAAAGTACTAGGATTTTTCTAACTTTTTTATATGATAGTTAGAAAAATAGGGAATGAGTACTTATGTGGCAAGAGATGGGAGGAAATGTACTCACTCTTTCCAATCATTGCTTATCTCTCTCTCACCATGTGACATTCTCTTGTAAATTCCTACTTACAATTGAACTCTTTCTCTCTTTTAGTTAACTACTCTTTGGCTTTTAGTTGGAATTAGACTAACTAGATCATTTTTCTTTTCTTCCCATTTTTCATTTTCATGCATGCATAATTTCTTACGTGTTTTGTCAACGACTAAGGTGGATTTTTCATGGTAGGGAATAACGCACATACTCTATTGAAAATAATTAGCCCGTGTTTGCAAAAACTATTCTTTTTGCACGTGTTCGTGTGCTTTTAAGTAAACGCACAACCATGTATCAAGAGTGAGTTCACAAGTGTAAATTGTATCTTTATTTATGAAATATGCATACACATATTCATGCGTATACGTGTACACTTATGCCTAAGGAGGAGTTCACATGGATAACTTATCCCCACCAATTCGGTACTTTTAAGGCTTAAGTCCTTTGGCTAGTGGGAGGGGGGAGGGAGTTCATGCAAGGATCAACGATTTTGCTCTTATATATGATGAACAAATTTGCCATGGGAGATTTCTTAAGTTTTTTTGTGTGTACATTTTGTGTTGTCAAGGTGGTTTGTTACAACGAGCTTGTCCATGTTTTTATTGAGAAAGTGGATACCTTGATCACTAACCAACTCTAGTGAACTACCAAAGTAGGTGATGATATTCTCATATAGGAGTAGTGCTACAATGTTTCCATCATCTTGCTTGAGATATTTGGTTTCATACCACTTCATCACATAACCAGTGCAAACATGAGTGATCTATTTCACTTTCTTTTGGTTGGAGGGTTGATCGGTCCACAAAATCAATGCCCCATTTCTCAAATAGCTTTAAGGGGATGATTGTTTGCAGTGGTATGGCACTAGTTTAAGTTGGCCTCCTCGCTCTCTTGGCACATGTCATATCACTTACAATAATCATATACATCTTTGTGCAATGTAGGCCACCAATCCCCTACAAGAAAAGCCTTCCTAGCTATTGCTTCTCTTGCAAATTTTCCACCACATGGCTCATTATGGAAAGCCTTTAGTGTGATCCCAATCTCTTCTCTTGTGACACATTTGTAAAGCATTTTTGTAATGTCCTTGGTCCCATCTGTAAATAAGACTTATGGGGGAGTGAGGAATTTAAAAGTAAACCTTTGAAATTTTATGTTTTAAGAAAGAAAAGAAAATATTATAATCAATTGTCACCGTCGACTATCACACCGCCACCTCAAAGTCATTAGCACTACTCGAATCCATTGACAAGCCCCACTTTGATGGCATCTAAGCTCCATAATTAACAATCATTTGGAGGTTAGAAATTAGCATCGATGGCATCAATGAGAGAAGGAGAGAACTTGGTGGCGTAGCCCCCAGAGGGACGATAGGTTGAGAGCCTTCTCATAAGGCTATATAAGCCTTAGTGTTTTAAGGCTAGGCTTTGCTTCAAATTGGCAGTACTACATAGAGAGAGAGAGAGAGAGAGAGAGAGAGAGAGAGAGAGAGAGAGAGAGAGAGAGAGAGAGAGAGAGAGAGAGAGAGATTGAGCGAAATAGAAAGGAGGAGATAGAGAAAGATAGGGAGTATGAGGAATGGGATCCTTCGACTCTTGATAACTATCTTAACCTTCCCCAATGCATTGTTTTTTGGGTGACTACCATCACAAAGCCACACTCTTAGTCATTATCCACCATCACCCCTTGAAGCAAGCTCAAGCTAATTTTCAAAGATCTACTAGGATAAAATCAAGAAGGGATTCTATACGTGGAGTTTGATCTTCAAATAAGAGGTAATATGGAACCCAAGAAAGGTGCTTCAGACTCGAAGTATAGGATTGTGACTACAATAACTATTCTACCTACATAGCAAGCTTTCCATGCGCCTTTTATAAAGTTAGACTTGCCAATGCTAGAAGATAAGCTACAGTTTGGTAGAACCAAAGGTTTCAGTAATATAATTAGTAGCATAAATTGCTTGAATAACATGACATACTTGAAGAGGAACCTTTTGTGATTACACACCAAGAAGGAGAATTTGTAATTTTTAGAAAAGCCTAGTTGCTTTGGGAAAGCTTCATAGCTAAGGTAAGTTGGTTAACTCTTATGTGATATTCAAGTGATTACTTAATTGATGTTATGGGAAAGGAATGTTTTCCTAGTTGATAGGCTCATTGCATTAGTTATATATTTGCACAAAAGTGGCAAATTTTTGGTTATGCACTAAACTCCCTAAAGATTATTGGTGATAGCCTTCACCAAGGGGCTAGTTTATTTGTGCTGGAGGCTAGGACTAGCCCCATATGTGAGAGGTCTCTCTGTAGGGAGAACATTAGGGTAGGAGGCAAAAAGGTGCCAAGAGGGCTTTGGCCATAAATCTCTTAGGTCTATTGAGGACCGGTCTAACCCCTATGAGTCTAGGATGAACTTCTTGGAAGGCCTTGATGCTAGATAAAGGTAGATTGGTGGATTGTGTTTTGAGATTTGGACATGAGTCCCAAATTAAGGGGAAAAATGCCAAGGTGGCATTGCATCTTGGAGGTGGTGCATGATAAATACATTGTTTTTCAATTGCTTTTAAAGGATTGTTTGACATTGTATTTGTGCTTGTGATAATAAATTACATGAAAGAACATGTGTTTAATGCTTAACTAAGGAAGCTATCTTTTCATGTCAAACATATAAGTGTTGGGATAATTAGATAACTAAAACAAAACCTCGAGAAAAGCAGGAGGACGAGATCCCCAACACATCCATCCTACAAATGGGTGGTGGTCTCAGTGAACTAAGAGTTTTCCTTCAAGGAGCTAGATTTAGGAAAAGTCTGAGTGCTTGAATGTCTGATGCATCATCTTAGATCACGATCAATGCCATTTTAGGAGACTAGAGTTGAGACTATACCTTATAGGTAGAGGAGTTGGCACCTATCGGTCTCCCTCATTTCTCACTCTCTATGAACCAAGTGTGGCATTGATTCACTTTGGTTCGAGTTGACTTGTAAATGCAACGGCTCAATGCTAGATAAGCTATTAGGTGACCATAGCATCAAATTAGGAAGAGAAGGATATTATAGGCACATGTGGATAGGGCTATGGTATAGTCCCTCTAGAATTGGATTGGACCGATACATATGGGATCTTGACATTGTTTGCTACACACTACCATGAACTCTTCTACTACATGAAGATTGATGTCTTCATTGTACTTTCTTGGAAATGTTACTATGTCAACAATATGATCATTCACATTCCCAAGGTGTATCTAGCTAGGAAGGGGACCTTGGTTTGGTAGAGCCATTGTGACTTCTATAAAGAGTGCTATAAGGGTGTCAAATGATTCTTGTCCGACGAATTCATTTTTAGATCTAGGCTTAGCTATTTGTCTTCTCATGTACCTCTAGAGGTGTTCTAATGTTCTCTCTTTATTGAATCATTCATTAGAGAATTGGTACTATTCATCTTGTCACCTATCAAAAAAGGGGAACATGTGACTTTTTTATTTTCTTAATCTCTTAAAGATCCCCTTGAAAATATATTTGCAACTTCTTCTTTCTCACACTGTCTAAATTCAACTTTCATACAACCACATAGGTGGAGGAATTATATTAACTTTTGAGAGTGTCAATAGTACAGATTGTGAAGAAAATATGATACATTAACTTTCAATCAATTACTAATTGAATAAATAGGAGTTTGTTAGTACACCATGATTCCCAAGCATCCTATTATTGAGTATCTGCTCCATAAGGAGATTCCAACTCTTATATTCCTTGTTCTTGTGAACTTCTATTGACCATGACTCCTAAAGCTTCTTCACAATCTCCCACTTGACATTGTCTAGTACATCTTCAATGAGGGCCAAATCCACCATCACTACATATTATCCTTCCTAAGATTTCTTTCTTCCAAATAGTTTGTTTACAATAGCAAAAGATTTTATAGCTTCTACAGACAGTGGAAACTATTCCTCATACAAAACTTGCATCAAGATTGCATTCCATTTTCTCCATTAAGGAATGAATATATTCTAAAAGATATTGATATTGCTATAAATTTCTTGAATTTTTTCTTGGCTATAGGGATCCTACCATTTTCCTTGATTTTCTTCCCTTTCCAATCATGTTGTTTCCTTCGTTTTCAACACGTTAGAGCGCTTGCCAATGATATTTTTCCTTGTCTCTATGCACCAAAAACATGGAGCTCTCGAGAAAGCACCAAGGAAACATGGAAAATACTTCAAAAAAATCTATATTATAACTCGCATCTTCTTAGTCTCTATATTTCATGGCACAAAGAAAATGGAACCAAAGAAAACAACTTCACTTAGCATCATAAAACAATTCTCCCACAAATTTAGCTTCAATAAAGCACATGATATCCTTCATTATCACAAAAACCAAGGAAATAAACACATACATATGCCAATCTTGAATGGAAATGATATCATTGAATTTTAAATATATCATCCATGAAATCTTCATGGTCTTCTTATGTCACAATCTCACAACAATCTCTCCCACATAGGATGTATTGACATCAAATGGCTATCTCTTTCTCAAAATCATACTTTCACAATATTTCTTATAAGAATAAAATAGAAAAATGGACAAAAATCCTCTATTGGTCATGGAGACACTCCTCAAAGGGTATGTCTGATATGAAGAGTTGCCAAAGCCACTGCAGTGTCTTTTCACAGTCTACTACTGTCGTTGTTACCTCAAGTCTTCAATTGCTAATTTTGCTTGAACTAGCTAAGAAGAGCTTCTATTCTCCTCTTTCAAAGGAATAAAGACATTCCCAAACTACTAACCCCATCTAATACAACCCACATAGACTTATACAGAAGGCTATAAAGATATGCATAAGCTATCATAAGGTAAGCACATAGTCAATAAAAAAACCCATATCAATCAATCAAAAGCCATTAAAAGCATCTCAAATCCTATCCAATCTCATTCATAAACTCAATGCCTAAAACATAAGGAAACCCATGCTCTACAGAGGTAAACAAAGCATATAGGATCAAACAATTTTGTCTATCAGAACACATCAACCATAATGGGCCATTAAAAGATATTCAATCCATGCAACCTCTCATAAACACATTAAAAAATACTTATAAAAGAGTCAAATCTCTCATGAACCATAGTTAAAAAGGCAATTACACTTCAAAGATCAACAAAAAAAAATCCAAAAAATCTATCATTTCAAATATGCAATTGAATATATGACATCAAATAAATGCCTATGTCACTCTTCACGAGGAAATGCATGCCTTGTCTATTTTCCAAATTGGCATACTTCATATACTTTTTGTATATCAATCACTTTGTAATGACCATATCTCTCAAGAATTCCCCTTATGTACCTCAAACACTTATTCTCCCCCCTCCCTGGCTACACTCATTGTCCAGGACTTCTTCTTGGAGCATGCACATTTCCCACAAGCATGCATCTCCCCCATGATCCACAAAAATTGCACAAGCTTCGCAACTATAGTGCCCCCTCGAGTGTGAGATTGATGATGGAACATTTGCCAAAAATCATGCAAGAATGATGATACATGGGAATGAGGGAAAAAACATAAGGTTTTTAAACCTTAATTACAAAAGATGAAAAATAGAAGGAGAATAATAAGGAAGGGGAACCTAATTTTGGACATCGGTTGGTTCACACACACACACAAAATAATTAAATTTAATTGTTTTCCCCCAATGATAAAGTGGGGAAGCCATCATCAAAGATGATGCTTGCATCTACCATTGCCCCTCCCCATGCCACCTCACCCACATTACCATCATCATCATCTCTCCCCTACCTCCCTTCCCCCCACTCCTATTTGATAGCTACCATACTCCCCCCCAATAAACTTCAAACTCCCCCATTTATTATTTTAATTATTTTATTCTATTACTTCCTCTCTTAAACACGCTTGATCAATCAAGTGACCACACACACACATAAGAGAGAGAGAGAGAGAGAGAGAGAGAGAGAGAGAGAGAGAGAGAGAGAGAGAGAGAGAGAGAGAGAGAGAGAGAGAGAGAGAGAGAGAGAGAGAGTGTGTGTGTGTGTGTGTGTGTGTGTGTGTGTGTGTGTCTCCCCTCTCAAAATTCATTAAGAATATCATTTTTGTATAGGGTATTCCCTCCCAATTATTGGGGACTAGATGATAGTACTCCCCCCTCCTTATTTATGCTTTTGATAAATATTCTAAGGATATTTTGTACTTTGGATAATTGAAATTAAGATTTTTGTACTTTGGATAAATATTCTAAGGATATTTTATACTTTAGATATTTATGCTTTTGATAAATATTCTAAGGATATTTTGTACTTTGGATAATTGAAATTAAGATTTTAGATATTTTCTCCTCCTCTTGCCACACATTGACACCTCAGAGATCCCATGATGTAAGTTGGATTTCCACCCCCTCCTTCTCAACTATTAAAAAGAGATTGATTGAGAGTAAACAACAAGAGAGACAAGTGATAGTAGAATGATGCCCAATAGAGAGGAGCAATAAAATACAAGAGCGTTTGAGAGTGAAAGAAAGTGAAGATCAAAATTCTTGAAGCACTTTTCCTAAAGTTGAAAACCCTTGCCTCATACTACCCACTTTCTTTTTCTTCATACATCATGCCCCTTGCAAAAGGGTCACTTTGTCTAATGAGGTAAGGCCTTTTGATGTGGTGGTTCCATGTTCAGTGACAAACATAGGGGAAAATGTGGCCAAGGCACACTATCAATTCTAACATACACAATCATGTATTTTTTCTCTTGATATTTGTATAATCTATTTTCATTGAAAAAAAGAGAACATATAGAAATTAAAACTCTTAAATGAACCTTACTATAATTTGGAAGGAGAGTAATTAGGGGCCTATAAAATGTGTGAAGAACACATGTACAAATATACATTTTTTTGGCAATAATAGAACTTTGTCCTTTCACCTTCTAAGCTCTTGTCCTTTCATGGCTACCAACCATCTCTCTCCTTCCTCTTATCTTTCTCTCTCCGTTTTTTATCTTTCTCTCTCCTCGTCTAGACTTTCTCTCTTCTTTTTACTATTCTTCTCTCCTTCATGCAACCTTCTCTCTAATATTTCTCTCTCCTCTCACATCCCTTCACAACAAGAAGTCTCTTGTACACCAACTTTCTATAGTGATGACATTTGAGATTTAGAGGCACAAGTTAGAGCTGGCTTCTCCACCTGTGCTATCTTGGGATTGATCATATGATTGCTACAATTTTCTGCATGACTACTCTCTATCTTTCTTTTTTCCACCAATGATGAGCATGTCACTCTTTGTCCCCTAAATTTCACTAGTTTCAACAAGCTTCCATGCTTTCTTTTGTATTTTCTATTTCTGTGACTATGGTAACGATTACATAAATTTTGGGATTGGGTGGATCCAATAGGGGAGAGATCGCCTTGTAGAAATTAATGCCCTTTTTCCACCATTTTTTTATCTAGGTTCCATCTACTAATGTAGTATACCTCATCTAAAAGGGAATTTTCTTTCTCTTGCAAATTTAGAGAAAAGTTGAATATTCCAAAGTAACAAGAGTAGTCTACCATTGGCTAGTAGAACTAGAATTATTTTCAAGGGAGGGTAGTGCTTTAGCAAATAAAATTTTGCACCCCATCAATGAACAAGTCTCAACTACAATCTAGAAAATGCATCCCCATTTTACAATACACACTCAACAAGGACAATGTGAAGCTACAATTGATGTGTCTTCTCAAAACCAAAGCATTAGGATCATCAAGAGGCTCAACCAAAAACATAAAATTTTGATTAAAATACTATGACTAGATAGATCACTAATTAGCTTTTGATATCTGATTAGCTTAGCATTGCTTGACAATATTTGGTCAATGTATTGCAACAAAGAGCTTCAATACATAGTATCCATAGAAGACTATTGCCACAAGACAAGTCAGAAGAATCTAATTATGAAGAAATCTTAATGAGACATAAAAGTAAAGAAGCTGCTGCACTAATGAGATTTGTGAAATAGCCACCAACAACCTATGTTCCACCAATGAGAACCTATAGATGGATTTTAAGCTACAACATATGCGGTGGAGTGATTGATTGCAAAGGGCTTGTTACTATTGTGTGCTAACAACTTGAATTCAAAGCCAGAGTCGCTATACTCAATAGTGGTTGAGAGGTTGATTTCTTTTTAAAGCCAGAGTTGCATGACCTACATTTGGAATCCCTTTGATGAATGCAAGCATATTAGCCATCCATTATGGCCTTACATACCATCCAAAATTTCCTTATGGATTTACATCAGTGAGATTAGAAACTCACGTGAATTTTTATTTCTCTATAGTATAAATAGGCGACATTTTGAGATTCGAGTGCCTTTTGCTACCTAAATGTGATTCAATGGCCTGTGAACATAGTTTCCTACAAAGTTTTCAATTCTTCACGCTACTAAACATTAATTCAAGGCTAATTGATACACATCCAAAATTTGGAACAACTACAATTTTATAAGAAGTGTTGGATATATAAATGGCACTAGAGTTGCCTATTGTTTGGGGCTTGAGTTTTGGTATGCTAAATTTGGCATAGCTCCAAAATTTGGGTGTTGCTACTCTTGTCAATGTTGGGGTCTTCCATTATATTTTGAACCTCACCGTTTTTCATATCGGATCCAAATCTTGTAACCCTCCTTAAGTTCATAAAAAATGATGACACCATTATGATTAGTGTTTGTCATCTAGCTTTTCCTTCCTGTAGTAATGTTGAGCTGATTGCAGTTGCCATAAAATCCATCTCCTTAGTTTCCTTGGTTTCTTCATATCATTTGTTGCATTGGACTGATCAAGGTAACCACTTATAGGTTATTTGAATAGAACTGCAATTTTCAAGGATGATCTTCCATGAAGTAGATGTAGGAGGAGCATAATGAAGCAACAACGAAGCTCAAAGCTACTGCCTGTGTACGACAATATTTCTCCACATTATTGTAGTTGTCATCTTCATCTTTGTTCAACAAACTATTTTGATTTTGGAGTCACTTGTGAAAGGAATTACACAAAGTGGTGGTAAGCTAACCATGGATTAGGTAGGTGGACTCTAGTTCATCATTATCCTCTGCCAAACTTGTGATCTTCCCTTCATAGTACTTGGTTAAAAGATCCACTCTCATAGACCCATAGCCAACCTTAATCATTGGCTTACACCAACCTACATAAACAAGCTTAGTTATGAACAAACTACATACACCTAATGTATCTTGGTCAAATTGGTGCACACATAAGCCATGTAAATCACGACATTGATGTGATAAGTGCCTTTGAAGGCTGATAGTGTGGGAAAAGTTCTTCTCCTTCCATGAACTATAAGGCCTTCAACCAACAATAACCTCCACAAATTGACCTCTATGTAGCTGAGAAAGAAAACATCATAGCTACTAGTGTATTCTTTCTATAGAGGAACAGTCATTATAGCATCCTAAAGCTATAAAGGAAGACCTACAACTGAAGAGTACAAAGAACAACATTGATGTTAGCAATTATGAAGATGATAGTGAGGCCTTTTGTAGTACAAGACCAATAATGGGGGATTATTCATGGAGATATTTATTTAAGAAGCAATCATTATTTCAAGTCTAAGGATAACATTGATCAATTGGCAACTCTAGTTGATTAGTTTATTGCTCTTATAGGGGGTGCAGATAGATGTATCTCCTTGATCCCTCACCCTCACATACTCACTCCCTCACACTCTCACACTGCCTCTCTCAAGCAACATAAGCAAGCAAGCAAGAAGGAGAGAAGAAGAGAAGAAGAAGAGTCCACTTTCACCACACACCAAAGAATGAGCTTCTCATTTACTTTTTGAGTTTATATACAAAACCCTAATCCCCTTTGGGCAGTCATCCCCTTTTTACATGGCAAGCCCTCTTTCCTATTGTCCTCCTATCTTCCTAACTTCCTTTCTACTGCCCATCTACCCTTACAATTTGCACAGGAGGGATCCTGGCACTCTTTTACAAGGATTTGGCTGCACCTTTACATTCAAAGGTGTGCCTTCTCTTTTTTAGCACTTTTTGGTCTCTGGTGGCTACGCCTTGAACTTTTGTGGCCATGCATGTGCTTTTGGGTGCTTCCAGGTTTGATTTCCTTTTGGGCCATCTCTTTCAGTTCATGACTTGCATTTTTCCACTTTTTTTTCTTTTTCTTATGTTGAGGTTAACATTACCCCCTCCTAGCTGAGTGCCAGTTCCATGGCAATACTAAGAGGTAGTAGCTAGAAAGTGGGGTGGGTGTAGCCAAATGGGTTTTTGAGTTTGTATACAAGCCCTTGGCTGAGGATGGTGTTGGATGGATCTGCCCTTTGAAATTGAAGATGGTGTTGGGGCGGGTCTTTCCCTGACGCTAACGGTGGGTGGATTTGTCCTTTGAAATTGAAGATGGTGTTGGATGGATCCTTCTTGGAGAATGGAAGATGGAGGCATCTATCCTTGTAATTGAAGATGATGTTGGGATAGATCCCTCCTTGTGCCCTCTAAGGTTGATACGACATGATCTTAACCTGCAAGACAAAGTTGTGCACTTCCTAAGGGGTGTATCTACCTCTCCGTGTAGTGCATGGTGCAGGTGCCAGTGGAACTAGAAGTTGGGTCGCTTGTGGTGTTGTCCCACACGAGGACCCAGTTTGTGAATCATTATAGGTGCGGTGCATGACTTAGGGAGACAAGTTTGGAAGTCCTGCCCTTGAGGTGCCCTAAGCATGTAAAATTTCCCAGGTACAGTGATTGTGGCACTTGAATGATTTCAAGGACTTAGTCTTTTCCTTTTCTTTCTTCTTTTTTTTTTCTTTTTCTTTTTCTCTTTTTTTTTGAATTACATACATATGACGAGAAGCTAGTCTTTGTCATCCGCGTCATGAGAGGGTGGTCCTCGAGGCTTAAAAGATTTTCAAGGAATTTCTAGCTCTCGATGTACCCTTTGAGGTTCAGATATACTTGGAGAGTGGTGTTTGAAAGAAATGGATGATTACATCGGGTGAAGCAGCTATCATTCATATCTTCTAGGAATGCTAAGCAAAAAGAGGGGAGTAGAGCAGCTTGTATCATTAATCTAGCCATAGCATAGCCATTTATGCCATTGGGATCAAAAAAGAGTGTTGGGAGGCAGTGCTCTTATGGTATCAAGTCCTGCCTTAGTTATATCCTAAGCAATCTCAGATAGTTACATGTGGTGATAAGGGCGGGATTGGGGCAAGAAGAGGATTCATTAATGAAGTGGACTATTGAGGCATAGCTCCTCTAGCGTGAAGACTAGGGCTTCTTCTAATCTAGTAGCATTCGCATTATAGATCAATATGGAAATTCATATCTGCCATGGATGCTTGGGTTAAAATCAACTCCTACCCTTCTTGGATATGACATGAAAGTCAAGTTATTCCTTTGGAAGGGTAAGGTGTTACAAAGTGCCATCCAGGCATCCATGTTTACATCCAAAATGCGCCTTCTCCACGTCAGTTGGCATTCATAGCCCTTCACTGCTCTTTGAGCACTTCAAAAAATTTGTTATTTACTTTCTCTAACTGTGAGAGAAGCACTTGGACGTACTCATCATAGTTTGTAGGTGGCATTATCATTGTGGAAATGGAGGTCGTGGAGGTCTCCACCCTCTACTTCTTAGGGTCTTGTCTCGACTTGACATCTGCTACTTCAGGTCTCTTAGTTTATGCCTCTGGAGTTCCTTCACCTATCCCTTATTCACCAAGAATTGCACCCAGGCTAAGACATTGCTGGCATCAATTTTAGGCATGGAGCCTTGGGTGTTTGTGGCTGTAGGGGTGGTGGTGGGGCACTAGGAGAGTAGGAATGTGATCCATTAAGCACATAGCTTTTGTGCCAGTGGGAGTGTCTTTGGATGCTTGACAGACATTGAGTAGGTGGCTTATGCTATTGAGCACTTTGGATACTTGAGACTACTAGGATCTTCACTCTAGATGATGTTTGGCTTCTACTATTTGGTCCACTATACTTGCTTATGAGCTGACTTGGGTCTATTTTCTATGAGCTGACACCTACTTGTGTCAAATCTTGGCAGTAGCAGGTACATTTTTATCTGTTGATTAGGGAGTGTACTGACTCACTGGGAGATGTTTGTATGGCATGCTTGGGTGTTGGCTCATGATTATCGATTGTAATATGCCTATGCTATGCCCGCATGATGTCGGCTTTGGACTTGGCAATATTTAATTGACTTGGGATCCACTTTTGGCACTATCAGCTCTCATTTTCACAGTTTTGAAATTTATTACAGCAAGCATTTATGTATGGTCTGACATGGAATTTTCATGCTGAACTATCCTAATTTGATGTACTTTTGATGGTACTCAGTGGACATCATCATTAAATGCTCGTTTCTCACCATTTTGCCTTGGTTTTGGTGGTTTTTTGGTCATTTTCTACAGTTTATAGCAAGCAGTTTTGAACTGTCTGTGTTGTTTCAACTTGCAGTATGGCATCTTCTTCCACTGACAATGCTATCTTCAACATCACTAAGCTTAATGGTATGAATTATGTCTATTGGAAGAGCCAAGTTTGGCATGTATTGGTGTAAAAATCACAAATAAAGCCACTAAGGTTGAGTGGGGAGTAGCTTGAAACTATGACTAATGATGAATGGATGGAGCTTGATGAGTTATGCAAGTCCACCCTCATCTTGTCTCTCACTGAACAGGTGCATTACAATGTGATTGAGGAATCACAGAGTGCTTGGTAGCTTTGGGATAAGATCAAGAACTGCTATGACAAGCAAAGTCCTATAAGTCAAATGTATTGGCCGAAATAGCTTATGGATCTCTGCATGAAAAAGAATGTGACCATGTCAACTCATCTGAGCCAGTTCCATACTATTCTTAAGAACTTTGGTTTCGTAGGGCATTGATTTCAAAGAGGATGTCACTCCATTGCTATTGCTTGAATAAGTCTTGGGATGTATTCTGCACTACCTTATGTGATGTTGAGAGCTCTCTTCTGCAGGAAGAGATAAACCGTAAGAATTTGGATGCCTCTCGTGTGTCTCATGCTTTGACAGTTAGAGGCCGACATTATGCAAATGCAAAAAATGACCGTGGTAATGACCATGGATGGGATTCGTAGAAATCTCTGTCCAAGTCGTGTGGCAAGTTGCGTAGTAAGTCTCGTGGGAGAAATGCAAATCCGACTTGTCATCATTGTGGGAAGAAAGGCCACATAAGGCCATAGTGTCATGAATTGTGCAATGAGAGGCATAAAGACAAGGGAAAAGAGAAAGTGCAAGAAAAGTCTTCTGATCACAGCATAGTACCTGCTAAGTCAAGTGTTAAAATTGAAGAGATCAATGTTATGCAGCTCGAGGATAGTGATGGGGATTACATCCTTGCAACAGCTTCATCTAGTGCTTCATATATGTCAGAGATATGCTCTATGTATGCACAGCATTGGCTCTTGGACTCAAGTGCATCCTTTCATGTGACACCTTACTGAGAGTGGTTCCATTCATGCCGTTCTATTTCAGGTTCTATGCGCTTGGGTGATAATAGGTCTCTTGAGATTATTGGCATTGGTGATGTTAGGCTGCAGTTTCCTTCTGGCAGTAGTTTTGTTATGCACAATGTATATCATGTACCTGCATTGACACACAATCTCGTGTCCACTAGACAGCTTGATGATGCAAGATATAATGTATCTTTTGGAGAATCTACATGGAAGATTACTCATGGCAGGCTTATGCTTGCAAGAGGTGCTAAGGCTGGCAGCCTCTACCCCTTAGTTATTTCTGGATCTAAGAGAATGAAAATGCTTTTTGGTTTGCAATACTTACTGCCCCTTGACTATTCTCATTTTGATTCTTGTGATCATTGTCTTTATGGAAGGCAAAGACTAGGTCTATGCATAAGGATTTTGGTATGTCACGCATGAGTGAGCCCTTGGCTTTGGTACATTTTGATATTTGTGGGCCCATGCCGTGTCAATCTATGGGTGATGCAAAGTATTTTGTTACTTTCATAGATGATTTTTCACGTAAAGTATGGGCTTATCCCATAAATCAGAAGTCCGATGTCTTGGCAGTTTTTCAAAGATGGCTTGCTTTGGCAGAAAACCAGTTTGGGCATAGGCTGAAATGCCTTAGGACAGATAATGGAAGTGAATATGTATCACGTTCTTTTGGGCAGTTATGTGATGAGAGAGATATTAAGCATCAGTTGACCACCCCTTACACCCCTCCCCAGAATGGTATGACTGAGCGGATGAATAGGACCACCCAGGAAAGGCAGTATAGCCATACATGCCTAACCCAGCACTTTTGGGCTAAGATAGTTACGACTACTGTGCATATCATTAATAGATCGCCCTATAGTGGCATTGATTTTCAGGTTGCAAAGGAGGTATGGACAGGAAAGCCTCCCTCTTATGCGCATTTATGTGCCTTTGGATGTGAGTCATTCTGCCATGCGTCCAAGGACAAACATAACGAGCTGGATCCTAAGAGCATTAAATGCATATTACTTGGCTATGGACATGCATGAGAGATGGGTTACCATCTATGGGATCTACAGGCAGGAAAAGTCATCTGTAGCCATGATGTATTCTTCCATGAAGACAAGATGCATAGGTAGCTTGAGAGAGTCATGGAGATGCGCAAGGTTATATTTCAGGAGGAGCCACGTTCTTGTCAAGATTGTGGGAGAGAAGGAAGGAGTCTCACTTGTAGCCTTCTTGCTTGCATAATGGGGGAATACACACACAGGTGGAGGTTGAAAACAGTTTTCCTCTTCTTAGTTGTGTAAGCCAAAAAGAACTCTCATACAAAGAAATAGAAAAACCCTATATATGGGTCTCAAACCAAACTCAACTAACTAAGGTGGCATACTAATTGAGCCGCGAACTAGAGTAGATAAGGATAGCTGTCATCTAGCTATTATTCATGGCCGGTGTACCAACCGCATCTACAACTAACAAGTCGCTGACATAAATGCACAACGGTCACCCTGGCATATCACGAGTGGAGCTCGATATCTCAACACTCCCCCTCGAGCTCAATCCCAATTCCTGCACACCAAGAAGGTCTCTGAACTTGCACAGCTTCTCTTTGCCCAATGCCTTCGTAAATATGTTAGCTACCTGATCCTCTATGCTGACATAAACTAGATCCTCTATACAGGTGAGCTTCTCGAAGACCCTACTATGCATCTGTACATAGTAGGGTCTTCGAGAAGCTCACCTGCATCTGCGCTCAACTTCACATTCTGCTCCAAAGGAACTGAAATAGGCTTACAGCCTATCATCCCATATTTGGACAGCATGTCCAATCCATACTGCCTTTGCAAGAGCCATATCCCACTTGGTGATCTAATCACCTCAATGCCCAAGAAATAACGCAGCTCTCCCAAATCATTCATCTCAAACTTCTGCTTCAATAGCATTTTCACATGAAGGATATCTTCATCACTATCACCTATGATAATCAAATCATCAACATAAATAACAAGCAGCATAATACCTTTCTCTGTTTTTCTCACATAAAGTGAGAAATCTGCCTTGAAAATCTGAAAGCCAATAGTGACAAGATACTGTCCTATCTTGTCAGACCATGCTCTAGGTGCTTGCTTCAAGCCATACAAGGCTTTCTTCAACCTACAAACAAACTCAGGATGAACAACATGCACATAACCTGGTGGCTGCTCCATATAGACCTCTTCTTGCAAATCACCATGCAAGAAGGCATTCTTTACATCCATCTGATGTAAAGACCATCCCTTTGATGCAGCCATAGCAATGACTGCTCTTACGGTTTCCATCCTTGCAACTGGACTGAATGTTTCTTCATAATCAATGCCACATGTTTGTGCATACCCCTTGACTACTAATCTTGCCTTGTATTTGTTCACAGAACCATCTGCATTGTGCTTCACCCTATAAACCCACTTACAACCAATTGCATTCTTATCTTTAGGCAAAGGTACCCATTCCCATGTAACATTTTCTTCCAAGGCATCCATTTCTTCATCCATAGATTTCTCCCATTTTTCTTTTCCCATGGCTTGCTCAAAAGAAGTGGATTCTGGTTCCTGTATTACTTTGACTATATAGGCATAGTGAATGGCTGTAAATCCATCATATTTCATCCTATCCACAGGATACCTAGCTCTGGTAGACCTGCGCAAATTAGGTTCACTCCCAGGTGCTCTCAAAACATCCCTGGTCTTCCTTACTCCAGGTGTGACAATAGAAGGAATACCCAACTCATCATCAATGCTCTGTTCTGAGCCACTGGATTCACCATCCACATAGGAGTGACCTGCATTCACATCAAACATGGGCTGATCTACCTTCTCTTTTCCTTTTCGTGAAACTTGCATACCACTATCTGCATTGTTTTGAGGAGATTCTCCTGATCTCAATCTGTCTGTCCATGGCGAAGAATGTGGACCACTACTAGAGGACACTCCAGGTCCACTTATATTTCGTGACTGTTGTTGTGAATTCTGTGCAGCATTACCATTTTGTGCATCTACATCATCAATCACATTTACTGGTTTATACCAGCTACTCATCTCATAAAAAACAACATCTCTGCTCACTGTAAACTTACGAGTAGAAGGGTTATAGCATCTATACCCTTTTTGCTTGTAGAGAGTAACCAATAAAGATGCACTTCTCAGCTTTTGGATCCAACTTGGATCTCAACTCATCTGGCACATGAACATAGGCAATGCAACCAAAAATCTTCAAATGAGAGATATCTGGTTTCCTACCAGTATATCTCTCCTCTGGAGCCATCCCATGTATTGCTGCACTGGGAGTCCTCTTCATTATGTAGACTGTTGTAGCAACTGCTTCAGCCCAGTAAAAATCTGGCAAGTCCTTTTCATTGAGCATGGCATGAGATACCTCTCCAATATGCTTGTTTTTCCTTTCTGCAATTCCATTTTTGTTGTGGGGTATGACTGCATGAATATTGCTGCTTTATGCCATGCTCCTGTAGTAACCTTGCAATCTCATTTGAGAGGTACTCTCCCCCTCCATCTGACCTTAGGCATTTTATTTGCACGCATGTTTCTTTTTCAACCATAGCTTTAAGAGTTTTGAAATGCCCAAAAACTTCACTTTTCTTTTTCATAAAATACACCCAAACTTTTTTGCTATAGTCATCAATAAAAGTGACAAAATAATGACAGCATCCAAGAGATGCAGCTTTAGTAGTCCACACATCAGAGTGGATTAATTCCAATGGCTTCTTACTCTCTTGAACATGTCTAGGAAATGGTTTCCTTGCCTGTTTTCCAAACTGGTAGGCTTCACATACCTTATGCATTTCTGCAACCTTGAATTTAGACAATCCTGCAACAATATTTTGGGCTTGCATTGATTTAAGTCGCTGTACATTAACATGACCAATGTGTTTATGCCAAATATCAATATCTGCAACTACACCGGTCCCATGTGCAAACATTGATGCACTCAATTCAGGCATGTCTACATCCAATGTAAACTTTCTTCCCTTCTTCTTTCCTTTTGCTATCAAGCGACCTTTATTTTTCATATCCTCAACAAAGCATCCATGAGGATTAAATCTGACCTGCAAGCCCTGCTCAACCATTTGACCAACAGAAACCAGGTTCTTGTTGATATTCAAGACATGAAATACATCCGATAGGTATTTCTTTTTCCCATCCTGCATAGACAAAGAAATTTTTCCAATCTGTACAATAGGATGTGCAGTATCATCACCAGTCTCCACAAATCCTAGTTTTTCCATTTTCCTTGCATCCTGCATCCATGCTACATGACCTGTCATGTGGTTTGATGCACCTGAGTCAACATACCACACTTCGTTGCTTTCTTCTGCACTTGTCACAGAATTGTTCATGTGCTGCACCATAAACAAATGCTTATTTCTGTCATCACCCTGTCTACTAGAAGATGCATAATTCCCTTGTTGCAATTTTCCATTCATGATGTCATTCTGCTTTTTATAGCAGTCTTTAGCCATGTGACCCATTTTACCATAGTAGTAGCATTCAACATTGTTGTTTGCATTTTGCCCTCTTTCCCATCCACTACGACCTCTTTGGCTCCCCCTGCCTCTAGAGTTACCACATCCTCCTCCATAGGACTGGTTTTCTTGAGTTTTCTGCATATTCTGATTTCTACCACGGCCTCCAGATCGGCCTCTTCTGCCTCTACCTCTTCCAGCATTTGAGTAGAAGACAGTTTCTTTTGAAGTTCCTCCTGAAGAAGATGCACCACCATTTCTCTGCTCCTCAGAAATTAGAAGAGCAATCAACTCCTCAAAATCAGGAAATCTTTCACGGATAGAAATGGATGTTTGGAACTGTGCATAATCCTTTCCTAGACCATTCAAGGTCACAAAAACTAAGTCATCATCTTCCACTAGGGAACCAATGGAAGCAAGTGCATCTGCAATCTTCTTCACCTTCATGTGGTAGTCATTGATGCTCATACTTTCTCTTTGCACATTGTGCAACTCTTGCTTGAGCTGCATTTTCCTGGCTTGCGTATTTGTGCTATATATTTTTGACAAAGTATCCCATGCCTCCTTTGGCGTACTTGCATCCTGAATATGCACAATCATAGAGTCTGAAATACTGATAGACAGCCAGTACATAACTTTTCTAGCTCTCTCATGCCATCCTTTAAATGCCAGCATTTACTGTTGATTGGGAACATTCAGTGACAATCTGTGAAAGAGAATCAGATGCCATCACAAAACATTGCAAAAAATTATGTCACTGCAAAAAACACAGCTTCAGCCTCACAAGGGCAAATCTGCAAAACTGACGAAAGTGGTATTTGACCACACAGTCACTTCCTAGTGACGATTTTGCATCAACAGGCAACAAGGATGATTCTGTAACTCCCAATGTCTCTGCGCATAGGCATATAATGCAATTTCTACAGTAACTTTTCACCGACCTGTAGAATAGTGGTCGCACAGCATAAAACAAGGCCTTTTCTTGAGTGCATGCGGAAAACTTCTGCCTCCAAAACAGGCGCCGAAATGGCCTCGAATATTTAAAAAAGGGGCAACCAAGGGCTAAAGCCCTCACCCGCAGCATATACTGCCCTCTTGCTACACCGCGAAGGGCGTCTCAATCTGAGACAATGCACTCTTGCACTTTCCGGCTGTGCTACCTGTAGAGACTTGCTCCCAAAATAGAAAAATGAAATCAACACTGGTCCTCTTACTAGAACACCACGAACTTGGTTTGCTTTCTTGAGCTCCTTACCATGAACAAGGCTCTGATACCATGTCAAGATTGTAGGAGAGAAGGAAGGAGTCTCACTTGTAGCTTTCTTGCTTGCACAATGGGGGAATACACACACAGGTGGAGGCTGAAAACAGTTTTCCTCTTCTTAGTTGTGTAAGCCAAAAAGAACTCTCATACAAAGAAATAGAAGAACCCTATATACGGGTCTCAAACCAAACTCAACTAACTAAGGTGGCATACTAACTGAGCCTTGAACTAGAGTAGATAAGGATAGTTGTCATCTAGTTATTATTCATGGCCGGTGTACCAACCATATCTACAGCTAACAAGTCGGTGACATAAATGCACAACGGTCACCCTGGCATATCATGAGTGGAGCTCGATATCTCAACAGTGCTCCCATATAGCCAGCTAGACAACTTGTAGAAGCAACAGATGCTCATGGCCAGGGTGACAGAATGTTGGGCAGGCAACAACAGAGCCTGCACTGTGGCGTTCTACTAGAGATAGATGCCTACTTGATAGATTTGAGCCCTCCATGCACTATGTCTTGGTTACAGATGCAGGAGAATCTCTCACTATGATGAGGCTATGCGCAGGGGTGACAGTCACTCTTGGGAGAGGGCTATGTAGTTAGAGATAGACTCCTTGCATAAAAATATGACTTGGGATTTGGTTTCCTTGCCTGCTGACAAGAAGGCTCTACCATGCAAGTGGGTGTACAAGCTGAAAAGTACCCTCAGACACCCCAGTTCGGTGTACAATGCTAGATTGGTAGTAAAGGGTTTCAAGTAAGAGCATGGTATTGACTTTGATGAGGTTTTCTCTCTTGTGGTTAAGATGACCACCCTGTGCTTAGTCTTGGCTTTGATTGCACAGCTTGACTTGGACTTGTACCAGATGGATGTCAAGATGGCTTTCTTACATGGAGACTTACATGATGAGCTTTACATGGAGCAACCTAAGGGCTTTGTAGAGCTTAGCAAGGAGCGCCTAGTGTGCAAGTTGAAGAAAAGTATTTATGGCTTGAAGCAAGCACCTAGGAAATGGTATCATAAGTTTGATGCCTTTATGCAATCACAGGGCTACAGCCACAGTGCTATGGATCCGTGCTTGTACACGAAGAAATCCCGTGATGGATCTTTGATTATTTTGGTACTCTATGTGGATGACATGCTATAGGAAAAGCTCATGATGAGCTAGATGCTCTTAATGCTCAACTCAAGAAGAGCTTTGAGATGAAGGATCTAGGACAGTCCTCTCACATACTTGGTATGCGCATTAGATGCGATAGGCATCAATGAGTCCTCTTCTTGTTACAGAAGGAGTACATTCATAAAGTCCTTGAGCGTTTTCGCATGCAGGATGTGAAGCCTATTGGTTGTCCATTTCCTTCTTATGTGAAGGTATCATAGGCCAATTGTCCATAGACAGGTGAGCAAAGGGCCAAGATGGCCAAGATTCCCTATGCATTCGCGGTGGATAGTCTTATGTATGCCATGATAGCCACTTGTCCATATATTTTCTTTGCATTTGGTGTTGTGGCATGCTATATGGCTGCACTAGCAAGAAGCATTGGGATGCCATGAAGGGTATCATGAGATGACTAAAGGGCATTGCAAATATATGCATATGCTATGGCAACTAGGATACAGGAGTCATGGGGTACAGTAACTCTAATTATGCAGGGCATGCAGATGGTAGGAAGTCCACTTCTGGCTATGTGTTCACCTATACTAGAGGTGCTGTCTCTTGGATGTCCAAGGTGCAAAAGTGTATAGCTCTTTCTATCACTGAGGCCAAGTATGTTGCAGCCACTGAGGCTTGCAAAAAGGCCATTTGGTTCATGACCTTGGTATTGATGCTATCCCTTCACTAAGAATCTGGTCTTCCATGGGAAGGACGAAATACATTGAGGTGAGGTATCAATTCATATGTGGGATCATTGAGGATAAGTCTGTTGAACTTGTCAAGATGACTAGAATCCTGCAGATCTACTCACCAAAAGCCTCTCTATGGAGCACTTTTCCTTCCTCAAGAGATTGATGGGCGTGGGATGAGATACCGTCTTTCCTCATCTTGATGTACATGTGTACATATTGTACTATCTTTTCCTTTTCTTTTTCACTCCTCACTAGGGGAGATTCGCCTTTAAGTGGAAGGTTGTTGGGGGTAAATGTGCCTCCACCTAGCCGCCCATGTATTACTACATTGACAATACCTGCATCTGCACACTGCAGGCAACAGTTGCCCATCACTGTCACTTTATTCTTTATTCTTTTAGTGACAGATGAATAAAGGGAAGGCTCGTCACACATTGTGATTGTTGGAGTTCCCACATTGTGACTATCTCTCTCCTCTCTCTCTCTTTCTCTCTCTCTCTCTCTCTCTCTCTCTCTCTCTCTCTTATTGGGGGTAAAGGCGCCTTCGCCTAGCCGCCCATGTATTACTACACTGACAGTACCCGCCACTGCACACTGCATGGTGGTCACCCGTCACATTAGAGTTCCCACTTTTGAGTCTCTCACTCTCTTGTCTCTTGCTCTCCATCCACTATAGCTCTCACCGCCAAGCTTCTTCCTCTTGGGTTCCACTTCCCTTTCAACTGGTATCAGAGCAAAGGCATTGGAGCTTGCCCAGCATTCTCTTTAGCCGCACAGATTTGAAGAGCTTCAACCCGAGCTTCAATGGCAGCCATGGCACCTTCATTTGCAGGTATGTTTTGATCTCCCGCCTCCTCCCCGAGCCTCGGGACCTTCGTTGGCTTCGTCCCGAGCTGCATTGGAGCCCCCTTGACCTTGCCTAGTGCCTCGAGGGTGGTTGTAGATCCCCCAGCCCCCAGGAACAGCCAGCACAATTTTCGGCACATTTTTAGGGGGATGGGCTGATCTGCTCCCCAACATTTCCCTACTCCTCCTCGGCTTCCCAACACTCTTGGCAACCTCCCTTGACTCCCTGGCATTGGTGCTTGACTCCGGTGATTGATTCGAGTTCTTCGCCCTTCAATCATTTGCTATATACACAGTCCCAGGACTGTCAAAACTGTTAGAATATCAAGCTCCCACTATTCTCTTGTCAGTATGTATGACTGACATTAGCTATGTCCAGCTGTATCAACAAGTGTGGGACATTAAATAAGTCAGTGGTCTTAGACCCAGTGTGAAAGGTCCTACAGACCTAAATATTATTTATACACTTATGTTATGGTAATAAGCTATGTGATAATGAAAACAAATGAGAGAGAGCACTCTACTCTGACGGTTGTCTCTTCACTCTTGTCTCTGTTTCTGAATCTCAACATGGTATCAGAACACCATGATTGGGCTCTGTGGAGTGCATGCGGGAAGAATATCTGAAGATTTGACCTGCCAAGGTTGAAAAGATAAGAAGGGTTGTCTGCCATTGTCTTTCTGAAGGTATGCATTGGTTTATCAGGTCTCCATTTGGCTCAAGTATTGGTTGAGGACTGTTTGGCTCTTGTCTGGAGCATCTGGAGGTGCCATTGATCACATTAGAGAGGGCATTAATTAGTATGAAGATCAAATGCTGCTGCTGTATACTCCTGGGTAGTCTGCATGATTGTGCCAGCTGACATAATGGATCTCGATGGCTTCCTATGAAGGCAATGATCAGTAGTAAAGGCATCTACAACTTGATTGTACTCTTTGGAAGGCACTTCATCACCATGGCATGATGCTGGTACATGAGCATGAGCTCATCTAGGAGTTCTGAAAACTAATTACAAACCTAGAATAGAAGCTTGAACTGTTATATATAGAGTATACATAGCATATGCAACACATTGGCAAGAGCTTTGAGCTCCTTGGCATGCTCAAAAGGACCTATTGGAGCACATACATGCTATGTAAACATATGTATTGGATATTATGCTTGAAAACTGAAGGTTGTTTACAAAAATACTCAGATTTGGGAGTATTTAGTTGGCTGGAAACTGTCATTGAGCAGGGCAGCATACATTAGAGTCCTCCTGAAGATTTGAAGCCATTTGATGAGCATTTTGAGCTCTACTGAAGTGAGGGTTTATTCAAGAAGCATATGTACTGAGGTTGATGCATTTGGGTTGCATTTTATTGATAAAATATTCAGATCTGAAATTTTATGACAGGCTAAAAACTATCATAAAACAGTCATCATCATATAGTCATTGCCTTGAAGAAGTACATGTTTTTTGTTACCAATAGGGAGATGTATGGTACGGGATATGACTGTTGAATGCTATAAGCATTGAAGGCTCTTAAAAACTGAAATTTGAATCTGGAAACAAATGTATTCACAGGGTATTGGTTGGTCATAAACAGTGAATGCATTATATGACATTGCCTCTTACAGATACAGTGTTTGCAGATGCTTGTTTGGTCATGTATTGAACTGTACACACAGTGGCATATGTATGAAGTGGTTTGAGGATCTCTTGGGCTGAAATACATCTTGGTTTGATAGTTTATTGGCTATATACAATCTGTGAGTAGATTTATGTTACTTGTACTTGCTGGATATGCATTGTTTTGTACCCGTATGCTTATGACTGGACTGCCAAATGTACCAGAAGATATTCTGGAAGGTTTGAAACATGTATGGCATGTATACACATTGATTTTGGCCTTGGAATTGCTGCTGGTTACTCACAGTTTACAGTTTTTGGACTGTATGTATTTACCCTGGGAGTGAGGTTGCAGGAGTTTAAGCTGAAGCAACTCCATAGCATATGTATTGACTGTTATATTTATGAGTTAGACCACTGGTTTGTGGACTATTTTGAGTTGTCATTGGGCTGAAATACCCTGGTTTTTTACTGCAATTAATTGCAAAAAACTGTCATAAACAGTTGAGTATTGAACTTGGTCAGTCATACTTGCTGGCTTGCAGGAAGTCAGGCAGTGACTAAATATTGTCTGGTACAATATGGCTAATGCAGAGAGGACTGACAACATAACCCAGATAGTGGGGGGAAAACTTGATAGTAACAATTATGCCATATGGAAGTTCCGCATGGAGAACTTCTTAATAGGGAAAGGCTACAGGGAGTTGGTGACTAGAGCAGAAGCTGAACCAGAGCTCCCAAATCGACCTACGACTGATCAGAGACGGTTACATCGAGCTTGGACAGAAAGACCTCGTAGAGTCTTGCACTGGCTCTCTTTATGTATCTCAGATGCCATGGTAATGCAGATAATGAACTGCATCTCTCCTAAGAATGCATGGGACATTTTGGTCAAGTACTATGGCACAACCACAAGTGCCAGGAAGATACAATTGAAGCAAAAGTTCAACAACATGGAGAGAAAGAGCAAATCTATACAGGATTATGTCACAGAGGTTAAGACCATTGTGGATCAGCTGGCATCTGTTGGTTCACAGGTTGAAGATGAAGACATGGTTGATGTGACTTTGAATGGCTTGGGGCCTGAGTATAAGTCTTTTGACACCTCTGTGTCTGTGCGGGCTGAAATGCCTGATTTCAATGAGACTCGTTGAATTGCTTATCCATGAAGAGGTTAAGCTTGGCTTGGCTATAGGATCTAGTAGTTATAAAAACAAGGATGCAGTTTTCTATTCCAATCAGTGTGGCCGTGGCAACCGTGGTAGAGGCTATGGATCTGGCAGAGGAGGCATGTATCGAATGCAAGAGGTGGTGGAAACTTTAGAGGCAGGAGGAGATCTAGCCCTAGAGGTAGAGGGTCCTGGCAACAACAGTGTCCATCTGACAATTCGAACAAGGATAAGGATTGTCATTACTGCAAGAAGTATAAACATATTGCCAAGGACTGCTGGAAGAAGCAGGGCAATCAGAAAGGCAAACAACATGGACATTTTGCTACGTCTAGTCAAGCATATGATACTTCAAGAGATAGATTGTTTGCCATGCGGTATGTAAAAGACAGGGCTGCTGAAAAATGCACTGATGATGCCGTTTGGTATATTGATTCAGGGGCATCGAACCACATGACTCCTCACGGTGATTGGTTCACTGATATGGTGGCTAAAAAACATGGCTATGTCTGTACAGGTGATGACACGCAGCATAGCATTGAACATAAAGGCAAAGTGCCTCTTGTGGTTCATGATGTGGCAGAAAGAAAAATTTCCATGATGTATTGCATGTTCCTTCGATTATGAAGAACTTACTGTCCGTGAGCAAAACTTGCAGGTTAGATTCAATAAGCATGGCTGTTTTATTGAAGAGATTGGCAATGGATGCAAGTTGATAGCTCGTGGTCACAAGAATGGAAGAATGTTTACTCTTGATGCTACATTGCCAGAGCTGAATTCAGCTATGTTTGCCCATGGTTCTGGCACTATCAGAGATTTGGAAATTTGGCACAATAGAGTGGGGCATGTGAATTTGCAAAGGCTACAAATTATGCAAAAAAAACAGCTTGTTACAGGTTTACCCAAGTTCCAATATTCAGATATTAGTCATGTATGCGATGCTTGCCAGTTTGGTAAGCAGTCAAGGTTACCATTTGTCAGGCATGTAAGGTAGAGTACACGTCCATTGCAGTTAGTGCACTCTGATATTTGGGGGCCCAGCTCATAATGTAGCCATGGGAGGCTCAAAGTATTATGTGACATTCATTGATGATTACAGTCGCTATACTTGGGTGTATATCCTGAAAACAAAGGATGAGGTGTTTGCTATTTTTCAGCAGTTTAAAACGCAGGTTGAAAAGGAATTTGAATGCTATATCTCTTGCTTGAGATCAGATAGCGGTGGGGAGTATGTGTGAAATGAGTTTGACAATTTTTTGGCTGAAAATGGCATACGCAGGCAGCTTACCTGTAGCTACACTCCTCAACAGAATGGGGTAGCTGAAAGAAAGAACAGGGTCTTGATGGAAGCTGCTCATGCCATGATGAATGAGAAGAAGATGCCTCTCTATTATTGGGCTGAGGCTGTTATGACAGCCATGTATATCTTGAATCGAACTCCCACTGCAGGTATTCATGAGATGACACCATTTGAGAAGAAGCTGTATGGCTATAAGTCGGATATAAGTCACATGAAAGTCTTTGGTTGTCTTGCTTATGTGCATATTCTAGATGAAAAAAGGAAGAAGCTGGATCCAAAAGTGCATAAGTGTGTTTTCATTGGATATTTGCAAGAGAAGAAGGCATACAAATGCTATGATCCCTCTACCAGGGAGACCTTGGTGAGCAAGGATATTATTTTTTATGAGATGGGTTCTTGGTATGTATCGCCAGCTACAGTGCCCTCGGATATGCCTTCCACTCATGTATCTACAGTTGATTTGCAGCACAGCAGAGCACTGCTATGACAGGACCTAGTAGTCAGACAGTATCCCCATGGATAGGGAGATTGAGGAGCTCACCGTCCACTGACACCAGTATGTCAGTGAGGGGGAGATATGATGTCTTGGACAGCAAAGGAAAAGAGAAAGTTACTAAGGATGCACCTGGTATGATGACACCTGGCAGAATGATTTCTGGATATGAGTTTGCTGACACTTTAGATAGTGAACTTGGTATTCCGACTGTCTATACACCTGGAGCAAGGCAGAGCAGGTACATTCCGCCTCATGAGAGAGGGGAATCGAGCAGTGCACCATAGCCTAGATGCTCACAGAGGGTCAGATACCCTGTTGACAGGTTGACATATAGTGGCTACACTGCAAAGCATTATGCTTACATGACAAAAGTGATGGAGATCAAAGAACCAGGTACATATGCTGAAGCAGTGGAAGATGAGAACTGGTGTGCAGCTATGGATGAAGAAATAAATGCCTTAGCTAATAAGACATGGGATCTTGTGCCACTGCCTGAAGGAAAAAAGACCATTGGCTGCAAATGGGTCTACAAATTAAATGAAAGTTGGATGGCAGTGTGGAAAGATACAAAGCTAGGTTGGTCGCTAAGGGGTATGCCCAACAGTATGGACTTGATTATGAGGAAACATTTAGCCCTATTGCCAAGATGGCAACCATACGCACTATGATTGCTTTGGCTTGCTGCTACTAGAGGATGGAAATTACAGCAGATGGACGTGAAGAATTCCTTCTTAATGATGACTTAGTAGAGGATGTCTATATGGTTCAGCGAGAAGGGTATGTTCACCCTGATTTTCAGCATTATGTATGCAAGCTGAAAAAGGCATTGTACAGGCTGAAGCAGGCTCCGAGAGCTTGGCATGCTAGGACCAGTAACTACTTGCAAAGGTTGGGATTTACTGTTGGTAGGGCTGATCACAACCTATTTACAAAGAAGATTGACAGTGGCTTGGTAGTGCTGGTCATATATGTTGATGATTTGATAATCACTGGTGATGATGACTTGGGCATACATCAGGTAATGAAGATGCTGAAATCTGAATTTGACATGAAAGATCTCGGTGAATTGAAGTACTTTTTGGGTATTGAGGTAATCAAGGCTGAAAATGGTTTATTGCTGATGCAAAAACATTATGCCATGAAAATGCTGAAAAAGTATGGCATGGCTGAATGCAAACCATTGGATACACCCCTTGATCAGAATGTCAAGCTAGACATTAGCACTGGAGCTAAAATTCAAGATGTGACTATGTACAGGCAGATGGTTGAAAGTCTGATCTACTTGACCATCACTAGGCCAGATTTGAGTTATGCAGTTGGGCTCATAAGTTAGTTTATGCAGAAGCCCAGGAAGCCACATTTGGATGTTGCTATAGGTGGATTATGAGATATGTTAAGTCCATTGTAGATTATGGGATGTTCTATATGAGAGATAAGCCCTTGAAACTGATTGGATACACAAATGCGGATTAGGCAGGATGCTCATATGATCGCAGATCTACGAGTGGTAATGCTTTTGGCTTTGGAAGTGGCATGATCAGCTAGAGCAGCAAGAAGCAAACAACAGTTGCATTATCTAGTACTGAGGCAGAGTACAGGGGTGCTGCATTGGCAGCATGCGAGATTTCATGGCTGCTCAAGCTTATGGCTGATTTGGATATTCAGATGGATGCTCCAATGACCTTATTATCTCAGTAGTATACTCTTGGCAACAAATCTAGTATACCATGCCATGACAAAACACATAGGGGTACACTACCATTTTATCAGAGAGATGGTTCTTGCAGGGAGAGTAGACCTTATGCATGTGAAGACTGATGAACAGGTTGCAGATAACTTTACCAAGTCTTTGGGTAAAGATAAGTTTTGTAGTTTCAGATAGCTACTTGGAGTTCATCAGATGATTTGAGCTTGAGGGGGAGTGTTAGAATATCAGGCTCCCACTATTCTCCTATCAGTATGTATGATCGATATTAGCTGTGTTCATTTGTATCAGCAAGTGTGGGACATTCAATAAGTCAGTGGTCTTAGACCTAGTGTGAATGGTCCTACGGACCTTAGTACTATTGTATACACTTATATTATGGTAATAATTTATGTGATAATGAAAATAAATCAGAGAGATCACTTTGATCTGAAGGTTGTCTCTTCACTCTTGTCTCTGTCTCTAAATCTCAACAAAAGCAGGGCAGCACTTGACATTTATTATTTAATGCTCCTTGGCATTGCCCGTTTGATGCCTATTGATGTCTGATGATGCCCGGATGTTATGGGATGTTATGTCTATGCTTTGGGACTGATTTGGATCGGATTTGAGCATCATTTGAGCTTTATATAATAGTAAATTGCTTGCTGTAATACAGTGGGCTGAAGCTCATTTACTTGGTGTATGCATTGGTTCATGGATACGAGGTACTTCCTGGGGGTTCTAATGATCATACTGATGTATTTAAAGGTTATCAAATGCTTCTTCATGGTTCTAGAATGCTTTTGAGCTTGTATTAAGCTCCAATTTGGTTTTTCTTCACTGGCATTTGGCTTCAGTTGGCATGCTTTGGACCGGTCTATGCCTATTGTCACTGCTTGACACTTAGGCCTCTTATATTTATGCTTTGGTTAGATATGGATGCCACTTGGTTTGAACATGCTTGATAGTTACTTGGAGCTTCATTTTCATATATATTTGAGCATTTTGGATCTACTGGGCATTACATTTGGTTGTCAGTTACATGGTCTTTGAATGCTTTTAGGCTTATGCTTTACGGGTCTAAGATAGCTTGGGCTTTATGCTCCGAATGTACCCTACTGGGATTTGGCATGTCTGATTCTATGTATTTGATGTATTAGACTGTTGCTTGCTCTCTTTGCATCTGACTTCACTTCCAATGGGAGCCTCTTGGTATATTCAGATGTACACAGAGTCTTATTTATAGATGAGCTTGAGCTTGTGAGATAGTTACATCCATTTTCTCTCTTGAGAGCTTCACGTCTGCAGTTTGTTTGTAGTGGGCTGATTTGATACACCTATTAGGACAGGCATCTATCTCTGTCATAGGTTTGTCAGTTTTGTATGCATCTTGGATGGTTATATATTCAGCTTCTTACTCTATCAATTATGCTTGTGCTTGGTCTCTTCTCTTACCTTGAGACCCATTACATGCATGACTTCTGGACCTATGAGATGTCTCTTGACTGACAGGTTATTGGTTTGTACCTTCTTGCCCCTAGAAACTCACTGTTACCTAGCAGTTGCAGTGACATATGTATCAGTGATTGCTTCATTTTGGGATAGGTTATTGGTTTGTACCTTCTTGCCCCTAGAAACTCACTGTTACCTGGTAATTGCAGTGACATATGTATCAGTGATTGCTTCATTTTGGGACACTGTTACATGCTGCTATCATTTATTACAGCAAGGTGAAATCTACAAATTTTGAGCACTTCTATGAGGGTAATGCTTTCTATTTGATGTTATCTTGGTCATATTTGGTGGACAGGTGCTTCTCTTGGTGAAATCCACTCTTTTACCCAATTTTAGCAGTGTTTTAGTGCATTTTTTGCTAATTACAGCAACTTGAAATTTTACTTTTTTGCATTGATTTGGGACAGTATGGCTAGTCATCTGAAAGACACAACTCCCTTTAACATTGCCAAGTTGGATGGTACCAACTATGGGTATTGGAAGTCCCAAATATGGCAGGTTTTGATACATGAATTGCATATTAAACCCTTACGTTTCAAGGGTGTCAAACCTGAGGATATGGATGATGATGTTTGGATGGCAGTTGATGAGCTATGTAAGTCTACCATTATTTTGTCACTCTCAGAAGAGGTCCATCATAATGTTGTTGAAGATGAGAATCAGAGTGCGTGGGATTTATAGGAGAAGATTCAGGAGCTTTATGCGTAGCAGAGTCCTGCGTCATAGATGAATTGGCTAAAGCAGTTAATGGACCTTCACATGAAGGAGGGAACCTCCCTTTCATCTCATTTCAGTAAGTTTCATGCTATCATGAAGATTCTATTGTCACAGGGTATTGAGTCCAAAGACAACTTGCACCCATTGTTTCTACTTGTAGCACCTTGCTTGAATCATGGGATGTATTCAATACTACTGATAGCCTCCAATTTTGTCATCAAAAAGGCTAAAAGCATGGGGCTCTACATCGACAAGTTATTCACTTTATCAAAAATGTTTGTGATATTATATCTAAGTTGTACTTCATTGATATATTTTTATGTGTTGTAAATGCTTGGCTTGGAGTTATAAAAGCCATTGCATATGTTCTTTTATTTTACAACCTTAGGAATCTTGCCTAAAATGCATGCAATACATAAGGCTCCAACCTTAGTCTTTATGTATGCTCAAAAATATTTTATTTAACAAAGGTGTAAGGGATACAATTGGGTTTCTTGGGAAAAGTGGTTGAGGAGGTTGGAACACGGCATGAGCTATCCCTGCTAAAAGCATGTCATCCATATAGAGTACCAAAATCAGTAAAGAACCGTCACAGGCTTTCTTCATGTACAAGCACAGATCCATAGCACTATGGCTGTAGCCCTGTGACTGCATGAATGCATCAAACTTATGGTACCATTCCCTAGGTGCCTGCTTCAAGCCATATAGACTCTTCTTTAGCTTGCACACTAGGTGTTCCCTGCCAGGGTCTACAAAGCCCTTAGGTTGCTCCATGTAAATCTCATCATGCAAGTCCCCATGTAAAAAAGCCATCTTGACATCCATCCGGTACAAGTCCAGGTCAAGCTGTGCAATCAAGGCCAAGACTAAGCATAGGGTGGTCATCTTGACCAGAGGAGAAAAGACTTCATCAAAGTCAACACCATGCTCCTGCTTAAAATCCTTAGCAACCAATCGAGCCTTGTATGTCGGCTTGGGGTGTCCAAGGGTACATTTCAGCTTGTACACCCACTTGCATGGCAAAGCCTTCTTACCCTAAGGCAAGGAAACCAAATCCCAAGTCTTATTCTTATGCAATGAGTCAAGCTCAGACTGCATAGCCCTCTCCCAAGAGTGACAATCACCCTTGCGCATAGCCTCATCATAAGTGAAAGGCTCTCCTACATCTGTAACCAGTACATAATCCACAGAGGGCACAAAATGATCAGGAGGCCATCTATCTCTAGTAGAATGCCTTAATCTAGGCTTTGGTACCTGACCGACATCCTATCTAACATTAGCATGTCTAGCATCTGGGCCATGAGCATTAGGTGATGATGCACGCTGTCTAGTTGGCTCTGTAGTGGCGGGCTGAATGGGAGCAGATGGCTCTTCATGAAAGATAACTCTACATACCTCAACCACTTTCTCAGGCTGCATATGCATTTTGTCCTCATGAAAGATGACATCATGGCTGCGGATCCCATAGACAGTAACCCATCTCTCCTACATCTACATAGCCAATGAAAATGCATTTGACACTTTTAGGATCCGGCTTGTTGCGTTTGTCCTTGGGCACATGGCAAAATGCCTCACATCCAAAGACATGCAAATGATCATAAGAGGGGGGCTTGCCTGCCCGTACCTCCTCTACAACTTGAAAGTTAATGCCATTACTAGGCGATCTGTTAATGAGATGCACTACAGTAGTAACTGCCTCAGTCCAAAAGTGATGCGGTAAGCCAACATGGCTAAGCATGCTACAAACCCTTTCCTAAATGGTCCTATTCATGCGTTCAGCCATACCATTCTGGGGTGGGGTGTAAGGGGTGGTCAACTGACGCTTAATACCCCGCTCATCACAAAACTGCTCAAAAGAACGTGATACATACTCACCCCCATTATCTGACCTTAAGCATTTGAGCCTGAAGAGCTTTGAGATTAAAGATCTGGGACATGCCTCTCATATACTTGGTATATGTGCATTTTGCATGATCGATCTCAGGGACTGCTCTATCTCTCACAGAGGGAGTACATTTATAAAGTCCTTAAGCACTTCCGCATGCAGGATGTTAAGCCTATTGGCTATCCATTACCTTCTCATGTGAAGGTTTCACGGGCCGATTGTTCACAGATAGATGAGCAGAGGGCCAAGATGGCCAAGATTCCTTATGCATCAGCCGTGGGTAGTCTTATGTATGCCATGATAGCCACCCGTCCAGATATAGCTTTTGCAGTTGGGGTTGTGGCACGTTATATGGCTATACTTGGCAAGAAATATTGGGATGCCATGAAGGGTATCATGAGGTACCTAAAAGGCACAGCAAATATGTGTCTTTGTTATGGCAGCCAGGATACAAGAGTCATGGGGTACACTGACTCTGATTATGCAGGACACACAGATAGTAGGAAGTCCACTTCTGGCTATGTCTTCACTTATGATGGAGGGGCTATCTCTTGGATGTTCAGGGCACAGAAGTGTACTGCCCTTTCTACTACAGAGGCCGAGTATATTGTAGCCACAAAAGCTTGCAAGGAAGCTATCTAGTTAGGCCGTTTGATTGCAAACCTTGGTATGATAGATGCTATGCCTACACTGCATTCGGATTCTATGAGTGCCATTCAGTTGACCAAGAATCCTATCTTCCATGCGAAGATGAAACATATTGAGATGAGGTATCACTTCATTCATGACGTCATTGAGGACAGGTCTATTGACCTTGTCAAGATTCCAACTAAGAAAAATCATGCAAACTTGCTCACGAAGAGCCTCACTACTGAGCGATTTGCCTTCCTCAGGAGATTGATGGGCATTGGATGAGATGACACCTTTTTCCTCATCCTGTTGTACATGTATACATGTTGTACTAACTTTTCTTTTCTTTTTTCTCTCATTAGGGTAGATTCACCTTTAAGTGGGAGGTTGTTGGAGGTGAAGGCGCCTCCGCCTAGCCGCTCGTGTATTACTACACTAACAGTACCCGCCCACTGCACACTGCAGGTGGCAAGCGCCCGTCACAATCACTTATTCTTTATTCTTTTAGTGACAGTTTGAATAAAGAAAGGCCTGGCCACACATTGTGGTTGTTGGAGTTCCCACTTTTGAGTCTCTCACTCTCTTGGCTCTTGCTCTCCATCCGCCATAGCTCTCACCGTCAAGCTTCTTCCTCCTAGGTTCCACTTCCCTTCTCTCTCTCTCTCTCTCTCTCTCTCTCTCTCTCTCTCTCTCTCTCTCTCTCTCTCTCTCTCTCTCTCTCTCTCTCTCTCTCTCTCTCTCTCTCTCTCTCTCTCTCTCTCTCTCTCTCTCTCTCTCTCTCTCTCTCTCTCTCTCTCTCTCTCTCTCTCTCTCTCTCTCGCCATAGGTCTCCCATGCAAGCTTTGATCCTTCTCACCTTTCAGGTATCATCCAATTGCCTTGCTAGTAGGAAATTGGGGATATATGAAGTTAATTAAATGTACATGGAGAAATTATGCCTTGGAATGGTCATTGCAATGAAGAAATTTAGGCATTATATTCTCTATGGACCCATCTAATTTTCAGAACCCAGAAATTTCTAGCTAGCTAGGTGTGCCTTGGAATGAGCCTAGCAGATACCTCACAACTTCCTTGGCCATCTCGTACACCTACTCAAAATGATCAATGAAACTATAAGGATCATTGCATGTCTGATACTTCTCAAGTTTCTTTGTGCAACTATAGGTATCTTGGTCTGTCTTCTAGCATTTAGGGTGATCCCAACTAGCAATGAAGTTGCTAGGGCTACTTTGCTTTGCTCTACATTAGTGTTATCTAACAATCACTTTATGAGAAGATCACTTAATGTAAGATCAACCTCTAATACTTTCTCCCTATTGACATTTTCTCTAGCTCTATTCGTGCATGTGATGGCTAGAACCCATTGGACCTCGTTAAGCTCTATTTCCTAACATAGTCTCTAAGCACATTGCTCCTGGTTGTAGCCAGCTAAGCACTATAGGAAAACTCTTCCTAGCCTCCTCTCCTCCTCTATATTGGCTATGATTTCATCTGTGGATCTCCCATCATGTGCTATGTTTGTTTGACAGCCATATCGTGATTTGAGTTGTTGTATGTCAATTGGGAAATCACATAGGTCCAGGTCTTGGCTATCTGTGTTCGTACTAGCACTTCCCATGTTGGCAATCTCTTGAACCACTAAGGTGTCAGCGAGGGTGATTAGATGAGCTAAGGACACATCTCTAATCATGGTTTGTTCCTTTCTTAACTCGGGTATCAAGTGGTTTAAGGTTGATCATCTCTCTGTATTGGGTGTCTCGGTTTGTCCCTGTGGTCCCAGGGATGTTGCAAGTCCTACTGGTGAATTCATTTCTTAGCTTAATTCTCTTTTAGTGTGTTCCTTGTTAATGAAAACACTTTGCCAATTTGCGCATAATCACACACTCAAATGGTGCAATGCAAGGTGAGTTGTGCACAATCAAACTTTGCACCTAAGTGCCTACAATGCAATGTGCAACCTTCAATGAAATCATTCACACACACACAATTTGGGCACTCAAATAGTGTCTCTACTAGGAAGTAAGCTGCAAGTGATTAGTTGATTTGGTCAACTCTTAGACCTATCCAATAAATTCAAGTGTTGGTTAGCTCTATGGTCACACTCATAGTTTGGGATTCGACTAGGGTCACTCAATATTTAGCTCACAATGTCTAGTATGTTTGGGGATCTGGATGGTCCCTAAGAATGTATTATGGTTTTGGTAGTCTTCTAATTTGAAGGTCCAAGTTGCAAGTCTATGCCCGTCTGAGTCCCAATTTTGACTATCCGAATGGTGAGTGTGGCTTTTCCGAATGGTCAAACAAGGTTGCCTATCCAAATCCAAGAAGATATATCTGAGAGGACAATTCAACCATCCTCCAAGTGGACTTCTTGATGTCCAAATGGACCAACTCAACCATTTGAGTGGGATTGTCTGATTCTGAGTAAGTGTGTGTAAGTGGACTTAAGTGACTTGGCCATCTAAGTGGGACTAGTTAGGACTCAACCATCCAAGGCCTAGGGACGTTGTCCAAGTGGTGGGAAAACACATCAAATGATAAAAATTTGATGAAAATGAATCATTAATCACACATGCGCCTAATTATGATCTGGTCCCCATTCACCAATCAACATGGAGGGCTCTAAGTATACCTAGAGCCAATGAGGGTGACAACACATGGATTTCTATTGATCTCTTAGCTTGCTGCTCTCTCTCTCTCAATCTCTACCAAGCTTAAATGAGCTCTCCCCCTTTTTCTCTTCTTTTAATGTTCTCTCTCTTTCTTCCCTTACTCTCTATTTTCCTTTCAATATATTCAAATCTTTTTTCATTTCTTTCTCTACTCCCTTGTTTCCTGGTTGTTACAAAAACTTATCTTTTCTTTCTTTTTCCCTATTTCCCAAGTCTTAATGCATCCTACTAATGAAAAACTTCCCACCATTGATCTAATTAATGTTCCTAAATCTTCCAACACATAAACTATCTAGTAAAGTATTGAAAATTACATGACCCAATGAATAGAATTTGAGCAAGAGATAGAAAAAGAGAATACACAGTAGATAAGGGAGAACAAAAAATTTTATTTAACTCTAAACAAGTGGCTCTGTCCACCCATGTGCTTCCAATGTGAAGCTTAGATGGTGATCTAGACAGAAGATAGGTGAAGAGCTTAATTCTAGCTAGAATAACTCTGATTGGGTGAAAGGATGGATCGTGAAAGCTGTGAAGGGATACACCTTTTTATAGCCTATGAAGGGGGTCATGATAGATGACCTTCCATATACACGTATGTCTATTGACCTTCCATGTGCACATGTGTCTATTGAGCTCCCATGTGTACATGTGTCTGTTGACCTTCCATATGCACATGTGTCTATTGACCTTCCATGTGCACATGTGTTTGTTGACCTTCCATGTGCACCTCCATTAGCTGGATAGGGAATATTTCAAGGAATATTCCCTATCCCTAGTCAAGGGCTACTTCTATGGCCCTGGGACCCTAAATAGGGATCCTTGGTAACTTCATTACCTTGCAACTTGATGTGGTGTGCCTCGAGTTGCTACCAAATTTAACTACTCTATCTAACCCAAAGGCCAGACCCGCAACAGTCACCTTTTGGCCATCTGATCACATAGACCTCACCTAATATACAAGTAAAGACCCACCAATGTCCAAGCTCACACATGACTTCTCCTCATAATGGGGGCCTTACAACTTTGATCACCATGGATCATTGGTGGCACCTTATGAGGGTACAGCATACCCCCTCAATGTCCACCTGGCAAGTGAACTATCTCCTTGGCCCAATGTTGAGTCTTTGAAGATGAACTTGAAGTAGATCCTTCAAGAGTGAGCTTCCCATGGCTCTCATGTTGTTTGAGAAGTTGCTCAAAACTCTAAGACTAAAACTAATATCTGGCCTAGTGTTGTATAAGTATATCAAGCTACCAACCAACCTCCTATACCTACCAATATTTGCTAGTATTGATGTATCCTCGACGGATAACTTTGCATTGACCTCCATAGGTGTAGCTATCTCCTTGCACTCAGTCATACCAAATGCTTTCAAGATCTCCCATGCATACTTTTGAGAGGTGAAGATCTTTCCTAGCTCTTGCATGACTTCAATCCCCAAACAGTAGTGCAACAAGCCCAAGTTTATCATTTCAAACTCAAGCTCAAAGCCTTTTGAGTTTGGTTGATCATATCTTCATACTCATGTGTAATCTGTCATTTCAAACTTGGAGCTCAAAGACTTTTGAGTTGATCATATCTTCATACTCATGTGTAATAACAAGGTGATCCACATATAGGATAATAACTATAGACTTCTCACCATCCCTGTAAACATACAAGTTAGCACATCTAAGGCACATCTTTTGAAGTTTAAGCTTAAAAAGAATTTATATATCCGCTCACTTGTACTATGCTCTAGGGGCTTGTTTCAGCCCATACAATGCCTTCTTCAACTTACACACTTTGTTCTCAGAATGGGGGGGATCAAACCCTAGTGGTTGAACCATGTACACCTCGTCCTTGAGGTCGCCATTCAATAACTCTAATTTAACATCCATTTGGTAATCCCTTTCCTCTTAGTATGCACCTTGCCATCTCCAAAATGGTGTGATTCTTGTGTTCCATAATGCCGTTCTATTGTGGTATATGAGGTGTTGTTAATTGACTCTTGATCCCTTTGCTCTTGCAAAAGTCTTCAAATTCCTTAGTTGAACTCATCACCACCATTTGTTCTAAATTTCTTCACACTTTTCCCTATTTCATTCTCAACAAGTTTTAGCCATTCTTTAAACTTACCAAAACCTTGAGCCTTATCACAAAGGAAGTACACCCACATCTTCCTATTGTATTCATTGATGATCAACATGAAATAAGAAGATCCTCCCAAGGCTTGTGTAGGCATGTTATTGCACAAGTCAACATATATCAACTCTAGAGGAGAATTTGCTCTATTTTTTATTTCTTGTGGAAATTCATTTCTTTGTTGCTTGCCCATTATAGAAGCTTCACATCGAGGTAGGTGAGCAGCCATACCTTGCTTATGCATCTCCTTCAAAACTAAAAATCCAATGTGTCCTAAATTTCATGGACATTATAAATCATCCAAGAACTTATGAGCAAAACATATAGCGCACAAACTTTGATGGATACCATTTGCACAATAATCAAAGTACCCTAGACATGGTCATACTCGCATGAATTGTAGCCCCTATGGCCATGAAGCTTTATATAATGTATGCCAATGTGGGGTACCACCAACAACTGAATAGAGGACCCTTCTACAAAGATCACAAAAATTGTCTTTACTAGCCCACTTGACCTATGACTAGCTACACCAAGAGCAAACACCAATCCTTGAGGAATATCTAAACCTTTATGTGTGGCAGTCCACTTGATCTATGACTAGGCACAACCAGAGAAAAGAACATTAAACCTTGCATATTGAGACCTTTATGCCCAATTGTGACTCACCCACCAATTGATGGTCTTGTATATTATGTTAAAGAAACACTAGAATAAGAGGTATACATGATCCATATATCACATAAGAAGAAGAAAATGCTACCAGTGATGATGCTAGGATGCGGCCATGATAGAGGTTTGATTTAATCATGTGTGATAGTAAAGTGATGGAAATGTGATCAACCTAGGCATGTATTGATTAAGTGCCCTCAAAAGCAAGAATCCTTTCCTCACCCTTCCAAGAAAATAGAGCTAATCAAAGAGGTGTTGAATTGTACCAAAATTGTCCTTGGCGAAAAGTAAGTGCAAGGAAACAATAACATTCATAGTATTGAGTCTCTTTGGAATAGAAATTATCAATGATAAGAATATGATCTTGATTGTTATAAATGTAATAATTAGAGCAAAAATCAAGAAGAAAGACATCAATGTTCTTTGTCCTTCTACTACTCATGCATCAATGATTGGAAACAAAAGCTCAAAGAAAAGAAAGAAACATCAAGTGGAGAATCAAATTGGAGAGCTAAAGTAAATAAAGTTAATTAAATTATCATTAAATCTTGGGAAACTCACTAATTGAAAGTGTGTCCTTCAATCATATAATGGCCAACTATTTTAAAGTGCACCCATTAAGAGTCCTAAAATATGGCATCTTAGGGTTGAAAGTGTGATAGTACTACAATGAGTGATAGACTCAAGTGAAAAATCTTGGTTGAGAACTAATATGCTTAGTGGCATGACTATCAAAGTACCACACATTTGAATCCACCACAGACATGCAAGATAAATGCATTGCATAACAAATATCAACTTTGTATCCTACACAAAGTTTGTAGATTTTGAATGAGAAGGCTAGGCATATGCAATAGCCATACTAGCCTTTTTCTGCTTAGCCTCTTTTGCAAGTAGTTTAGGATAGTCCTTAATGAGAGGCATCTACAATAGCCATACTAGCCTCTTTCTTCTTACCCTCTTTTGTAGTTAGTTTAAGACAGCCCTTAATGACATGATCGCATGCCTTATAATACTTGCAATAAATTGTACTATCATTTTTCCTTCCATCCTTATTTAACTTCTTTATCTAAACCTTATTTAGAGATTCCTACTTACGAGCAAAAAATATAAACTTTTAGTAGGATTCTTTCCTATATATGGTGTGGGCAATAAGCCATTAACCATACTATTGAAAGATAAGCATAGGAATTCTCCCTACATAAGAGAGGATAAGGGTAGCTAGGTGTAAAAGGGCTAGAGGACAAGGGAAACCCTAACCCTAACTCCTCCAGTGGCTATATAAACAGCCTAAAGTACACACTCAATGTAGAGGAGAGTGTACTAGTTGTACTTTGAGCAACTGACTAAACAAGATCTTGTTCTTATACTTGAGCTCTCTCTCTCTCCCTCTTGTGCACATTCTCTCAAGCCTTCAACTCTGATTTGCAACACATATGCTTTATGCATTTGAAGTCTATATGCTCTATGAGTATGCCACTTGAATGTATTGATGTTTAGCATTGATGCTTGGACATGTATATGATTATGAAATGCTTTGGGAGTCAATTTTGGGCTACATTTGATGTCTTCAAGCTTTGGCTACATGCTTCAATTGCTTCAGTGATTTTTATTTTACAAGTTTGAAGACTCATTAGGTTTCATCCTTCCAGATGTATTGGCTAACGTTATGGGAACCCGAGTGTTATGTACTTGACGTATTGAGCCTTGCATTTCTCTTTCACACTCCTCATACACTTTACTGGGTGTGGATGTGCTTTTGAGATATTCTTATTTAGTTAGATATATTGCATTAAATATTTGGGTTTTCCATGTTCTTGATCTTGATTTACCAAAATAGGGAGACTCTTACCTTATATACATACTCTCTTGGATATTGTTGAATGTAGTTACACCTACTAGTGGGTTGATTTGATTTACATGCTTTCAATATCAGCACTTACCTTTGTTAGCAAGATTCAATGATATATTCATGCTTCTTGGTTATGTATTGAGATTCATTACTCTCTACTCAATTAGTTATGTATTTAATGGAACTCTCCACTTAATTTGGATATCTTTTACATACATGATATTTATGCCTATGGGATATATTTGTTAATTGACTCCCTTGAGTTTATGACAGGCTTTAGTATCGGTTGTATTCACTGCTAGTTGCTTTTACATATCCCAATTGTTACTTGGATATTCTTGGTAGTGGGGGATTGGTATTTCTTGATTATTTTCCCATATAATCTTGGTCATATTGTTGCACTTATTACAGCAATGTTGTAATTACAGTTTTCAGCATTGTCATAGAGAGCAAACATTTTACTTTGGTTGTCTATTGCTTGCAATTGGTGGATTTCTCTATACTTTGATAATCCCTCTTATTTTGCTCTTATTTTGGTTGAGTTTTGGGGCTATTTTGTAATCATTAATAGTAATCCATTCTCTTGGATTTTGCATTGGTATACTATCATTACGATTGGTTCTTCAAATGAAAATGCTATATTCTATATTATAAACTTGATGGTACAATTTTTTCTTATTGGAAGATGCAAATATGGCAGGTATTGGTGCAAAAACATTAGATTAAGCCATTGAAGACTAAGAGTGTCAAGACCAAAGGCATAGATCAGGATGATTGGATGAGCTATGAAAATCTAGTCTTATATTATCATTATCAAAACATATTTATTTTAATATTGTGGTATCTAAAGTTAATGGCTGGTAGTTGTGGAAAAATATATGAAATCTTTATGAGAAGAAAAATCCTACATCATAAATGTATTGGTTGAAACAACTTATGGACCTTCACATGAAGGAAGGAACTTCTATGTCCACTCATTCGAATGAGTTTCATTTTATTTTCAATGAGATGACTTTGTAGGGCATTGAGTTCAAGGATAACCTACCTCCCTTGTTCTTGCTTCTTATACTTTCCAAGTAATGCGATACTTTTCACACGGCCATGTGGGCCAATACTCCTAAGGATGGCTTGAAACTCCAAGATATTGAGGGTGCCTTACTCATAGAGAAGATAAATAGAAATAATGTAGATGCGTCCGGTACTTCTCATGCATTGACTATCAAGGGTAGACATGATCGTAAGAGTGGTAATGATTGCCGAGGTAGAGACTCATATAGGTCTCAATCTCGTAGGAAGTCCCATAGTAAGTCTCAAGGTTGTAAGTCCTATCTAACATGCCAGTACTATGGAAAGCAATGTCATATTTAGCTACAGTGCCATAAGATGCATGATGATAAGCGCAAGGAGAAAATCAAGGGCAAAGTGTAGGGAAAGTCTGATGATCACAGCATTGTCCCTAATAATAAGTCTAGTGTAAAGATTGAAGAGATAAATATAGTGAAGTCAAAGTTAGATGATGATGAGTAGATCTTAACAACTTTTTCTTTTGATGCTTCTTACTTGATCAGTACCTTAGCTATATATTCTTAGTGTTTGTTACTTGATTCTAGGGCTATTACCTTGCATAGGGATTGGTTTCAGTCTTATTGCAGTGCATGACAAGTTCTATGTGATTGGAAAATGACTTGGCATTGGATATCATTAGTATTGGGGATGTAAGACTGTAGTTTCCCTTAGACAGCTCTTTTACTCTATATAATCTATGTCATATATCGTCTTTGACCAAAATCCTTCTATCCATTGGACAATTGGATGATCTAGGCTACTATGTATCTTTGAGTGATTCCGCATGGAAGATTAACCTTGGGAATCTTGTATTTACTCGAGATGCCAAGGTTGGTAGTCTCTATCATTTATTTTTATTTAGGTTTCTTGACTATGATTTGGTTGTGAACATACCACATGTATCTTTATGGTATCATTGCCTTGGACAGATGTCCTTAAAGGGAATGAAAATGCTTACTCATTTGTAGTATCTTCCACCTCTTGATTACAATGTTTTGATTCTTGTGACCATTGTCTTTATGGTAGGTAGACACATAGCTCTCATAAAAGAAATATGGCACTACGCACATATGGCACTACGCACATATGGCACTACGCACATGGGCGAGCCTCTAGTTCTTGTGCATTATGATATATTTGGTCTCATGCCCTGTTAGTCACATTGGGGGACATGAAGTACTTTGTTATATTCATTCATGATTATTCAAATGTAAGGTCTGGGCATATCCTATTAATCAGAAATCAATTGTCTTATCTACCTTTTAGTATTGGCTTGCTTTGTTGAGAATGAGTATGGATATTGGCTAAAATGCATAAGGTTTGACAATGGGGATGAGTATGTCTCCAAAGCATTTGGGAAGCTTTATGATGAGAGGGGTATTAAGCATCAATTGAGTAACCCCTACACCCCACCCTAGAATGGTGTTGCTAAGTGTATGAACATGACCATTCAAGAAAGGTTCTAAAGTATGCTTAGTCAGGTAGGCTTATCATAGCATTTTTGGATTGAGGCATTTAGTAGTGTTGTATATTTAATAAATAAATCCCCATGTACTACTATTGGTTGTCAGGTTGTAGAAGAGGTATGGTCTAGAATGCCTTCCTCATATGCACATATTAGAGTCCGTGAAATGCATCCTTCTTGGTTATGGGGATGCTGGTGAGATGAGCTACCACCTATGGAATCTATAGGCTTGGAAGGTTATCTATAGCCATGACGTTGTTTTCCATGAGAAGAAGATGCATAAATAGTCTGATCAAGTAGTTGAGATGCGTAGTGTGATCTTTTAGGAGGAGTCTCCTATTATACTATAGCCAACTAGACCACCTATAGAGTTGATATTCTAGTGGCCTATGATCATGATGTTGGATAGGATGTACCAACCCCACAACTTGTTTTAAGGTAGTCTTAAGGTGGTCTACTAGAGATAGACATCAACCTAATTAGTTTGAGCCCTCAAAGGACTATATTATGGTAATAGATTTTGGTAAGCTCCTTACTTATGAGGATGCCATATGCAGATGTGATAGTCACTCTTAGGAGAAGGCCATATAGTCTAAGTTTGATTCGCCCTTAGCATATCCTCAATGACTTGGTTGACTCACTCCATTTGACCATCGGTTTGGGGATGGTAAGCTATATTGATGAGTCCCAATGGCTTCGAAGATAGCCCTCCAAAAATGTGATGTGAAGAGAGAGTCACAATCACTAATGATTCTTCTGGGAAACCCATGCAGTTTGAATATCTCCTTGATAAATAACCTTGCAATGTCTGAGGCTTTATAGTTTGTCTTAACATGGATAAGATGTGCAACCTTGGTGAGCATATCAACCACAACCATAATGGAGTTGTATCCTCCCTGAACTTGGGGCAGGCCAACAATAAAATTCATACTAATGAATTCCCATTTCATTTGGGGAATGTCGAGTGGTTGCAATTTTCCTAGCATTTTGACATGTTCAGCCTTAATGCGTTGACAAGACAAACATTCAGTGACATATTTGAGAACGTCATCTTTAAGCCTCTCCCAATAATAGCTCTTTCGGACTGCATTGAGGGTCTTGGCATAGCCAGGATGTCCTGAAAAGGGGGAGTCATGGGCTTCCCAAAGTATCTTCTGCTTGAGTGACTGGCTTTCCGGTATACATAATCTCATTCTGTAGTAGACAAGTCCACTATTGATAGAGAATTCTAGATACTTTTCCTGTAGCTTCGGGTCTTGATCCTTGATGGAGATCTCCCTTAGCATCTTTTGATAGGTTGGATCACGGCATGCCTCTTCTCTAGCTAGCTCAAGTATTGGGTTGTTTGGCATGGATACCTTTATAGCTAGGGATCTGGCTATTGATGGATCTTGCAAAATCAGAGAATTTAGAAATGCCTTGCAAAACTAAGTGCATCGGCAACTACATTCTTCTTTCCAGGCCGGTATTTAATTTCAAAATCATATTCCTCCAGCACTTCAATCCATCGACGTTGCCTCATGTTGAGCTCATTTTGGATAAAGATCCATTTAAGACTTTTATGATCCGTCACTAAGTTAAACTTGTTACCCAGCAAGTAGTGTCTCCAAAGCTTGAGAGCATGGATGACAGCTAATAGCTCCAGATCGTGAGTAGCATAATTCCTCTCATGGCTCTTCAGTTTCCTCGAAGAGTATGCTACAGGATGACCTTCTTGCAAAATCACACATCCTAAGGCAAGTGTGATGGCATCAGTTATTACCTCAAACTCCTTACTAAGGTCTGAAAGTTTCAAGATAGGTGTTGATACCAAGCTTTGCTTTAGTTTATCAAAGCTAGATTGTTCAGCAGTTGACCATACGATTGATGTTTGCTTCTTTAGTAGATCCGTCAAAGGCGCTGCAACAACAATCAGGGCATAGTTTTTTATAAAGACCCTGTACCATCCTGTCAATCCAAGAAAACTATATATTTCTTTGACAATTGTTGGCATTGGCCACTCTAGAATGTCTCTAACCTTGGCCGGATCCACTGAAATTCCTTCCGCTAATACAATGAATCCCAGATATTCAATCTGTCGCTTGAAAAATGCACACTTCTTCTTTTTGGCATAAAGCTTGTGTGCCCTCATTGTCTCAAGGATGATGCAAAGCCAGGGTTCATGATCTTCTTCTTGTTTGGAGTAAACTAAGGTATTGTCAAAGAAGACGAGTACGAAGTCATCAAGATATGGCCTAAAGATATCCTGCATTAGCCTGTTGAAGGTAGCAGGTGCATTTGTCAGCCCAAATGACATGACTAGGAATTCAAAGTGTCCATATCTTGTGCTGAATGCTGTCTTTGGGATATCCTCCTTGATCCTTATCTGATAATACCCAGACTTGAGATCAATCTTGGAGAAGATCTTCACACCTTGAAGACGGTCAAGAAGTTCATCTATCCTTGGAATGGGATATTTGTTCTTAATGGTTGATTGATTCAACCCCCTGTAGTCAATGCATAACCGAAGCGTTCCATCCTTCTTCTTCTGGAACAGCACTGGAGCTCCCCATGGTGAACTGCTAGGACAGATGTAGCCTTAGTCTAACAGTTGCTTGAGTTGCTCCTTCAGCTCAATCGCTTCCGGGATGGACGTCCTATATGGTCTATTTGCAATTGGTGCAGCTCCTGGCGCTAGCTTGATTTCATGATCAACTTTCCTTTGAGGCGGAAGTTGTGTCAGCTCTTCAGGAAATACGTCTGTGTACTCCTTTAGCCACGAAGGTTCTTCACTAGACTCCTAATTCTGATCTAGCTTATTTAGCTTAATCAAATAGACAGGTAACCCCTTCCTAACTCCTTTTATTATCCAAGATGCTTTGGCCAGTTGAATTTTTGGCTTACCAGCCTCTCCTTGAGTTGTGACCAATTCCCCTTCAGAATTTCGAAAGGAAACTTGGCCCTTTCCACAATGAATGTGGGCATCATTAGGTTTAAGCCAATCCATTCCGAGCAAACACTCGTGGATACCTAGGTTCATAACCCTGAATCTGACCGAAGTCGACTTTCCTCCCAATAGGAATTCCACCTTAGCAGTTTGCCTGGTACAAGTGACCTCACGACCATTTGCTAATTCCATAAGCAAGGTGGGTGCATCTTTTGTGGCTATTCCTAATCTTCTTGCACAAACTGGTGAGATAAAGAAATGTGTACTGCCACAATCAATCAGGGTTTTAAAGCTTTTACCTTGATAATCTGATGGAGTCTAAATCACCGAGAATTGGCAATTCGGGCCCTTCTTGTGAAGAACGACATGAATAGTTGCCCTCTCAAAGTCAGCTTCCATAGTTGGATCTTCTTCATCACCGAACTCCTTGTCGGCAATACTGGCGGTCCTCCCTCTGGCCCGGGTGGTGGCTCCTTGGCCACGGATGGTTCCTTAGGATGGTCCTTGACGTTTTTCTCCGCCAAGCTTGGGACATTGCCTTTTGAAATGACCAAGCTCGTTGCAATGGAAGCAACGAAAATTGCGGCCATTTCCTTAAGTAGGGACGAAATTATTGACATTGTTGGTCCTAGCTTTCTTCATTTGTCCCTGACTTTGTCCCTCCGTTCTCTTTATTCACATTTTGAGAGAGAGAGAGGTAGACCATGACAAAGGCACAGGCAGTAAGGGTAGCAGACATGCTCCCTGTAATCCATTCCTTTAACACACTGTCCCACACTAAAGTCAACTGTATGTACAACACACATACTAAGATCAACTGACCTAGATCTAATCATGGTTAAGTCAGTGTGACTTAACCTTATTCACTAAGGTAAACAACTGACAGAAGACTAATGAGCTTGAGTCTCAACACTCCCCCTCAAGCTCAAGTAGGATACTTCACTCCAAGTAACTCTCTGAAATGCACAAACTTATCTTTACCCAATGACTTGGTAAAGATATATGCAACTTGGTCTTCTGTCCTCACATGGACCAAATCAATGTCACCTGCAATCACTTTTTCCCTGATGAAGTGATAGTGTACCTCAATGTGCTTAGTCCTAGCATGATAGACAAGATTACTGGCTAGGAGCACACTACTCATGTTGTCACAATAGAGTGTGACAGGCCTAACTTCCTGCATGCCCAAATCATCAAGAAGCTTCATGAGCCATGCTGCCTCACATGCAGCTAGTGCAGCACCTCTATACTCTGCCTCAATACTAGAGAGTGCAACTATAGGTTGCTTCTTACTGCTCCAGCTGACCATACTACTACCAAGGGAAAATGCATACCCACTAGTAGATCTCCTATCATAGGTACTTCCTGGCCAGTCAGCATCTGTATATCTTGTAAGCTCCAAAGGCTTACCATGCTCATAGAATAAACCATAATTTGATGCAGCCTTTACATATCTCAAGATCCTCCTCATTGCATCCAAGTGCGGCTTCATAGGCTTCTACATGAACTGACTAATCAGTCCAACTGAACAGCTAAGATCCGGTCTAGTAATGGTAAGGTAAATGAGGCTACCCACCATTTGTCTATACATAGTGACATTCTCAATCTCATGTCCAACATTTGCAAGTAGCTTAACATTTTGTTCCAATGGAGTGCTCAATGCTTTGCAATCCAACATACCATACTTGGTTAACATATCCTGTGCATATTGCTTCTGCAACAACCAAGTACCATGAGGTGTAGAGACAACCTCAATCCCAAGGAAATACTTCAGATCTCCCAAATCTTTGACATGAAATTCAGCATGTAACATTTCCTTGATCTCTCCAATTCCTGTGACATCATCACTTGTAATGATCAAGTCATCCACATAGATGACTAATACCACATAACCAGCTCTTGTCTTTTTTGTGAATAGGCTATGATCAGCCTTGCCCATAGTAAAACCAAGTTTTTGTAAGCATGCACTTATGTTAGCATTCCAAGCTCTAGGTGCTTGCTTCAGCCCATATAATGCTTTCTTCAATCTACATACATATGTAGGAAAATCTGGATGTGCATAGCCTTCGGGTTGATCCATGTATACTTCCTCAACCAAACCACCATTGAGAAAAGCATTCTTCACATCCATCTGATACCATACTCCATCCTTTAGATGCTGCCAAAGCAATCATTGTCCTCATGGTTTCCATTCTAGCAATAGGACTGAATGTTTCCTCATAATCAAGACCATATTGTTGTGCATACCCTTTTGCCACAAGCCTTGTACCTTTCCAATGTGCCATCTGATTTGCATTTCACTTTGTATACCCATTTGCAACCAATAGCCATTTTTCCTTCAACCAAATCAACCAAATCCCAAGTGTCATTTTCAGCCAATGCTGAATATTCCTCATCCATTGCCTTACTCCAATGATCATCCAAAATAGCTTCAGAAAACTTTGTGGGTTCTTTGAAGCTAGTGACTTTTGCCATATATGCATAGTGTCTCACTGTGTAGCCACTATATATAAGCCTATCCACAGGCTTCCTGACTCTTTCTGATCTCCTCAACTGAGGTGCAGTATGAGACTCTCCTCTCTCATGAGGTGGTATATATCTATGTCTCACACCAGGAGTCACAACTGATCGAATACCAAACTCACTATCCAAGCTGTCAATACCAAGTGAATCATAACCACAAGTGAGTGGCCCTGTAACATCATCAAGTTTTCCTTTGCCTTTATCCACATCTCTCCCCCTCACTGACATACCCATGTCAATGGACAAAGATGCTGAAGTCCTCAATCTACCTGTCCAAGGACTAACTGATATAGTAGCATCTTTAGCAGGCCCAGAAATTTCTGCACTTTCATTTGTACCTACATGTACATAAGGCTCCTGGCAACCACAATCATCATTCATCAAAGTGATCTTCTTCTCATACCATGATTTCAGCTCATCAAATACCACATCTCTTGAGACCAATGTCTCATGAGTAGAAGGATTGTAGCATTTGTACTCTTTCCTATCTTGTGCATACCCAATAAAGATGGCCTTTTCTACCTTTGGATCGAGCTTCTTCCTCTTTTCATCTAGAACATGTACATATGCCAAGCATCCAAAAACCTTAAGATGGCTGATGTCCGGCTTTATCCCATAAAGCCTCTCATAAGGAGTCACCTCATGTATACCTGTTGTTGGTGTATGATTCATGACATACACTGCAAACATTACAGCCTCTACCCAATATGCATTTGGTAGGCTTTTCTCATTCAACATGGCTCTAGCCGATTCCATGATCACCGTGTTTTTCCTCTCTGCCACACCATTTTGTTGTGGTGTGTACCTACATGTCAATTGCTTTTTAATTCCATGAGCTGCCAAGAAGTGATCAAAGTCTTTAGAAACATATTCTCCACCACTATCAGATCTCAAGCATGAGATGTAGCAAGCCAATTCTTTCTCCTCGTGTCTCTTAAAATCCTGAAAAACATCCATGACATCACTCTTGTGCTTTAGCACATACAACCATGTGTACCTACTATAGTCATCTATGAATGACACATAGTAACGTGATCCCCCAAGAGATGCATTCTGTGAGGGTCCCCATACATTAGAATGTACAAGCTGTAATGGTCTAGTAGTAGTGCTTACATGCCTCATAAATGGAAGCCTTGATTGCTTTCCAAATTGACAAGACTGACATACATGTCCCAATTCCACATGCTTGAACTTAGGAAGTCCAAGTACAACTTGCTTGTGCTGCATATTCTTCAACTTTTGAACATTTACATGTCCAATCCTTTTATGCCATATCTCAATGTCCCTTATTGCAGCATTTTCATGTGAGTACATAGCAGCATTCAATGATGGAATTTTCGTATCCAATGTAAACATCCTTCCATTTCTTTTGCCTTTAGCAATGAGTTTGCATCCTTGACCATACTCTTCAATGTAGCATCCATCTCTATTGAATCTAACTTGTAGATTTTGTTCAGCCATTTGTCCCACAAAAAGCAAGTTTTTGGTTATGGAGGGTACATGTAATACATCATAGAGACTCTTTTTCCTGTCACCATCCATCATCAAGGGAATAGTACCTATATGAATAATATCATGTTGTGTATCATCCCCTATACAAACATATCCATGAGCACCTTCTACCAATGTGTCAAACTCTCCATGAGGAGTCATGTGGTTAGATGCCCCTGAGTCTATATACCATACATCATATGCTTTGCCATGTACATGCAACCCTTTCTTCACATGTTGCATTGCAAACAACCTGTCATCCTCCTGCATACCACTAGAAGAATCATAATTACCATGTTGCTTCCCTCTTGCTCTCTGATCATTCTGCTTTTTGTAGCAATCCTTAGCTACATGCCCATATTTGCCACAATAATGGCAATCCTTATTTGCATTTGATTGCTATCCATGACTCATTTGAGGCTGCTGCCAAGTGCCTCTTCCTCTAGGTGAATAACCTCCTCTTCCACGAGCGTTTGAGGCACCTCTATTTGCTTGAGGCAGCCTATTTTGTCATCCAGTAGCTTGCTGTCCACGGACTGTATATGCATTTCCAGCACCTCTTCCTTGAAAATTTGATCTTCCTCTTCCACCTCTACCCCTTTGATTTGAGTAGAAGACATTGTCCCTGCTATTTTTAGACCCATTGGAACTTGTATTAAGTCCAAGTTTCACTTCTTCATGCAAAAGAAGTGCTACAAGTTCATCAAAGTCAGGCTACTCCTGACGCACTGAAATGGAAGTATCAAACTGCTTATATTCCTGTCCACGTCCATGGAGGGTAGTAGCTACCAAATCATCATCCTCAACTTCAGCTCAATTGAGCCTAGTTGTTCTACATATGGATCTGATCTCACTGACATAGTCCTCAATAGACCTTCCATTCCTAAATATGTGGCTGAATTTTTGCTTCAGTTGTGTCTTTCTTGCATGAGTGACATGCCCATAATTCTTCATCAATAAGTCCCAAGCAGCTTTTGGGGAAGTACAATTTGCAATTTGCATAGCCTTTGTGTCTGACACACATAGTGACAACCAATGCAAGACCTTGCTGGCCTTTTCCAACCAAGTCATGTGTGCCTTCAACTGATCCTGTGTTGGAGGTCTATCTTTCGGTAGCTTGGGCTCATCTTCAAGACCTGTGACTAGGTCCCAATAGACTCTTCCAATTAAAAAATTTAGACATCCTGAATTTCCATAGAACGAAATTGTTGTAGTCTAGCTTTTCACCAACTATCTGAGTGATAGTGTCCTTCTCTCCTGTGTTTGCCATTTTAAAGCCTTAAGCTTTGCAAAACCAGTCAATTTTTCAAAATGCCATAGGCAATATACTTCAATGACCTGTAGTGCAACCAGTTTTTACTGTAAAACTGCAGCAATAACCACTATTGCATTTTCAAACAATACATGTGCTTCTGTTTCCATTCAACTGCAATAACAATGCATCAACAACTTTGCATAACGAATAGATTTTAGTTCACAACAATATCATACATTCTGAACTTATTCCAATTCTCCAATTGTATAACATAAGTATCACTACTCATACATTTTCCAACCTCCACTCTCAGCAATGGCTGCCATTAATCACTGCTAGTACATAAGAGAGCATCAAGTACAAATCTTAAAGTTTCACTTGATACATTCCCTATTGCTGCAGAATTTGTCTCCAACAAAGCTTTTACATGCATCAACAATGGGTCTGTAGCCAATGCACCTGCAGGTATTATCTACTATGGCAAATGTGAACCATCTCCACTAACAAGCTTAGGATTATGTGCAAGGATTTGCAAGTACCCATATTTGAAGTGTCAAACTGAGCACTATTCAGCCAAGCATACATGACATGTACATTTTGGGTTAGTAGCCACACTGAGAGCCATGAAAAATTGCAATTCTTTCTTGCTCTGCATTTCTCTATCTATGCCTTAGCACCTCTTTACAAGTGCAACTGAATAAACTGTGAACTTGTCATCTGTTTGTTAGCAACATTGTACTACTTCTGCTCTCACACAGAGACTGTTGAAATGGAGATCCAATCTTCAGAAAGCATTCTGAATGGCAATACAGAAAATGCACAAAATCCAATCTCGAGCATTCATACATCCCAACTCTTAAAGCTTGGTAAAACTGGTTCTGTTGATGTCCAATTACAGTTGAAGACAAAGACACATGTGCCTATTCTTTTCTTGTAATGTTGCTGTGTTGAGCACCACAGATTTTCAAGATACAGAAAATTTCATTCAGTTATGGCATCCTTCTTTGCTTGCAATATCCTGCTTCCAATCAATGACACAGAGGCAAAACATTCAGCCTAGAGTGAAATGGACAATCCTTCAGCGAAGAACCCTTTCCGCGAGCTTTGCAAAGGTTCTTAACAGTTGCATGACTAAGGAAGATTCACAGCTTCTTCTGGAAAATAGTTTCCATGCACGGGTTGTTTTCTTGAAGCAAGAAATGGCTTCCCTATATTGCTTGAATGAACATTTATTCACACTTTCCAAATCCTTTTGTGCATTCTCAACTTGATTGCAGAGCTGGAGTTGTGGTATATTATGAGAATTCGAGTTGTGGTTTATTGATGGAATCTATTTGCCTCACATTCAGACCGTGTGCTCGGTCTGACATTAGATGTATGCCTGAGTACAAGGTCCATACCTGAGCTTGGATTATCACAGGCAGGTCTTCAATGATCAGATCGCTAATGAACGAGTAGCAATGTGCAGACATTGGACTCTGAGAATAGGTAATGCCACCTCTCTGGAGTAAAGAAGAGGAAGCGCCCATGTGCAGAGATAGTATGCACCACAGGACAGGTAATGCCCCATCTCAATTCTATAGTGGATGCTCTTGGCTTGCTACGGTGGTGCTTGGCATTTCACTCTACATAGCTGGCCTCTTCTGCATATGTTATGTCCTTTACTTCCAATGGCGAATCTGGCATGGCCAGCTGCTTGCCCTCCAAGAATTCAACGTGATATGGATTGTACTGATCTTGCTGATCTTGTTGGTAATGCTTTGGGGCCTGACAGAGCTTCTACAGCTCCCTATCCTACGCGCCAGAATGGCAGAATATTGAGTACATTGGGGTTTGATCAGCAGGTTTCCCTCTGTCACGCACAAACAGTTCTGTCGTTTGGCTTCATGGAGCCATGCTTCTTCCTTACAGCTCTGATACCATATTCACATTTTGAGAGAGAGAGGTAGACCATGACAAAGGCACAAATAGTAAGGGTAGCAGACATGCTCCCTGTAATCCATTCCTTTAACACACAGTCGCACACTAAAGTCAACTGTATGTACAACACACATACTAAGATCAACTGACCTAGATCTAATCATGGTTAAGTCAGTGTGACTTAACCTTATTCACTAAGGTAAACAACTGACAGAAGACTAATGAGCTTGAGTCTCAACACTCTTCGCCTGGGACCTATACACTCCTTTGTTCTGATTCTTGTAAGACTAAGTCTTGTTATTCCGTGGCTTGGTCTGCACCTCCTGTATTATGGGTGCAGCTCGAATGAGCGCATCCTGAAGGTCTGATGGGCGCATTGATTCGAGGCAGGTGTTTATAGGTGGGTTTAATCTGTCACAAAACTTCGACACATGTTGTGTCATATCCATTTGTGGCGCATACTTCAAAAGAGAAACGAACTTTGAATAGTATGCATCAAGAGATAGACCAAGTTGTTTCAACTCATAGAACTCGTTCATCTTCTGCGTGCGGTAGGCAGGTGGTAAATATCTCCCGCGCACTACTCTTTTAAGCTTTTCCCAAGTAACTGACCCTTCCGAGATCCCTTGGTCTCTGCACCATTGCTTCCACCAAAGTCTTGCTTCGCCGGGAAGCTTCAGCTTAGCTGGTTGGCAGGTGCAGTACCTGCCGCTTCGAAGTAATCCTCCACCATGGATTCGATCCAGATCTCATTTGGACGGTCCTTCCCTTGCCGTCAAATTCTGGTGGCTTGATCTGCTTGAGAAGAAACTTCTTCTCCTGAATTATAGTCGTACTTGGTGTAGGGGTCGGACTAGGAATCTGCACTTGGGGTTGTGCCTGGGCATTTAAAATTCCTTACGTTAAAAACTTGCTAAGCATTTCTCACATTATATCTCATGCCCAATTCAGCTTTTAGCCAAGTGACCTAATCACTTAACTTCTTTACCAATACTCACAGCCAGGACAATCATTGATAAAAAGTCTATTTCATTCATATGGGCATAGCCCTTTCAAGTACAATTATTTTTGGGAAGATGGAACAAGTTGATACATTAATTCAGGGAGAATAAGATTGTGTTACATTCAGCTACGGGAACTGAGTAATAGTATGGATTGGGGACATGGATTTTCAGGAATCGATAGGTCATTGGAAGATTAGGGTATCCTTTCCTTTGATACCCGTTCTTCTCATAACGTCCCAACACCTTGATTATGTCGGCAGGGATTATTCGAGTCACTTCCTCGTACACATACTTGTTTTGCTTAACCTTTCGACCATCGACATGTAGGGTTGCGTTTGCGTGAGCCTCAACAAAGATGAACAACTTCATGATCTTTAAGTCCTCCACCCACTTGATTCTCTTTAGGTTGGTTCGAAGGTACGCAAATCGGTGGGCAACTATGTAATAAATTCTTGAATCACCCATCCATCTCTGTTCCACGTACAGGGGTGAAGGCTTATAGATGTGGTCTAGGATATTCATCATATCGATCCTCTGTCGATAATCCGAAGCATGCATCGCAATCATAAACATAACCTAGAACACCAAGAATTTGTTCAATGCTTCGCGACTCTGCAAGTCAGCATCGATAATTAAGTAAGGAAATGTTCTTAATAGCAACATTTGCTCTACTTTTCCGCATTAAGTTTTCTTGTAAATATTAGTTCCTCGTTGGTTCGCTGTGATACCAACTGTAACGTGTCCACCTGTTCACTTGCAGGACACGTCTTAGTAGCCCATCGGGAAGAGAGTCCAAAAAGCGCTGCCCAGCACTCCCAAGAATGTCACGGGGTTTGTGATCTAGGTCTTCTTCCCGAGTCTGCCACGAAGGGAAGCATTTCGGCCGTTCCCACTTAGGATCGACCTGAATCAGGGTTTTCCTAGTGGTCAAATTCCTAGAATGGTACCTAGCGTCGAACCCGAGGCAAACTACTTTACACAGAAATATCAGGGTCAAATCTGATTCATGCTGCACTTGGTTCAAGGAGAATGGGAAACGAGAGGGATGCAAAGCTCGACCTCTCTGCCCATAAGGCATAGTCCCATTCCGTTCCCCTAAAACAGCATAAATCGGGACTTCTAGTTTCCTAGTTTCTAGGTCATCGTTACCTTGCTATCGATTCCGTTGAGAAAATTTCTCGGCCAACCAGGACCACCCTTTCGTAGGACGGACCCATGGCCACATCCACCGCACTTTCCTCAGGGTTGCTTTAGTTGTTTAATTACCTACCACATTTAGTTTGACAAGGAAAAACAGCTTCCTTAATTAGCCAATTAGTCACTGGTTCCTTCAAATAACGTAAGCACTGATATAGAAAAACAATGTCAAACAAGTTCCTTTTCAATAATTGATCTTATTTATCAGTCTTTGGAATACATCATAATAATCCAGCTCGTAGGCTAATCCATAATCTGCCCGAAGGCAATTTAGCAATCCTTAGGGATTACTAATCCAAGTTTCCGCCCATAGACTAGTATGCGGGCCTCGAGATCCAATCCCGAGTCACGTCAGCCTCTTATGCAAGACCCGAAGGCAAGGGATTTATGACCAAAGCCCCCCTGGCACCCAAGCGTCCTCCTGCTCCAAGTAGCACCCACGGAGAGACCTCTTGCAGCTGGTTCGGTCCACGTAATCTGTGATGCTAACAACCCCCTTGGTTAGGGTCAAGAAGTCAGTCGGGGGTAACCTGATGCTGCCTCTCCCTCCAAGCCTTCAACCTGAAGCATTAATTATTTTTCCAACTTTTAGTTCATTGAGCAAAGAAGTACAAACAGTGCTCCTAACTATACAAACAAAATCAATCTAGTGGTTGTTTGTTTGGCCAACTACTAAGGTGTGAATCCTTCTCTCCGAATGCATCCAGCATTCGATCCGGGATTGATTGCGACTTGGCAAGATCCCCAAGGGTTTGTTGTTTGTTTACCCTTTTATCTTTGGGTTAGGGTTTATACCGTGTCAACCCAAATTAGCAAACACCTTAGGTACCTTAACTAAGACAGTAAATCCTGGCGACTTTGTCGCTCTAACTTGATTTGTCAATTGCTTGCTAGGTAATTCATAATTACCTTAACTTGGCAACTCAGCCTCACAAAAGGTGATGTAGCAGGATGACTACTCATCCTCTTGCAAATTAACTTGTGCTTAGATCCTACCAACCCTTCTTCTAAAGAGTGGCAAATCTATCTTGTGATTTAAACATAAAGCCATGCGACATTGCAACTTGTTGTACGAGACAAGTGTTGCATCTAACTTGTGGGATCATTTCTCCCATCAAGTGACGTTCCTTGGTCAAGAAATACGTTTGATCAAGATATAGGGTTTGGGGTGTCCTCTTGAGCCAACCCAACCCTAACCTTACTAGGCCGATGATGTTTGGCCCTAGGGTTTCTAATTTCAAATGGAAGTCTAGTATTTTGCCGTTGATCCGTAGGGTAAAAACCCTAGATCATTCTTGCATTTAACTAATCCTAACATTACGTGAATGTGGGTAGGATCCTTGGGAATTGGAAGTCTTGACTTGGCATCCCAAGTGCGATACTAGGCAGAATTTTTATCGTACTAAACTCTACCTAGCGCATTGAGGTAATCATCATTTGAGTTACACCACTGCAAGCGAATTACCTATTCGAACTAATTGTCTTGACAAGAAGGGATCTTTCCTTAAGATGCTAATACTTTTTCCTAAAAAGATGTAGATAATCTCAAAATGCAACATTCCATGCGAGTATATGAATCATAGACTCTGCCTTCTTTGCTACTATAAGGTTTGCAATGACCATTTCTTTTCCTCGCCTAAATCATAATGATTGACAATTTAGACTAACTCGTATAGGAACCTACGTTGAGTTTCAACGAGAACTATTCCTATAAACCCTTTGTCCAATGCATTGAATTCATGATTTAATATGAAATGCATCTTTTTCTAAAACAACTTCGATAAAAAAGTTCATGCATGACGAATGTCATAAGACTATTGTTGACTTAATCCATTCAGCAGCACTTAACTCGACTTAAAAATGCAAGCATCCTCACATGCAACAGGTAAGTTCATGGTTTCCTTTTCATGCAATGCAACTACTTGGACAACATCTAATGGATGTTAACGATTATCTTATGCGAATCACAACTAAGAAGTTATTGCCTAAATGCATTTATGCGTTGTTCTCTTTCGCAAGGCAATCAAGGATGTATCTAGGCAAATCCACCTTTTACTTAAGCAATATGCTTTCAGGATTGCGACTTGGATGTACAAGTAATGTGCAACATGCAACTAAATCTTGTAAGATGAATTCATAACTTTCCCATGAAAATTAAACGTGCCTAATGCATTCCTTTTATGCGGAATTAAACTTCTAAGAACCTGGGCATTGGGATTCGAAGTATTATCCACACGTGTGCTTGGGGTAGAAACTCCTACGTGTGTGCCTCTCGCCATTTTCTTGGGAGCCATAGACGACGCAGATACTTTGTTCAACAACTTTCCTTGGGTTACTTTCACGTATCGATCCTTCTCTGCCCGGGATCTTCTATTCTGCATGGGACACGGCCCTTACAGAATGTGGTTTTAGGCAAAACATGCAATGTATGGGAGAACAGCCTTTAAGCTCAAATTTAGAAGCTTCTATTGCTTCTCTGTGTCTGTCAGAAATGTGGAAGTAAAAAACGTGATGATAATGGGGAGGATGGAGAGGACGACAAAGAAGATGAGAGTGATGATAACGGTGATGGCGATGGGATGGTGGCAGCAGCGCGGCTATCTGGCGAACTGCACGGTGTGATGGCGGTAGCACAGCTGCTCACGATCCTTTCTCTCCTCCCTCCCAAGCTTCAAGGGGAGGGGCTTCATATAGTTGGAGGGGGGGTGATAGCCACACACGTGGCTTGTGTGCATGCCTCCTCCCTCATGCTTCCTCACACCACTTAGCTCCACTCCCTCTCACACTCCTCTCCCCTGCCATGCATCAGCTGAGGAGGAGGGGTTTATAATAAAAAAAATTGCATAAAATTTAACCCTTATCCTTTATCCACTTGCCCTTTTCTGTGAAGGGTGTTCGTGTGTGGTCTTGCGGGTTTTTAACCTCGGCCTCCTACGCTTGATGCTGTGAGCTATTTATTGAAGCATGCGGGGTAAGGACTTAGCCACTAATGTTATTCCGTTGCGGGAGGTTACTTAGCACTACTTTTGCGCGGCGCATGTAGTGGTCAAAATTCTTTAATATTTCGTGCGGAAATATTACAATTGGCTTCAAAAGGGGAGTACAACCCCAAGACACTTGCTTAGAAAGCTCTTAGTTCACTCCTTCTTCTTTTCTCTGTTCAAAGTGCTGTCTATTGCCTGTGTACTGTGATCACGGCGCACGCGATTTCGCAAATCCTCTCTTTGTTTTTTTCTTTTTATAAAATCTCTAAAACTAACTAAAACATCACTTGTCTTTTCTTTTAAATGACTTTTAGTTCTATCTTTTTAGGATAATATCTAAAATATCTAAAATAAACTAGTTTTGCCAAAAATCTAATATTTTTGGACCATCCCAAACTATACACATTAATACTAGTGATTAATATGGCTCATAAGTCTCGTTCACGTTATAACTTACGTGAAGGGTCGCTACAGTCCTTATCAATCCGAGAAAAATGTCAAATTTATGACTCTTGATTTTTTTTAATATATTTTTAATTGAATGAAAATTATTAGCTATTAATGCTAGTCAATTTTTACCTTAGTTAGTCTTTAGTTAGTAATCTTACTAACTTATTAATTGACTAACTAGCTTTCGAACTGCGTGGAAATATTACATCCTCCCCCCTTAGAGAAATCGAGATGTCCTCATCTCGAGAGAAACTAGGGAAGGCAAGCACTAATAGGGCTTATGACCTGTGGGTTAAGACCCACCATGCATCCGCTGCGCTACTCTTAATGTTTCAAGTAGTGCACTCATATTATTTGAATTAACCATAGGTACAAGAGTAGGATTTATTCTCAATTGTGTTTAGGGCACAGAGTTCGTTCACATAATCTACAATATATACACAAAAAAAAACAAGCAGTCCTTTTATCAAACAAGTTCCTTAACTTATCTTTAAGTTAATCTTTGTCTCCTGCCCAAACAGGAGAATTATGTATCCCTTCTGTCCAACAAAAGTACCCGGTCCAAATCTCATGGCACCAAAATTTCCATCCTTTATCTAGAATAGGATCTTCCAACATCCCAGACGTTGGGCTCACGGGGATCTCCAACTCCATTCTGGACAGGCAAGGGGTGTCCAGAGCTCCACCTGACCCACAAGTGGTCTAGGAGTGAGATGCTATTTCCATGGTTGGCCTTTTCACCACTCGACCATCGGCCTGTGAATCGAGCAATGCCCTCTCAGGATAATCCACGATGTGATCTTGGAGATGATCCAAGCGTGCAAAATATCCTTCCTTAATTAATCCAATTAAAATTCAAGCGCAATCAAAGCAATCAATCCTAATATCATATTCTAGAAAAATATTCATTTATTTCCATGGCAACTTGTCATTACAGACCACTACCATGCATTTGCCATCAACACAAGCCTTGGAATATTTATCCAAATCACAATGTAACAATCCCTTGATTGAAAGAAAAACATTTAGGGTGTTATTCAATCAACCAACAAATCTAATTGTATTTTTCCCAAACAATACAATAATAGACGCGACAATAATTCCATCGCATATTCTCTCTCCCCCTTGGGGCCAAAGAGTAGAATTTACTTGATATTCCCTCCTTTAGCCTAAGGCATATGCTAAAGGTTCCAATACTATACATGACGTAAGTCCTATCATTCCAATGCAAATTAATCAATCTAGCAAGAGCATTTATGCCTCTTCTCTAAGTGACAATTATCTTTTAGCATTTCCCTACTATGCAACATTTTTTATTGGCTTTATCTTCGAGATGCAATTTATCATTTTCAATGACCTATTCTAGCATCACAAGGTATGGAGCCTAATGCATCTCTTGCGAGCATTAAAACAAGCATCTATCAATTTGAAAATACATTACTTACAACTGGTACTGCAATTGGATTGATAGTGATGCCTTTGCCCGAAGCTCTGTTGCTGGTTGTAGGATTGTCATCCGCACGCGACATTCTTTGCTTGGAGGCCATCGTCCGCAAGTAGACTCAAGAGATTAAGAAGGTGGAATAGATTCGAGATGGGAGAGCGAAAGAGAAGATGGTTAAATCGAGGATCGAGATAGAGGGAAATTGTGCAGCCTCTTGGGGTAACTCTTCTCTCTCTCTCTCTCTCTCTCTCTCTCTCTCTCTCTCTCTCTCTCTCTCTCTCTCTCTCTCTCTCTCTCTCTCTCTCTCTCTCTCTCAAGCTCTCTCTCACAATCTCTTGGAGAGGTGCACTCTTTCTCTCCCTCTCTCTTGCAGCCTTTCGGGGTCTCCTTATGCTTCCTTGTGCATCCCCATACCTCATATTTATAATGAATTAGAGAGGAGGGGATAAGTCTGAGAACAAGAGTGGAGGGGCTCTTAGAAGACTCAATGATCTGATGCTTAGATCATAAATCTGATGGTTGCATTGGCTTCAAAAGGGGTGTAAAACCCCAAGACACTTGATTAGAAAGCTCTTAGTTCACTCCTTCTTTTCTCTGTTCAAAGTGTTGTCTACTGCCTATGTACTGCGATCGCAGCGCGCGCAATTTTGCAAATCCTCTTCTTATTTTTTTCTTTTTATAAAATCTCCAAAACTAACTAAAACATCACTTGTCTTTTCTTTTAAATGACTTTTAGTTCTATCTTTTTAGGATAATATCTAAAATATCTAAAATAAACTAGTTTTGCCAAAAATCTAATATTTTTGGACCATCCCAAACTATACACATTAATACTAGTGATTAATATGGCTCATAAGTCTCGTTCACGTTATAACTTACGTGAAGGGTCGCTACAGTCCTTATCAATCCGAGAAAAATGTCAAATTTATGACTCTTGATTTTTTTTAATATATTTTTAATTGAATGAAAATTATTAGCTATTAATGCTAGTCAATTTTTACCTTAGTTAGTCTTTAGTTAGTAATCTTACTAACTTATTAATTGACTAACTAACTTTCAAACTAACCAACCAGCTTTTATTGCGTGGAAATATTACAGAATTAGCTTGGAAAGATTCCATGAAAGCTAAGTTAAGTATTGCTATATGATAAGAGACTTTGGAAATATATGAAGAGATCAGGAGAGTTAAAGGGATCAATATAATCACATTTTTCATCAGTATATCTAAAGAAAATGTATTCCAGTCAATGAATAGGAAAAAATTTCATGCATCCATATAGCACGTGTCAGACAATGCAACTTGCAGAGCACTACCCCAGGTTCTAGAACTGGTGAATAATATGCCTGTATCCTCTGATAAGTATGAATTTACTTAGACTCTTGCTGTTTTTTTTTTTAAACTGTGATCAGTAGCTCCACTCAATGCATTTTGTGCTAATTATGCAAGCTCAGCAATAGTTTCGTCTATAGGTTTCAGCAACAGTTTTGTTTTAGGCTTTAGCAATAGTTTTGTTTTCAAAAACCATTATGATTCCAGCTTATGCTTGCTTCAAAAGAAACAATGGGGACAGAAAAGCCTATGAATGCTTCCAGTGTAAGGCAATGGTACAAGAAGATACATTTGGTCAATCAGTATAAACATGAATTGTTGCTCAATCAAGAGGAAATGCGTTTGATCACTTATGTAATGTGCTTGATGAAGCACTATTGCAAGTTTTGGAAGGTCTATAGTCTGAGATTGTTTTTCTAGAAATGCAAAAGACCCAGATAAACTAGAAAATCTGATTGTCTATAGCCTTCATTTATCAACACCAGTAGCCCGATATTTGAGCTAGCTCAAGATGTCTTACCTTGATCACATGCTAGTTAATCTTGCCATTACACTGCTAATAATCAATGAACTAACAAAGACAAAGACATCAACTCTTTGGATAGGGCAAATTTCAACATGCATAATTGAGAAATTAAGCTCATTTCACCTACAGAAGGAAAATGGGATTCACTCAATTCAACATCTTGATGCTTCATCAACTTTTCATATGATGGAAAAGATAGAGTGACAAGAGATGCTTGTTGGCAAGAGGGTCAACTTTGCTCTTTGACAAGAAGGGTTTTATAGAATGTAATAGAAGCATTTACTATCTGAGAGAGATGTCATGATCATGCTAAACAATCTCCATACTAGGACATTAATGCAACAGCCCAAATCATTCCTCCCAAAAGTACTCCTAATTGATGCATGGTACTATGATTCTCAATTGTTTTGTAGGAGCAACTATTAATCAAATCATTGGCATCCAAGATAATGGAATAAAGATGTGAATCAGTTGATGAAAACTTAGATCATACAGGGCTTCCACAAGAGATAAACAGGGTAGATCCTTATGTTGTGAAGAAAGTAAAGCCTCAAGTTGATTCAAATAGATCTTTTCCTTAAAATGGTCTTCTTCTTAAAAGGGAAAAAGGAGTCTACACAAATTTGTGTTCTTACAAGGGGAAGGAAATAACAGATGTTTGAATGCATTCAGTTGGACATATTAGATTTTTGGACAAGACTAGCATATTTTAGATATTTTAGATATTATTTATTGTAAATATCCTAAAAAGATATTAAAATTTCTAGAACAGGATGTCATGTAAAAAATTTTAAGTGGTTTTTTTCAACCAGTTTTGGAGATTTAATGCGAAAAAAGGATTGGTGAAATTGTGTGCGTCGTGATCGCAGTTTACAGGTAACAAACACAGCACTTCGAACAAGTGTCTTGGGGTTTTACTCCCCTTTTTCGAAGCCATCACAGAACCATCAGATTTGTGATCTGAGCATCAAATTGGTGATTTTGCCAAGATTCCCTCAATAAAGAACTCTTCTTCTTAGCCACAACCCTTCCTCTCTAATTTAGCTGTAAATAAGAGGCATGGGGTGCCATTGAGAGTAATCCGAGCAAGAGGAGAGAGGCCCTTCTTAGGAGTATAGAATAAGAGGGAGTGAGGCAAGAGAAGCGTGAGCATGGGAATTTCTTATCAAGAAGACAAGGAGGATACTCTGCAAGCTCTCAAATTCAATTCCTCCATCCCTTCTATCATATTCCTTCCTATGGAATCAAGACTATTCTCAATTTCTCGAAATCTTTGGTGATCGCTTCCCCCTTCCCCCCCCCCAGTCAATCAAAATTCCGTCAATCTAATTACCCCCAAGCTACTTTGCCAAATTTTTCTTTTTTTGCGGTGTTGTGATAAAGACCATGGCCCCGAAGAGGAAAGTTACGAAGGTCATGGAGGCAGGAGTTGTCAATAACGCTGCGGACACAATTACTACAAATGGAATGGTGAGTACAAGATTACAAATAAAGCCATGAATACCATCAACCAAGCACCTGTCATCATAGATCTTCAAGTACTAATTTTCTTAATAAAAGCAGCTAGCAGGTCTTTATTCCGTGAATAGGCAACAAAAGTTACATGCGAAAAATAAGATTTTATTCTATTCATGCATATAATTTCTTTGAGGAATTCTTAACTGCAAATTCCAAGGGTTAACTTGGGTCTATACAAGATGAAGCTATGCGAGTACAAGGAAGGTATTGTGTCCCTAAAAGATTTAATATTTCTCATTTTTTTGTTGATCAAATGAAATCTCTCAATCACAAATGCTAATCCTCAATATATAAGAAACCTTGAGATGCAATTGCCAAATGATATTGTTCGTAACTAAACTAATCAAGATTTTCCTTTATTATGGGCAAAGACCCACGAAACTCCAAGGGAGTTATCCTCAAGTATGAAATTCTTGCTTAAATTCAATCCAAACTAATCCCCAAGGAAGAGGGAATCCAAGAAGACTATTGGAAGATATTGCCACTTATGTTGATTTATCTCGAAGGTATTTTGCCACTAAGTTATTTTGTCACTTATAGTTATTTTGCCTTGATGTTATTATTTTTTGAAAGAAAAGATTTGTCTTGGAAATAAACTTGTTAAGAGTTTATGTATAATGCATTCGAAATAATATGTTTGTGATCATAAGCTAAATACTGATCTTTCCTAAAATCATTAGGCTAAAAGATGGATTACTAAGTACAGATCATCAACTAAGGTAGTATTCTAGTGAATACAGAATACCGACTAAGGTAGTGTTCTTGATGGCACTAGACCTCCCCAAGACTAGCATAAATAAAGCCTACTCCAAGGGGTTTTTCTTTTTTTGTTTCATGTTAGTGAGTTCAGACCAATCATGGCACGAAAGGTCTTGTCGTAGGGAACTCTTGTCGACAAGAGGAGGTGAGGATACTAGGGGGCGCTGGTCATAAACTCCTTAGGCTCTTACAAACTTCCAACTACCCTTCAATTTCCAAACTATGTTATGGAAGTTCCAATACTAGTTGGGGAACAAAACTTGGAGAGAATAATACTTCGAATAGAAGACATTGTAAAAGTCATTTTTCTGAAAAGAACTATTAAGAAGGAATTGTTTTACTCTATTTTTGTGTCGTAAATTAAAGGTGTGTAACGAAATTGTATTAGGAGATAATTTAAGAAATCGGATTTTATATGTTGAACTTAAAGTGGTAGGTAAATTAAATAATTGAAACTACTCTCGAGAGGGAAGTGGCAGGATGGATCCAGACCTATGGTTGGGTGGTCTCGATAAGCTGATAGCTTTCCTAAGAAGGAATAAAAATCACACTTGATGGACCATTAGAAACCAGAAAGACTGACTCACATCACTTTAGAATCTGCTAATATTAATTAGCCGCTAGTAATATATTAGACCAAAAAAATAAGGTCAATCCTTGTGGGAGCGACTGGAACTTCCACTGTAGGGTAAACTCAAGCGATCCTAGTTAGCAAACTCCAAGGGTTTTATCAAAATCCCGGACGGTGCTTCCTAGGACATCTCTTGATGGGCTACTAAGAATGTACCTCCAAGGAATAGCTCGGGCGACACATTACACCAAGTGAATGCAGTAATTGAAGAGGGACATGTAAAGGAGCTTAATGAAGCCATACACCAATCTATGGTTTCAAATGACATGTTCTCAATTGATGACCTTATCTTCCCATTTGATTTGAGGATGCTTTCCTATTTCCATTTGACCTAGGAGGAAATGATGGGATATATTTTTTTGTAGAGGGAACTTATGGTTGTGATGACTATTTTGATGGCTATCCATTTGACCCAGGAGGCATATTGGACTTCAGTGACTTTCGTTGTTGATGGGTTGTAAATAACACTTGCAAGACTAATTCCTCAACATATTCATTCATCCTCTCTAGGGCTTCATGATTCCTTCAAAATAGTGGGATTATTGAAGTTTCAAGACTGGGGACAGCTTGTTGTGTGAATTTTCTATCATGAATTAAATTGCCTTAATGAGATCAAAAAGTTTTTTTGATGGTATGAGCTGATACCTTAGGTTGTGTACTTCCTTTTTATATCTCAAGCACTCAATTTGGACACTCCAGTCAAAAGTTATGGCAGTTTTACGAATTCATCCATGTTTGGACAATAAGCAATCATTTCATTGTTTCAGGTTCATTATGAGATTTCTTCATTGAAAGTGCTTCCACATTCTTTTGGATCTTCATTGACATGATTTGCTTCATTAATGACTTGTCTATCACCCCATTGTTTTTAATTTTGAGGAGAAAACCATCTTTGGGAAGGGATGGTTTGTAATGAAGCAAATTAGCAACATTAGTTCACTTACCTTTACCAAAATAAACCATGTAAATACCTTAGCCATGACGGTACTAGGGTTTACTATAAAAAAGGTAAGAAGTGCTAATGTAGGCAGATTTTCGACACTTACACTATTTTTCTTAGAAATTTCTTGTTCATCACCATCTTGGGGTGAGTACCAAGCTTTGTTTCTTGTATCTTGATTTTAGCTACCATGTCTATGTTGTGTTGTGGTATAATGGGAGATGTCTATGGCATGGCCATGCTTGAAGCATTTCATGTTATTTTCTTAGTTCAGTTCATTAGTTTTTTCTGTTGATTTTCATGGTAGAATAGACCTTCTTTACAATCCTCCATAGCCGCATGCACAACACAAGAGAAGAGAAGAGAAGAGAAGAAGAGATGAGAAGATGGAGAGCTTCTCCACCATAGTCCCTCACCCTCACACACTCACTCCCTCACACTATCACACTCCCTCTCTCAAACACAAGCACAAGCACAAGCAAGGAGAAGAGAAAAAGAGAAGAAGAGAGCCACTTTAGCTGCACACCAAGATTGAGCCCTTCCATTTACTTTTTGGTTTTTATGCATGATCTTATCCCTTTGGACACCCATCCCCTTTTTACATGACTGGGCATCTTGCCAAGGTCCTCTTTTCCTACTCCCTTCTATTTACATTATCCCTTCACCTGTGCATGTCTACTCTTTACAATTTGCACAGGAAGGGAGCCTAGTGCTATTTTACAAAATTTGGGAGCACCTTTGCATTTTAAAATGTGTCTTTTCCCTTTTCCTTCTTTGAGGTTGCCTTTGCGCCTTTTGTCTTTTCTTCTCTTGTTTTCTCTATCGGGTCCACATTGTGCTAGCCCTAGGATACCATAATATGAGGGGACCAATGGCTAGCAAAACATGAGGGGAGGAGGGCCAATGGTGCTAGGGGCCCCTCTATGTTGTGTATTGATCCTCTTGGATACCTTTTTTATTTCTTTGTATATTAGTCTCATTTGGCTAGTTTTGCACCAACATAACACAAAGGAGGGGGTGTCCCCAATGGTCTTACAAGCCCATTGTGCTGGCCATGGCCCCCCTCACCTTATGCTAGCCTTGGCCTAACACAATATAGTAGGGTCCCTCATGATCTTAGGCAAACATCTCCCCCCTCCCTCTCATGTTTGTTGAGATGGCAAGCTCAACAGGTGTGGACATTGATGATGGACCACCTGGCTATATGGGTCCGCACATCTATACTTAGCACATTGATGGTCATTATGATCTTCACATGACCATTGACTTATCTCTTATTATATTTAGTTTGTTACACCTACCTACAGCTACCATAGATATAGCACCAATCAACTAGTATAGTCAGTTATGCACTCTTTGACTTAGTAGGCCATTTTTCTTTATATTGTATCTTATCTATACTTTGTGTATATTGTATTGTGTATAAAAGAAGAAGAAGAAATCAGTAAGAATGTTTTGGCCTCCATCTCTCTTCTTGTGTTCTTGAATGAGCTTTCTCTATGTGTATGGTGTGTGTTTGGCATAGCAACTTAAGCAAGTTCTCCACCATACGATTCTTGACATGGTATCAGAGCGGCTAGTTTTGAAGGCTAAAGTGAAGGGGAAGAAGCAAGAATTCGAGCAAGCAAGCAACAGGTAAGAAGCCCTCCCATTCTTCCACTCTTTCTCTTAGATAGTGCCTATGGAGGCATAAAAAACAAAGCAAAGTGAAAATCCCATATTGTTGTGAGATTTGGTGTATGAGAAGAGTATTGTATATTCTGTAGATTGGCCCTTCAAGGATTTCCTGCTACTTTTTTGGGCATCTACAACCATTTTAGGCCCCATTTTATAGCTATAACGTTGCAGATAATAGTTTTAGGGTATATTGTAATTTCAACCATATTGATCAAAAGTGGATGCGCACAAGTTGCAAATTTTTAATCTGTAACTTTTGAGGTACTTGCCAAAAAGAAAACATAGTTTTTATCTGTAAACAAGTTATGGATTATACATACTATTGAGAAATCAATTAAAAAAAGTTTCTTGTGTATTGATATGCACTTATTGTGAAAGATTGAAAAAGACTTGCTTACTGTTTTGTATCATTTTTATGATAAATGACAGAGAACAATGAAAATCCCATCATTGAAAAGCTAGAAAAGAACAACTACCCTTCATGGAAGTTTCGTGAACTTCTTCTTTGGAAAGAGTCTATATGAGTTTATTTTAAGTAAAGAAAAGGACTAGAGATGAGTATCCTTGCAACTGCAAATGAATTAAAGGCGTGGAAAGAATGGAATGCAAAATACAAAAAGGTGATGTATTGGCTATCTGGAGTTATTGATAATACTATGCTGGGACATATCAAGAATGCAAAAAATTCACATACATTTTTTATAATTTTTTAGAACATGTTTTCAATAAAACAAAGGCATGAAAGATTCAACTCAAGGAAGAGTTGAATACCTTGAAGAAAGAAAAAATGTCTGTTAATGAGTATGTTTTGAAGGTGAAGAGCATTGTAGATGCTTTAGCATTGATTGATGCAAAGCCTGAAGATGATGATTTGGTTTCATCTACTTTGGGTGGCCTTAATAATGAGAAGACTTGAAAATCATTTATCACATTTGCATATGTACGGAAGCCATTTCCAGAATGAGTTGATCTCTCTCATGATTACCAAAGAGATCAACATATGTAGGTGACTCATCTGAAAGAAATAGTGAACAAGTCCAAGAAATTTACTCAAGTTCAAAAAGGGGATATGGAAAATCCTCTTCAAGTGGCCATGGTATGGGATGTGCTAGCATGCTAGTGATAGCCAGCAAAACATGTTAAATCAGTAATTTGGTGAAATGCAAGCTTCAGGAGGCCATGGAAACTTTAGAAGCAAGGGAAGCTCTAGAGGAAGAGGTGGACAGCATAATAGAATTTTTAAAAATTCTGCTATTGTATGCCATTATTGTGGTAAAACAAGTCATATTGCAACACATTGTTATGCTAAGAAGGATGATATCTATAGTGGTAAATTGTAGCAAGGAAATTATGTGTCGTCTTCATGACAGAATGAAGACAAAATTGAGTGTCTGTTTGTTATGCAGCATTATAATGAATGCTGTTACACGAAAAGGGACACATGATGATGTATGAATCATATGACCAATCATATTGAATGATTTGAAGAGATGAAAGAATTACAAAATCCAGGTTATGTGTAGAGGGGTGATGATTAATATCACCCAATTTTACACATTGGAAAGGTTCCCTTGTCCTTGCATGATGGACAGTCAAAGAATCTATCAGATGTATTACATGTGCCATCAATCACAAAGAATTTAGTGTGTGTTGGCCAAATGGTAGAGCAAGGGTTGCAAGTTCCATTTAGTGCAAAAGTTATTTTATAGAAGACTTCAATGATAAGTGCAAATTGGTCACAAAAGAAAGCAGAGTCGGCTACATGTTCAGGAATTTTTGCAACGAATGCTGCTACGTATGCTAAAGGAAAAGGAAAGGTTGTTATAGACATTGAAATATGGCATAAAAATATTGGACATGAAAATGTGCAGATGCTAAAACTAATGCAATCCAAAGGATTGGTCACAGGGTTGTTTGCTTTTAGACTTGCAAAATTTTATAAAGTGTGTGAAGCATGCCAATTTGCTAAGCAAGTAAGACAACCCTTTTCACATGACAGAGATGTGAGCAAAAATATACTTGATGTTGTGCAAACATATGTTTTAGGGCCTACATAGAATATATCTCTTGGTGGAAACAAATACTTTGTCATGTTTATTGATGATTGTTCAAGGAAGCTATGGGTATATTTCATGAAGGAAAAGAGTGACATATTTGAGCATTTCAAATCTTTCAAGGCAATTGCTGAAATAGAAACAGGCTTCAAAGTTAAGTGCTTGAGATTAGATGGAGGGGGAGAGTACCTCTCTAATGAGTTTAGTGGCTTCTTGATGTCTCATGGGATAAAGAGACAGTTTACTTGCAGGTATACCCCACAGCAAAATGGGGTTGCAAAAAGAAAAAATAAGCATATTGCAGAAGTTGCACATGCATTGATGGCTGAAAAGAATATGCCAAAATATTTTTGGTCTAAAGTTATTCATATTGTTGTCTTTATTATGAACAAAACTCCCACAGTTGCAGTTCATTGAATGACCCCCAAAGAATGCTTTACAGGAAAGAATCCTGATGTGTCACACTCGAAATTATTTGGTTGTATTGCATATGTTCATTGCCAAATAGCTATGAAAGAAGCTTGATCCAAGGGATAAAAAATGTATTTTCGTTGGATACTCTTTAGAGTAGAAAGGGTATCATTATTATAACCCTATCACAGGTGAGTTTAGAGTGAGCAAGGACGTTATTTTTTATGAGATGAGCAATTGTTATGCATCTAATGGTGATGTATTAGATTATGATAATGATCATGATAACTATGTGCATAAAGAAAAGTAAGAATCACAGAGTCTTAGTATACCAGAAACATCATCTGGTATTGCACCTATTGTTAGCCCTTAGTTTGGGAGACTAAGGAGTAGCCCCACATCTTTAGGTGGATCTACAAGTGTTATAAGTAAAGACACAGAAAAGAAGAAAGTGTGGATATGCTTTGGCAATAGTAGCCAAAGATTGGAGTTCATAGCAAATGGATGTCAAGAATTCCTTCTTGCATGGTGAATTATAAGAAGAGGTGTATATGGAGCAGTCAACAGGTCATGACGATTTAGAGCATCTCACATATGTATGTAGGTTAAAGAAGACACTCTATGGGCTAAAGCCTCGCTAAAGAAAGCACCTAGAGCATGGTCTAACAAGATCTGAGAGTATCTTGTCAATATTGGCTTTTATATTTTTTATGTTGATCACTCACTTTATGTGAGAAAGGGAAATGCAAATTTGGTCATCATAGTCATTCATGTGGATGACTTGATTATTACAAGTGACTGTGACTATGGGATTGCTGAACTTAAGGACTTTTTGATGAAGAAGATTGACATGAAGGATTTAGGGTGAGCTGAGATACTTTATTAGTATTGAGGTGATTTAATGTGATGATGGTATATGGCTATCCTAAAGGCAATATGTCTTGGATATGTTATCCAAGTATGGTATGATAGCATGTAAGCCGTGAGGTGGTATGGCTGCAAAAGTTATTGGGTGATTTGGATGTGCACGGAGATGGTTCATTTGTCATTCATTATAACAATATAAGTAGCATACAACTAGCTAGGAGCCATGTGTTCCATGCTAGGACAAAAAACATTGAGTTGCACTACCACTTTGTGAGAGAGAAGATACTTGCAAGAGAGATTGACTTGGTATATGTCAGAATACAGGATCAAATAGCTAACATTTTCACAAAGGCATTGGGTGCAGAGAATCTGTGAAAGTTTTGAAGCTTACTTAGAGTTGCAAAGATAAAGTTGAGCTTGAGGGGGAGTGTTGAGATCGCAAGCTCAACACATGTGGACATTTATGATGGACCACCTGGCTAGATGGATCCACACGTCTACACTTAGCACATCAATGGTCATTATGATCCTCACATGGCCACTGACTTATCACTTATTATATTTAGTTTATTACACCTACCTACAATTGGCATAGATATAGCGCTAGCAGTCGATTAGTATAGTTAGTTATGCACTGTTTAACTTAATAGGCCATTTTTCTTTATGTTGCATCTTATCTATACTTTGTGTATATTGTATTGTGTGTAAAAGAAGTAGAAGAAACCAGCAAGAAAATGTTTTGGCCTCCATCTCTCTTCTTGTGTTCTTGAATGAGCTTCCTCTTATGTATGGTGTGTGTTTGGCATTATAGCTCAAGCAAGTCCCCGAACCACATGATTCTTGATAATGTTGTGTTAGCACAACTTGAGAGGGTATTTTATTATATTGGTGATTGATATATGATTGCCCATGTCTCTCTCAAAATAGATAAAATTGAGATAGGAAATTTTGTCTCGACAATCTAAGGGAAATAAGGTATGAATATATGAGAGGTTGTTCCATATTTCTTCCATCGAGTGGGATACTACCATTGCCATCCAGAGGTGTCTCAGTATAGAATGGTATCTTTTTATAGATTCAAATGTCAAGAATATCAATTTTAATTCTAATACAAGGGCCTTAACATAGATATAACATGACGTACCCTCTTGTGAGGTCAACCTTTCCACACTGAAGCAAAGTTTGAAATTATCTAATATAAATTGAATATTTCTCATATAGGGACACAACAAGAGCCCTTATCTCCGTCTCCTTGAAGGATAAGGAGTGAAATTCCAACACGTAATGATGATTTGTTTATATCTAAAAATAATCAAAATTGCCAAAGAATGAACTAAGAGAAGAAAGAAGATAGAGAGAAGAGAGAGAAAGGGAGTGCATAGGTCAGAGAATATTGTAGAGAGGAGAGAGAAATGCTAGAGAAGGAGAGAGAAAGATAGGTAGAGGTGAGAGAAAGTAACCATGGAAGCCATGTACAAGAGGATAAAGATGAAAGAGACTTGTATTATTACTTGTGGATGTGACAAATTAAGTCTCTTACACCTTACATACCAAGCAAGTGTAGCCGGTATTTTTCTTATTTTTTGAAGTAAAAATATTAATTTCATTATCTTTCTACTCATTACATTCTATCCCACCCAAAGGGTTTTGCCCTAAAAAACAAAGAAGGTATTTATTACAATGGCTAAAATTGTGGGAATGATAGACTACTACTCTATTTTGGCATTACAAAGATATAAAGAATCTTGGAAAATCTTAAAGAATTTGATTGAAATAAAGGCTTTAGAGAAAACCTCTCACATGTGCAACATTAATAAGTCTTCAATTTGAAATTTTGGCCACAAAATCTTCTTGAAAAGACAAGCAATAGGCTTCTTGTTGTCTAGTAGAAACCTTATTGAACCAAATCTAGAATAACTTCTCATAGTCATTAAAGCAAAGTAAAATCTATTCTAAAATAGAAGGCTGCCTAGGAGCTATCTACAACATAAAAGATCCACTTTTAGTTAAGTTGGCATCTTGAAAATAGGAAATCGCTTCCAAAATGGTTGTTGGTCTCCAAGAAGCTTCCTCAAGAGGTAGACCCCTCCATTTGATCAAATACTCAATGATGAAGCTTCTTTTTACACTGCCCTGTTGAGATATCGAGTTCCACTCATGATATGCCTGGGTGACCGTTGTGCATTTATGTCACCGACTTGTTAGCTGTAGATGCGGTTGGTACACCGCCCATGAATAATAGCTAGATGATAGCTATCATTATCTATTCTAGTTCGTGGCTCAGTTAGTATGCCACCTTAGTTAGTTGAGTTTGGTTTGAGACCCATATATAGGGTTCTTCTATTTCTTTGTATGAGAGTTCTTTTTGGCTTACACAACTAAGAAGAGGAAAACTGTTTTCAGCCTCCACCTGTGTGTGTATTCCCCCATTGTGCAAGCGAGAAAGCTACAAGTGAGACTCCTTCCTTCTCTCCCACAATCTTGACATGGTATCAGAGCCTTGTTCGTGGTAAGGAGCTCAAGAAAGCAAACCGAGTTCGCGGTGTTCTGGTAAGAGAACAAGTGTTGCTTTCATTTTTCTGTTTTGGGAGCAAGTCTCTGCAGGTAGTACAGCCGGAAAGTGCAAGAGTGCATTGTCTCAGATTGAGACGCCCTTCATGGTGTAGCAAGAGGGCAATATATGCTGTGGGTAAGGGCATTAGCCCTTAGTTGCCCTATTTTTCTGATTTGAGGCCATTTCGGGGCCTGTTTTGGAGGCGGAAGTTTTCTGCATGCACTCAGGAAAAGGCCCTGTTTTATGCTGTGCGACCACTGTTCTACAGATCGGTGAAAAGTTACCGTAAAAATTGCATTGTATGCCTGTGCGCAGAGACATTGGGAGGTACAGAATCATCCTTGTTGCCTGTTGATGCAAAATCGTCACTAGGAAGTGACTGTGTGGTGAAATACCACTTTCATTAGTTTTGCAGATTTGCCCCTGTGAGGCTGAAGCTGTGTTTTTTGCAGTGACAGAATTCTTTGCAGTGTTCTGTAATGGCGTCTGATTCTCTTTCACAAATTGTCAGTGAAAAGCTTGACAAGAACAACTTCCAAGCATGGAAGTTTAGAATAACGAATTTCCTTATGGGAAAAGGATATTGGGAATTCGTTGCAGGAAATGAAGAAGAACCAGTTCTTCCTGATGTTCCCAATCAACAGCAAATGCAGGCATTTAAAGGATGGCATGAGAGAGCTAGAAAAGTTATGTACTGGCTCTCTATCAGTATTTCAGACTCTATGATTTTGCATATTCAGGATGCAAGTACGCCAAAGGAGGCATGGGATACTTTGTCAAAAATGTATAGCACAAATACGCAAGCTAGGAAAATGCAGCTCAAGCAAGAGTTGCACAACGTGCAAAGAGAAAGTATGAGCATCAATGACTACCACATGAAGGTGAAGAAGATTGCAGATGCACTTGCTTCCATTGGGTCCCCAGTGGAAGATGATGACTTAGTTTCTGTGACCTTGAATGGTCTAGGAAAGGATTATGCATAGTTCCGAACATCCATTTCCGTCCATGAAATATTTCCTGATTTTGAGGAGTTGATTGCTCTTCTAATTTCTGAGGAGCAGAGAAATGGTGGTGCATCTTCTTCAGGAGGAACTTCAAAAGAAACTGTCTTCTACTCAAATGCTGGAAGAGGTAGAGGCAGAGGTAGAGGAGGCCAATCTAGAGGCCGTGGTAGAAATCAGAATATGCAGCAAACTCAAGAAAACCAGTCCTATGGAGGAGGACGTGGTAACTCTAGAGGCAGAGGGAGCCAAAGAGGTCGTGGTGGATGGCAAAGAGGCCAAAATGCAAACAACAATGTTGAATGCTACTACTGTGGTAAAATGGGTCACATGGCTAAAGACTGCTATAAGAAGCAAAATGACATCATGAATGGAAAATTGCAACAAGGGAATTATGCATCTTCTAGTAGACAGGGTGATGACAGAAATGAGCATTTATTTATGGTGCAGCACATGAACAATTCTGTGACAAGTGCAGAAGAAAGCAACAAAGTGTGGTATGTTGACTCAGGTGCGTCAAACCACATGACAGGTCATTCAGAATGGATGCAGGATGCAACGAAAATGGAAAAACCAGGATTTGTGGAGACTGGTGATGATACTGCACATCCTATTGTACAGATTGGAAAATTTTCTTTGTCTATGCAGGATGGGAAAAAGAACTACCTATCGGATGTATTTCATGTCCCGAATATCACCAAGAACCTGGTTTCTGTTGGTCAAATGGTTGAGCAGGGCTTGCAGGTCAGATATAATCCTCATGGATGCTTTGTTGAGGATATGAAAAATCCTCATGGATGCTTTGTTGAGGATATGAAAAATAAAGGTCGCTTGATAGCAAAAGGAAAGAAGAAGGGCAGAATGTTTACATTGGATGCAGACATGCCTGAATTGAGTGCAGCAATGTTTGCACATGGGACCGTTGTAGTTGCAGATATTGATTTCTGGCATAAACGCATTGGTCATGTTAATGTACAGCAACTTAAATCAATGCAAGCCCAAAATATTATTGCAGGATTACCTAAATTCAAGGTTACAGAAATGCATAAGGTATGTGAAGCCTCTCAGTTTGGAAAACAAGCAAGGAAACCATTTCCTAGACATGTTCAAGAGAGTAAGAAGCCATTGGAATTAATCCACTCTGATGTGTGGACTACTAAAGCTGCATCTCTTGGAGGCTGTCATTATTTTCTCACTTTTATTGATGACTATAGCGGAAAATTTTGGGTGTATTTTATGAAAAAGAAAAGTGAAGTTTTTGGGCATTTCAAAACTCTTAAAGCTATGGTTGAAAAAGAAACAGGCCTGCAAATAAAATGCCTAAGGTCAGATGGAGGGGGAGAGTACCTCTCAAATGAGTTTGCAAGGTTCGTGCAAGAGCATGGCATAAAGCAGCAATATTCATGCAGTCATACCCCACAACAAAATGGAATTGCAGAAAGGAAAAACAGGCATATTGGAGAGGTATCTCGTGCCATGCTCAATGAAAAAGACTTGCCAGATTTTTACTGGGCTGAAGCAGTTGCTACAGCAGTCTACATAATGAACAGGACTCCCATTGCAGCAATACATGGGATGACTCCAGAGGAGAGGTATACTGGTAGGAAACTAGATATCTCTCATTTGAAGATTTTTGGTTGCATTGCCTATGTTCATGTGCCAGATGAGTTGAGATCCAAGTTGGATCCAAAAGCTGAGAAGTGTATCTTTATTGGTTACTCTCTGCAGTAGAAAGGGTATAGATGCTATAACCCTTCTACTCGTAAGTTTACAGTGAGCAGAGATGTTGTTTTTGATGAGATGAGTAGCTGGTATAAACCAGTAAATGTGATTGCTGATGTAGATGCACAAAATGGTAATGCTGCACAGAATTCACAGCAGCAGTCACGAAAATATTAGTGGACCTGGAGTGTCCTCTAGCAGTGGTTCACATTCTTCGCCATGGACAGGCAGATTGAGATCAGGAGAATCTCCTCAAAACAATGTAGATAGTGGTATGCAGGTTTCACGAAAAGGAAAAGAGAAGGTAGATCAGCCCATGTTTGATGTGAATGCAGGTCACTCTTATGTGGATGGTGAATCCAGTGGCTCAGAACAGAGCATTGATGATGAGTTGGGTATTCCTTCTATTGTTACACTTGGAGTAAGGAAGACCAGGGATGTTTTGAGAGCACCTGGGAGTGAACCTACTTTGCACAGGTCTATCAGAGCTAGGTATCCTGTGGATAGGCTGAAATATGATGGATTTACAGCCATTCACTATGCCTATATGGTCAAAGTGATACAGGAACCAGAACCCACTTCTTTTGAGCAAGCCATGGGAAAAGAAAAATGGGAGAAAGCCATGGATGAAGAAATGGATGCCTTGGAAGCAAATGCTACATGGGAATTGGTACCTTTGCCTAAAGATAAGAATGCAATTGGTTGTAAGTGGGTTTATAAGGTGAAGCACAATGGAGATACTTCTGTGAACAGATACAAGGCAAGATTAGTAGTCAAGGGGTATGCACAAACATATGGCATTGATTATGAAGAAACATTCAGTCCGATTGCAAGGATGGCAACCATAAGAGCAGTCATTGCTATGGCTGCATCAAAGGGATGGTCTTTACATCAGATGGATATAAAGAATGCCTTCTTGCATGGTGATTTGCAAGAAGAGGTCTATATGGAGCAGCCACCAGGTTATGTGCACGATGTTTATCCTGAGTTTGTTTGCATGTTGAAGAAAGCCTTGTATGGTTTGAAGCAAGCACCTAGAGCATGGTCTGGCAAGATAGGACAGTAACTTGTCACTATTGGCTTTCAGATTTCCAAGGCAGATTTCTCACTTTATGTGAGAAAAACAGAGAAAGGTATTATGCTGCTTGTCATTTATGTTGATGATTTGATTATCAAAGGTGATAGTGATGAAGATATCCTTCATGTGAAAATGCTATTGAAGCATAAGTTTGAGATGAAGGATTTGGGAGAGGTGCGTTATTTCTTGGGCATTGAGGTGATTAGATCACCAAGTGGGATATGGCTCTTGCAGAGGCAGTATGGATTGGACATGCTGTCCAAATATGGGATGACAGGCTGTAAGCCTATTTCAGTTCCTTTGGAGTAGAATGTGAAGTTGAGCGTAGATGCAGGTGAGCTTCTCGAAGACCCTACTATGTACAGACGCATAGTAGGAAGTTTGATTTATATGACTATTACCAGGCTAGATTTGAGCTATGCTGTTGGATTGGTAAGTCAGTTTATGCAGGCTCCAAGGAAACCACATTTGGATGCGGCTAGATGCATACTCAGGTATATGAAGTCCACATTGTAGTATGGACTATTTTATGAGACTAGGGTTCAGATACAATTGCATGGATACACTGATGCTGATTGGGCTGGTAGTATTTCTGATAGACGATCTACCAGTGGATATGTATTCTCTTTTGGGAGTGCTGCAGTCACTTGGAGCAGCAAGAAACAACCTACAGTTGCCTTGTCGAGCAGCACAGAGGCTGAGTACAGGGGTGCAACAATGGCTGCATGTGAGGTAGCTTGGTTGCATAAGCTACTTTATGATATGCATCAGCCTACAGATGGGCCAGTTGTCATTTATTGTGACAACATGAGTAGTATACACTTGGCAAATAACCTAGACTATCATGCTAGAACAAAGCACATTGAGGTGCATTATCACTATGTGCGAGAGAGAGTTTTACTAGGTCTTATTGATCTAGTTTATATCAGCACAGAGGATCAGGTAGCTGACATATTTACGAAGGCATTGGGCACGCAGAGAAGCTACGCAAGTTCAAAGACCTGCTTGGTGTGCAGGAATTGGGATTGAGCTCGAGGGGGAGTGTTAAGATATCGAGCTCCACTCGTGATATGCCAGGGTGACCGTTGTGCATTTATGTCGCCGACTTGTTAGCTGTAGATGCGATTGGTACACCGCCCATGAATAATAGCTAGATGACAGCTATCCTTATCTACTCTAGTTCGTGGCTCAGTTAGTATGCCACCTTAGTTAGTTGAGTTTGGTTTGAGACCCATATATAGGGTTCTTCTATTTCTTTGTATGAGAGTTCTTTTTGGCTTACACAACTAAGAAGAGGAAAACTATTTTCAGCCTCCACCTGTGTGTGTATTCCCCCATTGTGCAAGCGAGAAAGCTACAAGTGAGACTCCTTCCTTCTCTCCCACAATCTTGACATGCCCATGGCTTCCTCGGGAATGTATTGAATAATGCCCTCTTCATCCATGGGTAGCAACTCTTTCACATTACTAGCTTAAGTCCCAATAAAAGGCTTAATTTGACTTATATTGAAAGCATTACGAATCTTTTGGAAGGAAGGAAGTTTCTAGGTAATAAGCCAAGTTACCTGCATGCTTGATGATCCTGTATGGGCCCATAAAACCTATGTGCCAACTTATAACTTTAGCCATCCTTCAAAGTAGAGTACTGTGACTTGGGCATCTTTAAAAGTACTAACTCCCCTTCTTGAAACTCCATGAGTCACCTTTTCTCATTAATATGATTGATCTTGGGCTTTCTTAAGTTTCAACTTACACTATTGAAGTAGGGCTTACATACAATCTAAATCTTCTTTTCCTTGAGGATTTATCTTCTCATTGAATATGACTATAGGAAGTGGCATCATATACAAACATAAAGCCTTAAAGGGAGAAACACCAATGTAGCAACAATCAGTAGAATTATTGTAGAAAAACTTCTTAGCCCAATGGAGCCATGAGTCTCAGGCATACGACACATCATGGTAGAAATTTCTAAGGTAGGTTTCAAGTCACTTATTAACCCTTTCTATCTAGCCATTAGTTTGAGGATGATATGTTATAGATGAAGCTAACCTGGCTCCCATCGAGATAAAAATCGCCTACCAAAAGTTGCTCATAAATTTGGTGCCTCTATCATGAACAATGACTATGGTAATCTATGAAATTAAAACACATAATCTATAAATTGATTGGCTACTTAAGACACAATCAATTGTGTTGATTGTGTCTTTATGGGAATAAATTGGTCTAACTTGATGAGTCTATCCACCACCACTTATATATTATATGTGTGTCCATTTGCCTTTGAGGGTAGGTAATGACTGCAACAAACTGCTTGGCTTATTAGTGATGTCCTTGTTCTGTTGACATGGCACACATCTAGAAACAAAGTCTTTTACATCCTTCCATAGGCCTTTTGAATGAAAACTCTTGAAGATCTTGTCATAGGTCTCAAAAACACCTAGAAAACCAATTTTATGTGAAGATTATATCTCTTCCCTAATCTTTTGCTTGAAATGAGAGGTGTGAGGGGTAAGATATTGCCATCAAACCAAATAAGACCATTTTTACCTTGAAATTGAGATTTTTCCTCCATTAACCCTTACTGTACTTTCTAAAATATATGGGTGAATCCTTCATCCACCAAATATGTCTCTTAGAGCTCTGCAATCCAATCACCATAAAGCTCACTTATAACTAAAACTTTGTATGCCTATATTCTAGAGAGAGAATTAGCCACTATATTATCATTACACTTAATACAAGTAATGTTTAAATCATAATTTGGTAAAAAAAGCCAACCATCTATATTGCTTAAGAGTGAGGCTAGACTATGAGAGGAAATACTTGACAACTCTATGATCACTTTGACTCTAAATAGGCTACCATACAAATGGTGCCATTTTCATATCACATGAAGAATAGCCAATACTTCTTGGTCATAGACATTCATTTCCATCTCCTTTTTTATGAATTTGTGACTTTCAAATGCAATGACTTCATGCTTATGACATAACAAATTGCACCTATGCCTTGTCCACTAGCATTGCACTAAATAGGGAACTCTTTAGAAAAATCAAGGGGGATCAAGGTAAACTGAAACAAGAGCTCAAGTGAGCAATTTTTTCAACTAATTAAAGCACCAACTAGCTATGGCATCCTAGAAAAAAGCTTCTTTCTTGAGCATATCTGTTAAGGGAGCTACAATAGTCACATAATGTATTGGGATAAAGTCCAAAGTGTCTAACCATCCATCTTCCTTATCACTAACCCTAACTATATATGTAGACACTCATTCTTTATTCTTTGAATAATAAGGTAATAAGGCGTTTCTCACAAGAGAGGTATTGGAGGCATCGCAAATATAGTCTCTCTCTCTCTCTCTCTCTCTCTCTCTCTCTCTCTCTCTCTCTCTCTCTCTCTCTCTCTCTCTCTCTCTCTCTGCAATCTCCATTGTCCTTACAATTGTAACAACAATTGGTATTAGAGTGGGAGGGAGTCTCCAACCAATGCTACAAATAGAAATCTTTGTGAACTTTGTTCTGGACAAGATTCACATATGCAAAGAGGTCAAAAAATTCAAAAGAGATTCCGTAAGTGCTAAGTCTACTCTATTTTTTTATATGAAGCTATTCTAGCCTTTGTTTTTTACCTATAAGTGTTGGATAGGTTGTTTCACCTTTTTCTATAATTCTACATAAGTTTTTCAAAAACTACAAAATAGATCAAGGTTTACAATGTCCACTATGGAGACATTGTATACATGTTACCAAGTATTGGTAATCACACTAATAGAATTCTAGAAACAAAAAGTTTCAAGTTACAAGTAGGTTGACATAGATTGTAGATTACAACTTTCATAGTTTTCGAGGTTGTTGTTGACTATTGTTGTATTCAAGTGTTACAAGAGTAGATACTTTGATGTATATGTTGTAGCAATTCTTAAGCTACATATATTATCATATTGTCCCATGCATATTTATTCAAGAATGAGCAAGAACATTTTTCCTTGATGCATTGTAGTGGTTTTAGGAAGATTAGTCTTTTGATCTACTTCTAAACATTTGGATAATATTATGCTACTATATATGTAAGGAAGCATTGATGCTATAGTACCATGTTTAATTATATGCAATGATTTGGGGCTCATTGCTATCTTAATACTCCCGTGTTACCTTACTACATTAAAATTTGGGTAAGTTGGAACTCTAGGGCTGTTATATGATATGTTATTGCCTCTAAAGGTTCCCCAAAGTATCCTTGTCTACTGGTAGCTTTGGTCTATCCAAAAGATTTCTCAATATTCACATCTCTTCTATACTAGTGAGCATACCTATCAACCAACTCTATCACTTGAAAGAGAGTGGAAGGTTTTGAGCCATAACACCTAATAAAAAACTAGGTTTCAATCCATAAATATATTTATGCAATTTTTCATCATCACTAATAACAATCTCCACATACATGTTCAAGTTCAAGAAAACTAATTGGTATACTCCCCCACTATCAAGCTTCTTTAATCAATTTGATACCATCTTCTAGCTAGCTTTCCTTTCTCAATAGGGAAAACAAACACTTGGGCTATTTGAGCTTTAAAGTCTTCCCATCCGTGAATTTGTTGATTTTCCCTCTTCACATAACTTCACCATGTGCATGTGCAAAACCTTCCAAGTAAAAAGTAGAAAAATGACTTTTCTACTCATTTGATCATAATAGATAAATATAAAAATAAGACTCAAGCTTTGATGTCCACTCTTCTAGATTAGATGGGAAAGAAGAATGCACGTTGTATTTGGTCATAATAATCTTGTCATCACAGAGTTCTATCTGAAGGAATGGTTGTTGTCCATTAGAAGTTTGCTTATCATTGTCATGTTGGTCCAAATATATTCCATTGGGACCCAAATTATTGGAGAAACTCCTTTGATATGCAAGTTGAAATCTTCCTACAACTAGCTATCCTCTTATCCCTTGGGGCTTGTAGCATAAATACTTGCAATGGGTTCCTTTGATCTACAGGATGAAATCTTCCCACAATTAGCTATCCTCTTATCCACATTGGGGGCTTGTAGCATGAATACTTGCAATGGGTTCCTCATTCCTTTGAGATGGGTCTCCAACCTTGTGGATATTATTAGGAATCCCCTTTCTTCCAATTACACCTTACTGTGAGTTCAAGTTTAAAGTGGGAATGATTATGTAGCTTTAGATTTATCGCTACCCTCCTTAATTGTCCTCAATTTGCAAACTAGAATGGGCCATCTACTCAACCATTTGGTCAATCTTTGACACCAATTCAAGATGTCTCATGGAGTGTCATGTTTCATGATTACGTAAAGTTGCATTAAGAGTGCTATAAGATCCACACTCTTTTGACTCCTAGTGGTGGTCCTCTTGAGTGTACTTAGCCATAGAGTCCTTAATTTACATGTCATATAGTGAAAAATTTTATTCAAATCAAATGTACTATATCCTCTTCAAGGTGATCTATTGATCTTATCATTAAAATTGGGTCAAAATATTCTAGAACTATGTTTTTGTAGTTATGTAGAATAGTCTAGCACATTGTAAATGCCATGTTTAAGATCTCAAATCCATGTATAAACCATTATAGAATGAGTAAACATTGAGTATAACCTATAAAACCTATAATTCACTTGTAAGGACTCGGTGTAATATCCTATAATACCCTACAATGCCTACGAAACACATGGAAACTATTGCCCACTACCAGCGATAACCTATAAATTCCCTATAGAGACCTAAGAATACATTGATTGGGCCATATGATCAATTTCCTCAGTTTGTAAGCTTATCCAAGTATTCCCATTGATTGGGCCATATAAAATATTTCCTCATTTTGCAAACTAGAATGGGCCATCTACTCAAGCATTTGATCAATCTTTAACGCCAATTCAAAATGTCTCATGGAGTGTCGTGTTTCGTGATTACATAAAGTTGCATTAAGAGTGCTATAAGATCCACACTTTTGACTCCTAGTGGCGGTCTTCTTTAGTGTACTTAGCCATAGAGTCCTTAATTTACATGTTGAAACCATACAATTAACTTTTTAATTCAAATCAAAGGTACTATATCCTCTTCAAGATGATCTATTGATATTATCATTAAAATTAGGTCAACATATTCTAGAACTATGTTTGTGTAGTTATATAGAATAGTCTAGCACATTGTAAATGCCATGTTTAAGAGGAAGAGAAACTTGTATGCCCTATTTAAGATCTCAAGACCATGTATAAACCATATAGAACTAGTAAACATTGAGTATGACCTATAAAACCTGCAATCCACTTGTAAGGGCTCAGTAATATTATATAATACCCTATAATGCCCATGAAACACATGGAAACTGTTTCCCACTACCCGTGATAACCTATAAATTCCCTGTAGAGACCTAAGAATACATTGATTCTTCATCCAAGCTCATGTCTTCAATCATTCATAGCCTATACCTATGTAAGGGATAAAATGGTGGGAAAGACTCCTTACTACATGGGCTCCAAACCATCTACGTGGAGTGTTCTCTTTTATCCCATTATCTCCCCCAATAGAAGGAAATGGGCTGGAAATAAATGAGGTAGAAAGAGATTCATATTTTTCCTTGTTGGAAAATTCAACATAGAAGGAGCATACTTTTCTTTAAAAATTAGGAATAAAATGCACTAACCCAAAAGAAAGCTTTTAGCTTTAATGATGTGTAGGGATTTAAATGAAATCAATGGATCAAGAAGAGGGATTATCTTAGCAAATCAATGACTCACTGATTGCTAACTTACCCTTTACAAATTTCTTTGGGGTTTATGAATGGTCCAAGTACAAGAATCAGAGAGATTATAAAATCCATGAGCAACATTTCAATGCAAGCTTGATTATGGAAGAATGACACTAAGTATGATTCCATGAAATCCTAGATTTCAATGTAGAGAGATCTTATTATGCAAGAATAGAAATCAAGCCTATGATTGAGCTACCATTTTGACCAAGAGGAAATAGAGAGGTTTTTAAGGAAAGATTTAGTAAAATACCTCTTCAATGAAAGCTTGAATCTTGAGAAACCAAATAGAACCATTATTAGTCATATAGCTTCGATGGTGGCTCCCAAATGCTCTTAAAGCTTCAATGTCACATTGTGATAAGCCACAGTTGCTTAAAGGTCAACGGAGCTTCAATACTGACAAGCCGTTAACATTCTTCAATGCTTGCTAATGAAAAGTTGAATCATTATACCAGGAATCCCCAAAATTCAACCCCATAATGGCTTCTCATTAGCAAATCAACTCTAGTGTCTTGGGATAAATGCACATGTGCCTATATTACCATGTATTTACTACACACACCATGACTGCATAGCTATACACTACATGTGACAAGCATCCATCACTATCACTTTATTCTTTATTCTCCCAGTGACTATTGAATAAGGAAAGGCTGATCACACATTGTAATTGTTGGAGTTCCCACATCTTGTGTCTATATCTCTTGCTCTCTTGCTCCATTCACCATAGATTGTATGTCTCTTGCTTCCACTTACTTGTGCTTCCACTCAAGCTCCATACCTTTCAACTAGTATCAGAACCTACCATTTGAGAAGCTTCTTCATCATCTACTTTAGTCTGTGACAAGGCTTTAGCTCAAGTTTCAATGGGAGCCATAGTTTCTTGTCCCCAAGGTTTTCATTGATTGACTTCAACTCAGGTTTCAATGGCAGCCATGGTTTCTTCTCCCCAAGGTTTGCGTTGTGACCTCAACTTGTTCCATACTCAATAGAGCTTGTTTAGGTCTCTTCTAGGGGCTCTTGAGGTAATATTGAGCATTACTATAGGCCATATTATGGATACTAGGCCTAGCACAACCAGTAGCAACACAACATGATCTCTTGCAAGTTGCACTACCCCTCCTGACCTACAATAGACACTAGCAACTCCTATGGCTCCTATAGCACTTGCTTAAGGCTTGACAACTTTCCTAGCATTGTTTGAGACCTATTTGAGCACTCTTTGCATGCATATATATTAGCCATTGGCTATATACTTGGGACAACTTGATGTTGTGCAAATAGGGACAACCATTTCTTTACTGTTTGAGCTCCATTGATGCTCATCCATCTATGTCTTGATGCTAGCTTACTTGATACATGTCTTAGGGTACTCTTTGGATTGGATTGAGCTTGGTTAGCTTAGTCTTAAGTGGGGTTCTTTATTGTGTACACTATGGGTAGCAAGCTATTAACAGTAGCTTTATGCTTTATGTTTGAAGTCTACATGCTCTACGTGTATGCCACTTGAATGTATTGATGCTTAGCATTAATGTTTGGACCCGTTTATGCTTATGACATGCTATAACACTTGGATCTATGCTATATTTAATGTACTTGGGCTTTGTTTGGTTACTTTGAGGTTACTCACGTACGGCTATTAAGAAGACATATTGGATTAAATTTCTCCCTAATGTTTTGTTGATGCACTTGGGCTTGATAAATGTTATGTACTTGATGTATTGAGCTTAGCTTGCTCACTTGACACTCCAGATACACTTTTAGTGAATGCAATTTGGATACCCTATGTAGTAGATCTTGGTTTAGTAAGACTGTGGGACTCTTGACTTATGTACATACTCTTAGATGCAATTACACTTCCTAGTGGACTGACTTGATTTTACATACTTTAGACACTGGCACTTACCTCTACCAGAAGGATGTTAGTGATGTGTTCATGCTTCTTGGTTATGTATTGAGCCTCATTACTCTCTACTTGGTCAATTGTGTATTTGATAGATCTCTACACTTGATTGGGATCTCTTATATACATAATGTCTATGCCTATGGGATGTATTGGTTACTAACTCCCTTGAGTTTATGTGATAGACTCTAGTACCAGTTGTATGCATATTCACTGCTAGTTGCTTTTATATATCATGGTTGTTATCCAAATATTCCTAGTAGTGGAAGCTCAATATTTCTTGATTATTTACCCACATTGATCTTGGTCATGCTATTTATTTATTACAGTAGTGCTGTAATTACATTTTTTTAGCATTTTCGTGGAGAGCACACATTTTACTTTGGCTTTCTATTGTTTGCAATTGGTGGACGATTCTATACTTTGGTATTCCCCCTGTTTTTCCCTTGTTTTGGTTGAGTTTTTGGGCTGATTTTCTATCATTTACAACAACCTATTTACTTGGATTTTGCAGTGGTATATTGTCATTATGGTTGGTTCTTCAAAATATAGTGCTATCTTTAATATTGACAAACTTGATGGCCCAAATTTTGCCTATTGGAAGATTCAAATATGGCAAGTAGTGGTGCAAAAGCATCAGATTAGGCCATTGAAAACCAAGAGTGTCAATCCCGAAGGCATAGATCAAGATTATTGGGATGAGTTTGATGAGTTACATAAATTCACCCTTATGTTATCATTGCCCAAATAAGTTTATTTTAATGTTGAGGCACCTAAAGATATAATGCCTGGAAGTTATGGGAAAATATATGTAATCTTTATGACAAGCAAAGTCTTGTGTCATAGATGTATTGATTTAAATAGCCTAAGGATCTTCACATGAATAAAGGAACTTCTATTTCTGCTTCTTGAATCAATTTCATTTGATTTTCAATGAGCTGAAACCGTAGGGCATTGATTTCAAAGATAACCTACCTCCTTATTCTTACTTATTACACTTCCCAAGTCATGGAATAATTTTCATATGGCCATGTGTGCCAATACTCCTAAAGATGGCTTGAAAGTACAAGATTTTGAGGGTACCTTACTCACAAAGGAGATAAATAGAAAGAATATGGATGCCTCTCGCACTTCTCATGCATTGATTGTTAGAGGCAAACATGATGGTTAGAGTAGTAATGACCATCGTGGTAGAGACTTACAGAGATTACAGTCTCCACTAAGTCTCATGGTTGTAAGTCCTTTCTAACATGGCATTACTTTGGGAAATGCTTTCATGCATTCGCAAGGATATACTCGCAATGATATGGATTTGTGTGTTTATACGAAGAAGTCTTGTGATGGCAACCTTATTATCTTAGTGCTTTATGTCGATAATATGTTGATTGCTCGGAGAGCTTGTGATAAGCTAGATGCTTTGAATTCTCAACTCAAAAAGAGATTTGAGATGATGGACATGGGATAGACCTCACATATTCTTGGTGTATACATCATGCATGATTGCTCTTAGGGGCTACTTTACCTGTTACAATAGATGACATATAGAAGGTGCTTGAGTGATTCCATATGTAGCATGTTAAGCCTATTGGTTGTCCTTTACCTTCCCATGTGAAAGTCAATCAAGCCAATTGTCCCCAATCAAATGACCAAAAAGCCAAGATAGCCAAGATAGCCAAGATCCCCTATGCATCCATGGTGGGTAGTTTGATGTATGCCATAATAGCCACTCACCCTAACATGGCATTTATAGTGGGAATTGTGGCATTCTATACGGCTATACCTAGCCGATGACATTGGGATGCCATGAAGGATATCATGAGACACCTAAAAGGTACAATAGATATGTGCATTTGCTATGGTGGCTAGGATACTAGAGTTGTCGATTACACTAACTCTGACTATGCAGGTAGTAGGAAGTTCACCTTTGGGTATATCTTCACTTTTGTTGGAGATGCTATTTCTTGGGTGTCCATGGGTATTTCTTGGGTGTCCATGGTGCACAAATGTATAGCCTTGTCTACTAATGAGGTAGAGTATATTGTAGCCATCGAGGCTTGCAAGGAGGTTCTATAGCTAGGACATGTGGTGATAGACCTTGATATTAGTGTTACTTCTTCAATTTTATAAGTGCTACTCAATTGGCCAAGAATTCGGTCTTCCATGTGAAGACAAAGTAGATTGAGATGCACTATCACTTAATTAAGGAGTTGGTAGAGGGCAAGTTTGTTAAGCTTGTTAAGATCTCGATTTGATGAGAATCCTACAAATCTACTCACTAAAATCCTCTCAATGGAACATTTTACCTTCCTTAAAAAGATGATGGACATAAAATGAGATAATATCTATTCCTCATCCTATTGTACTTGATGTACATCTATACCTTGTCAATTTTTCATTGTTCTCTTCTCACTTGAGGCACATTCACTTTTAAGTGGCAAGTTTTTAGGGGTAAAAATGCATGTGTTCATGAAGAGCCCAAGGGCAACTCCAAATCTACCAAGAGAGCAAGCCTCATGGTGGCATCTACAATGCATGTGCCCTCGAAAACCTGCAAGAAACATCCATCCTCTCGCCAAGAAACCAAGCTAACACACACAATAAATATGGCCATCATCTTCATCCTTACTCTCTCCCTCTTTTTCCATGGAAGAGATAAAGCAAGAAAGAACAAGAGAGGAAAAGCAAGAGTTATGCCAATGCAAGAGAGAAGAGAAGGTACATGCAAGTAGAAGATAAAGAAGAGGGAGAAGGAGGTTCCAAACACCTCTCTCAACCACTTTTTCCACAAATCACACAACTCCTCATTCCCACTTTTCTTTTTGTATTTCTATCAAATATTTGTCTCACATGGTTGGTTTTTTCTTGAAACTTTTGAACAAGAAGGTTTGATTATTGAAAATAAAAGAACTTCTCAACCTTTCAAATTGGAAAAGTGACACACACACATTTCAAGGCCACAACTTTATAATTGTTAGTCATGCCTTTTACAATGCTTCTCTTGAGATTTTGCAATGAAGTTACAAGGTTAAATTGTCAAACTACATAAGATTTGCCAATGAAGATCATACTTCTATGTTTAAATTTGCATAAATTTGGGGTTTATTAGTTCATACTACCTTATATCTACTATACACACCATAACCACACACCTATATCTACAAGTGGTAGGTGCCATCACTATCACTTTATTCTTTATTCTTTCAGTGACTATTGAATAAGGAAAGGACAATCACATATTATGACTATGGGAGTTCCTACACCTTCTGTCTCTCTATCTTGCTCTCTTGTTCCATCTGCCATAGCTTATATCTTTCTTACTTCTGCCTACTTGTGATTCCACTTGGGCTCTAAACCTTTCAAAATGCTTTAGATCTTGCCATAATCTTAAATTACAAACATTGGAGGAGAATCTTAGGATCCAAATATTGATAAATCTTTCCAAGAATGAGAGCTTGATGCAAGCTTTAGTGGTTGCATGTTGTATATAAAGGTATTCAAGGATGAAGATAAAGAAATAGAGACCAAATAAGGTGCAATCTTGTTGGAGAACCACAAAAACTTGATTAATGTTACTTATTTGAATTGCATGAGAGAGATCAAAATCTATAAATCTGAGAATGGAGTGTAGAATACCAACATAAAATGCATCAAAATTTGCAACAAATATTTTTGGAGAGATAATGAACAACTACAATGCATTCATATTAACAATTTTTAAAATTGATTAGTTCAACTTTAATAGATTCTCTCTCTCTCTCTCTCTCTCTCTCTCTCTCTCTCTCTCTCTCTCTCTCTCTCTCTCTCTCTCTCTCTCTCTCTCTCTCTTCTCCTTGCCTCTACTGCTAGCACAACTCAAACCCACTACTACTCTGCCTACTTGCTTTCTAGCTACGTTGCTGGCCACTCTCTTACTTTGTCTGCCTATTATATCTGCAAGCACCCCACCTTCTTGCTAGTTGTTCTCTCTTGTCTCTTATTGCCCAGCTACAACCACCCATGCCTGCATGGTACTTGCACTTGCACTTGTTATTGTGGGAGCTTTTGCTCAACCACCAAGACCCACGGACCACTTATTGTTTCAAGCGTTCCAAGCCGAGCACTAATGGCTACCTCTCACATAGCCGACACACCATCCATATCTACGAATGTAGTGAGCTTCTCCACCCCACGGTCCCTCACTCTCACACACTCACTCCCTCACATTCTCACACTCCCTCTCTTAAGCACAAGCTCAAGCAAGCAAGAACAAGAAGAAGAAGAAGAAGAACAGGAGAGCTACTTTTTGCCACATACAAGAATGAGCTTCTCATTTGCTTTTCAACTTTATATACAAAACCCTAAATCCCTTTTGGGCGGTCATCCCCTTTTCTCTTTTTTACATGGCCGGCCGTAGCCTAGGCCCTTTTTCCCATTGTCTTTCTATCTTCCTAGCTTCCTTTCCACTGCTCGTCTACATTTACAAATTGCACGGGGGTGAGAGCCCGGTGCTCCTTGAATTAAACCATGATGCGCTCACACTCTTTTACAAAAGTTTGACTTGCGCTTTTCCTTGTGCGCCTTTGTCTTTCATTTCTCTTTGCCTTGGCCTTTGTCTTTGTCTTCTATTTTAGCTTTCTGGATTTTCCACCGCCTGACACTCTTTTACAAGATATCAGGGTGTGCCTTTGTATTTTAAAATGCACCTTTTCCCTTTTGCAGTTGCCTTGGACTTTTTAAGGTTGCCCTTACGCTTTTGGCCTTTTCTCCTCTTCTTTCTTTAGTCGACCTACCTGTTTTCCGCCTTTGCCCAGCGTCTTTTTTATTTCCTTTTGCTTTCTTCATGTTGGGATTAACATTACCCCCTCCTAGACGAGTGCCAGTCCCATGGCACTCTGCATCGAAGGTAGCATGCGGAGCTTGCACCGAAGACATGGGTGGAAGGGTTGTTGTGGGTTGCCTTAGAGGAGCTCTTATGTTGGTGTGGAGGAAGGGAGTTGGTGGCAGTGTGCTGTTCCAATTGGCTGGTGATAGGACTACTCTTTGTTGGGAATGGCCACTCATGGTTGGCACGGGGTTTGGTGTGCGTGGGAGGCTCATGGTGGATCCTGCTCGTGATGATTTGCTGGTGGTTTGCATGATGAAGTAAAGGACAAGAGTTCAGAGTTGAGTGTTGATGTAGAGCTGACGGTGCTTTCGTTGGAGTCTTTAATACCTGCAATTGGAAAACCTCTCAGGTGGTCTCTCCCTAAGGGGTAGTGCTAGTTTTCGTAGTGTGCACAAGACATATTTGGATTAGTTTTGGAGACAGGTCGAACTCTAAGTAAGCCTAGAGTATTGTCCTGCACTTGAGGACCCAAACTGTGTATAGACTTTGGTGCAGATATTATGTGAGTGTGCGTGCATACTTAGATATTACATAGTTAGAAGGCCATGGGCTAGGTTCTCGTAACAATGTGTGAATGAAGCAAAGTTATCCCTGTTGAGAAGTTCTCGTGAAAGTGGATGAGACATTGCCTTGTGACTGCATGACATAGCATAATTGAATACAGGGACACCGCACTTTCGGTAGTTGGAAGCTATTGGACTTGCTTTGTGGAGGACGGTGTACTTTTCATGGCCAATCATGCGGTGCTTACCACCATTGATCGCAATGGTATTAAAGCAGAGTGCCAGAGGGGACTATGCAAGTGGGTTAGGGTGACAAGTTTAACCATAGGCGAGACAAGCTCACCTCGATATGTCCTGCCCTTGATGTGCCCTGAACTATTGTGGGTGATGCTAGGGGGTTAGGGGGCTAGGGACGAAGCCAGCCGACCAAGGTCACTGGACGCACCTAACTTAAGGACCACTAGGTGCGGTGTTGTGACCATGGGTGCTTCTTATTTCTCTGGTTTTTTTTTTTTTTGGCCAAAGTACAACCACTAAAATATGTTGAGGCTATGAGCCTTTTTGGCTGGGAAATGTCAAGCCTAGAAGGCTCAGGAAATGGATATGACAATGATGATTGTGCTCGAGCCTCGTTGTTAGGGGAGCCGTTGTTGCGATATTGGTGTGATTGCGAGGACACTCGTCGTGAGCTCACTGTAGCGCTTGGCCCAAGAAGAGAGTGTAGCCCATGACTATGCTTCGGTGCGTGCGATGTGGGTACTCGCAAGGGTGATTTTTTGTGTTCCGCATCGTGGCTGTGTTGCGGTTCGTGCACGGTTGGTGGTCTTGCGGTGGCCTGGCCGTTGGACGCATTTGTGCAAAGACCTGTGTCATCCTACATCCACTTGTCACTTCGTGAGAGTATATGCTCTCTTGCGTTAAGTACATCAAACAAATGCAATCATGTTAAGACATAATTTTTCAAAATTCTATGATGTCTATTGGGATGCCTATTTCATTGCTTATTAAGGTCGCATACATTAACGAGAGGTAATGGGAATGTGTACAAGTGGGGATCTTGCCCCTTTACTCATCAAAAAACAAAAAATTATGGTATGCTGACTTGTCGAGCTACTTGTACATCATAGGGGTTTAGTCGATAGGTACGAGCCAGGGTGAGTCCAGTTGGCTAGGCGACCGGGGTGGTGCCAGTGCGGGGCTCCCGTGAGGCTGGGCAGGGAACGTGTCGGCCGGGACATGAATGGTGTAGTCCTGGGTCGCTACCATTTCCAGAATGTCTTTAAACAATTCATTAAATTCTGCCCTATCCCGGGCCGCCTTGTCACTTCGTGAGCACCTGGTGCCCGAGCGTGCGTTGGGGGTCTATGCAACTGGTGCTGCCACATGCTGTGCGTTTCTTTGAGTCTCGACTTTCTTGGCCCGATGATTCTTCAGCCTTCATCCGGGACGGTGTCGCTTAGGGCCTCGCTTCTTCGCGTACCTTTTGAGGGTGGGCACGTAGCGCACCGGTGGAGGGGCACGTGCCGCATATTCCTGGCATGTGCAAAGAGCATCCTTGCATGCCAGCTGACCGTGGTTCTCCATGTTTTTCTTCTGGAAACCTGCAAAATGCAATCCAAGAGTTAGGCTTTGATACGAGATAAGAGCGTTCCCATAGGAGGGACTTGGTGTGGGTTGTCAAACGTATGTGATTAGAAGAGGCGGAGTGGCCCCCGTGATGATGTTAACTCAGCCTCCCGCCATTAGCAGGTCTTGGCTCATGCCGAATATCGGCTAGTGGTCATGGATTTGGGTAGGGCTCATCCTTGGAAGGATGGACCAGAAAGGGGAGGGTCTATAGGAAGAGACTGTACCCTGCTTACATCCCCAGAGACGTTGGTCAGGGATTCCATGGTGGCAATGCGGGGTACATGCCCTTCGCCCGGAGGTGGAAATGGTCATGTGAGACGGGGACCGGACTAGCATAGCTTGGCAGCCCCGATTTGTCTGTCTGTGCTTGACTTGTTATGGCTTGTGTGTGTTAATAATGTCTATACAAGGCGATACGAAAATCATTGGATATATATGTGTACATACATTTGTCCGAACCCTTGTCGCTTCACTGGGATAGAAACCAATGGTAGAACTCGGGATTGTACTGCAGCGTGGCACACGCATCTAGCACACGTGGTAGCTTACTCAATACTGATAAATATTTTGCCACATCGAGTAGCATGGAACCTTGTCCAAGTCTACTAGTGACATGTAACTCCTCCTCAGCAAGAACCTTATCAAACAGAGGGTTTTCTTGGCTTGGTTCAGCCAAGTCCTTGCCCCGGATGGCAGTCAGCACTCGAAGGGAAGTTGGTGCCACATAGGTTGGGTCTCTTTGGGATCGCCATTTGGCCAATCGCTCCTCAGAGACTATCATAATCTGAGCCCCTAGTTGCAACGCGGCTTTCGCACCAACGCTGCTCAAATCGACTCCAGCCTGCTGACAGTTGCTTTAGTTGCTCTATGTCTACGAGATTCGGTTGGCAGAGCACTTCATTGAACATGACGGTTAAGTGCAGTTCGTCAGCTTCCTCGCCCGAGATGAGTTGCAAGCATTTGTGTAGGAGCCTGCTATAGTGCTCGTCAAGGTGTTCCTGCTCTTCCCAAGATAAAGGGAAGGGCAAGTAATCTCCAAGTTGCCCCTTGGGGATTGTGCCCATGTCTGCAAGGATGTAAACTCGTGCAAACACCTTGAGCTTAGCATCCAACTCAGTTAAGCATTCTGCGACACTTCTATGTTCAATGAGGGCTTGCTCAGTTGCTATCTCATGCAAGGTTCTAGGAGTTTGCCTAGGCTTTAGCATAGCTGGGGATTCAGGCCTATATGAGCAAGATTGGTCAACGCTAGGATTGCTCATGCTCTTGGGGTTTCCATGTTTCTCTTGAGGCTTCGTTATTGCGTCATGGTTTTCCTTGGGTGTGACTAGTGTGAATTCGTCACCCTGTCGTGATAGTGTTGTATCCACTCTTGATTTATCAATGCGAGTTCTATTGTCAATGGATAGAGTGTTGCAAGCAGCCATTGATGGTAACGACTGCTTTGATTTGTCAGAGTACACGGATGTGTCAGAGGTTTCACTGCTATTAGGAGAGGCATCATTGGGCCCATTGGTGGATGGACTCGATGCTTTATTCATCAGCTCTCCAGCACTCTTCGTCCCAATGTTCTTGGGGTCCACAACCACCTGCAACTGTTGTTGTTTTCGTTGTTTTCTCCTCGTTTTCTTGGTCAGTGCAGGTGCATCTAACATCTCAGGACCCTGGGCTATATCGACCATTAATGTGCTTGGTTGGGCCTCAGCATTTCCCTTCTCTAGTGGGTTCTCATGGGACCTAGTCGTGACCTGCGGAGTAGCCTTGCCAGGTTGCATGGGTACAACTGTCTCCCTTTTGGGAGAGTCTAGCTCTTCCACCCATTCCCCTGTGCTTAACTCCTCCAGCCTAGGTTTTAGGCGCTTTGGAAGTGCTGGAGTTGTTAAGGAGGTAGGTCATGACACCTCCTTCATAGGTAAACTACTAAGTACCCGTTCCGTAAGGGGCATTGTTATGGCCAAGGGCTGTGACGGCTGTGATCCCTAATTTAAAGTACTAGCAGCTAGCTTGGTGGACTTGCTACTATTGGTGGATTGCGGTATCCGGTCCTTAAGGCGATCGGAGGTGGTCGCGTCTTTTGTTGCCCTTTGAGCATTCATCTGTGTAGATTGAGCATGAGTTGATCTAGTCATATTGGGTTGCACAGGCATATCCTTGGGCTGAGAGACGCGGCTAGTGTCATGTCCCCCCTCTTGGGTATTTGGAAGCCTTGATGGAGATAGAGATTGAGAGTGAGCAGCCGCCATTGACGACCGCTATTGTGCTTCCTATGTCCGTTTGGAAAAAGAGGATGTAGAAGATTTAGGACTCCTACGTAGACTTGGCACTGCCTGGAGAATTTGCTCGTGATTGTTAGACGATTCTGTCATTAGCTTTATTGAGCAATCAGCCTCATCTTGAGCAATGTTGTGCCTGTGGTGCTCATTATCCTCTTGGGAAGTCAAAGGCTCCTTGGGCACTAGTGGACCCTGTGCACGCTCGACAGTTACCTCTGATATTTGCTTGCTAAGTACGCTAGGCTGGGGATCTACTTTTTGATAGGCCATGTTCGGTTTCTTGATTTCAATAGTGAGGGGCTCAATCACTCCAATATTTTTGGTTCGAGACTTGGATTTTCGTTTGGGTTTCCTCCTATGCCTCTTTGCTTTGGAAATAATTTGGGCTTCTGACTGAGGTGGTTTAGCAGGGGGTTTTGGTAACCAAATCCATTGATTGCTTGCATAATACCCTTGAGCATGAAGCAACACCTTGGATATCCATCGTGGCATTGTGCTAGCTCTCCATTGATGCCTTCATCTATAAGTCTTGGGCTTCTTTCGTGGTCTTCTATGATATTTGTAAGTCCAAACCCTATCCTTGGCCTTGTCTCCTAACCTTTTTGTTTTAAGCATGGCCTCACTCACTAGTTCTCGTTGTTTGACTTGTGCTTGTATCAACTCTTCCAACAAGCCCTTGCTCTCGTTAATAGGCTTGACTGTTACGTTAGCACCTTCCTTGCCTTTCCCTCGAGGTTCGCTGAGGTCACGCTTGCTAAAGGTTGTGACTATCCTCACACCCGGTAGTGTTAGGTGTATCCTCTATTCTACATAGTCAGCCTCACATTTGGTCGCCCTTTTGAAGGGTCTTCCCAGGAGGGTTTCCTTACCATATTCAGCACCATTTGGAGGAACATGAAATAGGATAGGCAAGCTTTCAGCTTCAATTGTTGCAAGGATATTGCACTTCCCTATGAGTGCTTGTGGAGGTCCCCCATAAGGGCTAAGAGTTGCGTTAGTTGGTGTCAGCTCTGGTTGGCCTAGTAGGGTCCATGCCTCATAGATCAAGACATTAAAATATGCTCCTTCATCAATCAGAGCATCGATAGTATGCTCTCTTTTCGCGGTGAGTTTGACCCTAAGATAAGCAAGTGGTACTATGTCTTCATCTTTCGGGTCTTGACTTGTAAATTTAAGCCTTCTAATAAATGCCCTTGAGTCCCCAGCTGCACGGCCAGATGCGGATTCTCCACTGATGTCTTGGCTCGTCAATGCAGAGCTATTCAAGGAGCATCTATTGTCGGGACTGTCATCTCTAGTCATCTCTGCATTGGTAGCTTGACGATGTTGCATTCCGCTTTCACTAAACGTAGTTTGAACATGATGCACGTGTGTTCTTGTAGTGCGGCCTTTTTGCCCTTGATGGCTAGATCGGCCCGTTAAGGCTCTAGGGTCTCTGTTTGCCTCCATTCGAGTGCGGGCTTCTAGTTTCTCCTCTGCAAGGGAGCCCTCCATGCTCGCATAGGGCCATCACTGCCCGAGGATCTAAGTTGGAGGGCCTGTCACAGCGCGCGTTCTCTCTCCAACCTACTTGGGGTGGGAAAGGAGGGGGTAGGGTCCCCTTTGCGGGGATCCTGGAGGTTACAGTAGGCACCATGCACAGCTTGGAGGATCGTTCCACCAAATCTTGACCCACTTACTCGAGGGTTCGGCCTAGTCATGGGTCTGCAGTGCGCCTAGGCTGCAACAACACACTCTGCTAGGTTTCCTAGCCACACGGCCAAGTTTTCTATGATTTTCTCGCACCTACAGGGTCGCACTAGTGTCGGCAATGCAGGTCTAGGCCCACACACACACACGCACTCTCTCTCTCTCTCTCTCTCTCTCTCTCTCTCTCTCTCTCTCTCTCTCTCTCTCTCTCTCTCTCTCTCTCTCTCTCTCTCTCTCTCTCTCTCTCTCTCTCTCTCTCTCTCTCTCTCTCTCTCTCTCTCTCTCTCTCTCTCTCGTGTGGATACACACACATCCATACTCACATGAATGGTATAATTTCAAGTCGCACAATATGGCCTATAGCTTAATAGGATTCCTTTTAGTACTCAATAAACTTGGTGGTCTATAAGTGAGCTCTTTATGTACCTTAGCAAAAACTAGTGTTTTGAACTTGCGTAAGTAGTAAATGTGCTTCATCTTAAGGTATCTCATTGGCATGATGTTTGATAAGAACAAATAATGTTCTAAGTGAGTCTAAGATAACTCGATTTACTCTGATGACACCATTTTTGCTCAAAATGATTCTTAAGTCTATCCACTGAACTACATATTTTCTAAATCCTTAGGGTTTGGCTTTTCTAGCATCTTTGTAGGTGTGATTGAGATAACAACTCGGTCTCGTTGGATGTCACTTACAATACACATTAGTTTGGCAAGGTTCTAACCTTCCTCTTTTGAAAGGATGCATGTAACAATTGGGCCCTTCACTTGCTTAGGCTTGGAAAGACTTTTCCTAAGGGAATGCAAATTATAAAATCCACAAAAAAAAATCTTACATATATCTATGACAATTTGTTTTGTATGCATTTTCAAAGTATAAAATATTCTCTTAGTACGTGTGAGTATTTTAATTTAAAATATGTTCTATTTTTATTTATAGCTAAATTTTTAAAAGTAATATCTTTGTATAATTTTTAAGATATATCTTAATTTATTTTTTAAATTTAGTTTTATTTTGAAAATAATTTATTACTTTTTTGATAATCCTATATGATTCAAGTTTCTGAGGGTAATTTTTCTACACATACACACAAGTAACATAATGGTGGTGATGCATCAAACATGAGAGAGTGATAAAGTCCCACTTAATATATATGCAACAACTTTGAGATAACTTCATGGTCCCACTTAGTATATATGCATGCACATGATTGTGGTTATAGTGGTAAAAATGTTCAAGTCTCTTTTCATTAGGTGAAGGACAAGAAGTGAGATTTTGGAGTTAGCTTTTAGAAATCTTTTTCTAACAACCCCCTATTTTTATTTCACATAGTCCAATTATTCCACCCTTTGGCATAACCATCACTACTTCCACCACCACCACCATCAACATCACCACTACCACTACCACCCACCACCTCCATTTCCCTCCTGCCCTCTCTCTCAATCCATAGACACCTCTGTGTGTGTGTGTGTGTGTGTGTGTGTGTGTGTGGGCAAGCACTCCAAAAACAACAACTATCATTGGAAGTTGAAGTGAAGACTGAAGTGAAGTGATAGTAGTGAGCTCCTAAAGGTCACTATAGTGGCTTTGATATCCCTTTATATAATCAGGCATATCTTTTGGGAGGGGTATCCACTACCAAGAGGGGATTATTGAGAGTGATTCTTTGTTATTCTCATGTACTATTAAGAGAGAGCATATGTGAGAGAGATAGTGTATGAGAGATAGCAAATTTCTATGAAGAAACATTGTAGCTACATGTGAGAGATTGAAGAAAGACTATGAAGACTATGAAGGTGATGAAACATGAATACTATGTGATAGATTCAAATTTGATCATTCCTTTGTGCTCTTTTGGTTCTTTGATGGTTTCTATGAAGAATATAAATAATATTTTGAAGATTTGTTGTGGTGGGAGATCAGCTACATGATGTTGCATGAAGATTGGTTATTTTTTGTATTATTTTTCTTATTGTGGTTGATTAAAGTATGAAGAGAGTACTTGTTGGTGTTAAGATAGATTTTCTTACATTAGTTTTCCCATTTTCTCGATGTTCCTCTTGGAGCTCCATATGCACAGTCAGGGAAACTACCATCAACAAGCACCAACAAAGGCTGAAAATGAAAGTAATGGCACCATTGAAGAGCAAGAAAAACAATGAAAGATTGTATTATTCATGCTTCTAGTTAAGAATTGGAGATCTGTTGACATATCGAGCTCCACTCGTGATACGCCAGGGTGACCGTTGTGTATTTATGTCACCGACTTGTCAGTTGCAGACGCGGTTGATACACCGCCCATGAATAATAGCTACATGATAGCTATCCTTATCTACTCTAGTTCGTGGCTCAGTAAGTATGCCACCTTAGTTAGTTGAGTTTGGTTTGAGACCCATATATAGGGTTCTTCTATTTCTTTGTATGAGAGTTCTTTTTGGCTTACACAACTAAGAAGAGGAAAACAGTTTTCAGCCTCCACCCTTGTGTGTATTCCCCCATTGTGCAAGCAAGAAAACTACAAGTGAGACTCCTTCCTTCTCTCCCACAATCGTGACATGGTATCACAGCCTTGTTCGTGGTAAGGAGCTCAAGAAAGCAAGCCAAGCTCGCGGTGTTCTGGTAAGAGGAGCAGTGTTGCTTTCATTTTCTGTTTTGGGAGCAGATCTCTGCAGGTAGCACAGTCGGAAAGTACAGGAGTGCATTGTCTCAGGTTGAGACGCCCTTCGCAGTGAAGCAAGAGGGCAGTATATGCTACGGGAGAGGGCTTTAGCCTCTGGCGACCTTGTTTTTTTTATTTGAGGCCATTTCGGGGCCTGTTTTGGAGGCGGAAGTTTTCTGCACACACTCAGGAAAAGGCCCAGTTTTATGCTGTGCAGCCACCGTTCTACAGGTCGGTGAAAAGTTACTGTAGAAATTGCATCGTATGCTTGTGCGCAGAGACATTGGGAGTTACAGAATCATTCCTGTTGCCTGTTGATGCAAAATCGTCACTAGGAAGTGACTGTGTGCTCAAATACCACTTTCGTCAGTTTTGCAGATTTTCCCTTGTGAGGGTGAAGCTATGTTTTTTGCAGTGACAGAATTTATTGCAGTGTTCTGTAATGGCATCTGATTCTCTTTCACAGATTGTCACTGAAAAGCTTGACAAGAACAACTTCCAAGCATGGAAGTTTAGAATGACGAATTTCCTTATGGGAAAAGGATATTGGGAATTTGTTGCAGGAAATGAAGAAGAACCAGTTCTTCCTGATGTTCCCAATCAACAGCAAATGCAGGCATTTAAAGCATGGCATGAGAGAGCCAGGAAAGTTATGTACTGGCTGTCTATCAGCATTTCAGACTCTATGATTGTGCATATTCAGGATGCAAGTACGCCAAAGGAGGCATGGGATACTTTGTCAAAAATGTATAGCACAAATACGCAAGCCAGGAAAATGCAGCTCAAGCAAGAGTTGCATAATGTGCAAAGAGAAAGTATGAGCATCAACGACTACCACATGAAGGTGAAGAAGATTGCAGATGCACTTGCTTCCATTGGGTCACCAGTGGAAGATGATGATTTAGTTTCCGTGACCTTGAATGGTCTAGGAAAGGATTATGCACAGTTCCGAACATCCATTTCCGTCCGTGAAAGATTTCCTGATTTTGAGGAGTTGATTGCTCTTCTAATTTCTGAGGAGCAGAGAAATGGTGGTGCATCTTCTTCAGGAGGAACTTCAAAAGAAGCTGTCTTCTACTCAAATGCTGGAAGAGGTAGAGGCAGAGGTAGAGGAGGCCGATTTGGAGGCCGTGGTAGAAATCAGAATATGCAGCAAACTCAAGAAAACCAGTCCTATGGAGGAGGACGTGGTAACTCTAGAGGCAGGGGGAGCCAAAGAGGTCGTGGTGGATGGCAAAGAGGCCAAAATGCAAACAGTAATGTTGAATGCTACTATTGTGGTAAAATGGGTCATATGGCTAAAGACTGCTATAAAAAGCAGAATGACATCATGAATGGAAAACTGCAACAAGGAAATTATGCATCCTCTAGTAGACAGGGTGATGACAGAAATGAGCATCTGTTTATGGTGCAGCACATGAACAATTCTGTGACAAGTGCAGAAGAAAGCAATGATGTATGGTATGTTGACTCAGGTGCATCAAACCACATGACAGGTCATGCAGAATGGATGGAGGATGCAAGGAAAATGGAAAAACCAGGATTTGTGGAGACCGGTGATGATACTGCACATCCGATTGTGCAGATTGGAAAAATTCCTTTGTCTATGCAGGATGGGAAAAAGAAATACCTCTCCGATGTATTTCATGTTCCCAATATCACCAAGAATCTGGTTTCTATTGGTCAAATGGTTGAGCAGGGCTTGCAGGTCAGATTTAATCCTCATGGATGCTTTGTTGAGGATATGAAAAATAAAGGTCGCTTGATAGCAAAAGGAAAGAAAAAGGGCAGAATGTTTACATTGGATGCAGACATGTCTGAATTGAGTGCAGCAATGTTTGCACATGGGACCGGTGTAGTTGCAGATATTGATATCTGGCATAAACGCATTGGTCATGTTAATGTACAGCGACTTAAATCAATGCAGCCCCAAAATATTGTTGCAGGATTGCCCAAATTCAAGGTTGCAGAAATGCATAAGGTATGTGAAGCCTGTCAGTTTGGAAAACAGGCAAGGAAACCATTTCCTAGACATGTTCAAGAGAGTGAGAAGCCATTGGAATTAATCCACTCTGATGTGTGGACTACTAAAGCTGCATCTCTTGGAGGCTGTCATTATTTTGTCACTTTTATTGATGACTATAGCAGAAAAGTTTGGGTGTATTTTATGAAAAAGAAAAGTGAAGTTTTTGGGCATTTCAAAACCCTTAAAGCTATGGCTGAAAAAGAAACAGGTCTGCAAATAAAATGCCTAAGGTCAGATGGAGGGGGAGAGTACCTCTCAAATGAGTTTGCAAAGTTCTTGCAGGAGCATGGCATAAAGCAGCAATATTCATGCAGTTATACCCCACAACAAAATGGAATTGCAGAAAGGAAAAACAGGCATATTGGAGAGGTATCTCGTGCCATGCTCAATGAAAAAGACTTGCCAGATTTTTATTGGGCTGAAGCAGTTGCTACAGCAGTCTACATAATGAACAGGACTCCCACTGCAGCAATACATGGAATGACTCCAGAGGAGAGGTATACTGGTAGGAAACCAGATATTTCTCATTTGAAAATTTTTGGTTGCATTGCCTATGTACATGTGCCAGATGAGTTGAGATCCAAGTTGGATCCAAAAGCTGAGAAGTGCATCTTTATTGGTTACTCTCTGCAGCAAAAAGGGTATAGATGCTATAACCCTTCTACTCGTAAGTTTACAGTGAGCAGAGATGTTGTTTTTGATGAGATGAGTAGCTGGTATAAACCAGTAAATGTGATTGATGATGTAGATGCACAAAATGGTAATGCTGCACAGAATTCACAGCAGCAGTCACAAAACATTAGTGGACCTGGAGCGTCCTCTAGCACTGGTTCACACTCTTCGCCATGGACAGGCAGATTGAGATCAGGAGATTCTTCTCAAAGCAATGCAGATAGTGGTATGCAGGTATCACGAAAAGGAAAAGAGAAGGTTGATTAGCCCATGTTTGATGTGAATGCAGGTCACTCTTATGTGGATGGTGAATCCAGTGGCTCAGAACAGAGCATTGATGATGAGTTGGGTATTCCTTCTATTGTTACACCTGGAGTAAGGAAGACCAGGGATGTTTTGAGAGCACCTGGGAGTGAACCTACTTTGCGCAGGTCTACCAGAGTTAGGTATCCTATGGATAGGCTGAAATATGATGGATTTACAGCCATTCACTATGCATATATGGTCAAGGTGATACAGGAACCAGAACCCACTTCTTTTGAGCAAGCCATGGGAAAAGAAAAATGGGAGAAAGCCATGGATGAAGAAATGGATGCCTTGGAAGCAAATGCTACATGGGAATTGGTACCTTTGCCTAAAGGTAAGAATGCAATTGGCTGTAAGTGGGTTTATAAGGTGAAGCACAATGCTGATGGTTCTGTGAACAGATACAAGGCAAGATTAGTAGTCAAGGGGTATGCACAAACATATGGCATTGACTATGAAGAAACATTCAGTCCGGTTGCAAGGATGGCAACCGTAAGAGCAGTCATTGCTATGGCTGCGTCAAAGGGATGGTCTTTACATCAGATGGATGTAAAGAATGCCTTCTTGCATGGTGATTTGCAAGAAGAGGTCTATATGGAGCAGCCACCAGGTTATGTGCATGCTGTTCATCCTGAGTTTGTTTGCAGGTTGAAGAAAGCTTTGTATGGATTGAAGCAAGCACCTAGAGCATGGTCTGACAAGATAGGAGAGTATCTTGTCACTATTGGCTTTCAGATTTCCAAGGCAGATTTCTCACTTTATGTGAGAAAAACAGAGAAATGTATTATGCTACTTGTCATTTATGTTGATGATTTGATTATGACAGGTGACAGTGATGAAGATATCCTTCATGTGAAAATGCTATTGAAGCAGAAGTTTGAGATGAAGGATTTGGGAGAGCTGCGTTATTTCTTGGGCATTGAGGTGATTAGATCACCAAGTGGGATACAGCTCTTGCAGAGGCAGTATGGATTGGACATGCTGTCCAAATATGGGATGACAGGCTGTAAGCCTATTTCAGTTCCTTTGGAGCAGAATGTGAAGCTAAGCGCAGATGCAGGTGAGCTTCTGGAAGACCCTACTATGTACAGACGCATAGTAGGAAGTTTGATTTATATGACTATTACCAGGCCAGATTTGAGCTATGCTGTTGGACTGGTAAGTCAGTTTATGCAGGCTCCAAGGAAAACGCATTTGGATGCGGCTAGATGCATACTCAGGTATGTGAAGTCCACATTGCAGTATGGACTATTTTATGAGACTGGGGTTCAGATACAGTTGCATGGATACACTGATGCTGATTGGGCTGGTAGCATTTCTGATAGACGATCTACCAGTGGATATGTGTTCTCTTTTGGGAGTGCTGCAGTCACTTGGAGCAGCAAGAAACAGCCTACAGTTGCCTTGTCGAGCACAGAGGCTGAGTACAGGGATGCAGCAATGGCTGCATGTGAGGTAGCTTGGTTGCATAAGCTACTTTATGATATGCATCAGTCCACAGATGGACCAGTTGTCATTTATTGTGACAACATGAGTAGTATACACTTGGCCAATAACCCAGTCTATCATGCTAGAACAAAGCACATTGAGGTGCATTATCACTATGTACGAGAGAGGGTTTTACTAGGTCTTATTGATCTAGTTTATGTCAGCACAGAGGATCAGGTAGCTGACATATTCACGAAGGCATTGGGCGCAGAGAAGCTGCGCAAGTTCAGAGACCTGCTTGGTGTGCAGGAATTGGGATTGAGCTCGAGGGGGAGTGTTGACATATCGAGCTCCACTCGTGATACGCCAGGGTGACCGTTGTGTATTTATGTCACCGACTTGTCAGTTGCAGACGCGGTTGATACACCGCCCATGAATAATAGCTACATGATAGCTATCCTTATCTACTCTAGTTCGTGGCTCAGTTAGTATGCCACCTTAGTTAGTTGAGTTTGGTTTGAGACCCATATATAGGGTTCTTCAATTTCTT